>NC_139625.1:8139308-8261808 GCF_964638095.1 Poromitra crassiceps
CTCAAATGGTGTTACAGGATTATCAGTCCAACCTTGAGGCACCGTCTCCGGGGTGCGCAGCCTCGCTCGCCATGCATCTGGAGCACACAGACGCGTGCAGATACCTCCAGGCGTCTCCTCCAGCGGCCAGCACAAGCCCGAATGAGCAGGCAAATTACAGGCAAATCCGATTTGCTGCTAGTCATTAATCATTAATTAAGTCATTAATCATCATTATCTTGATTGGTTTCTCAAATCTGATTTGGGAGTGTGTCCGCACTGCCACAAATCTGATTTGGGCAAGTGTTCAAGTCAGATCTGTGTGTCCAGATACAATGAGCCAATGAGCCAACATACAATGTTTCTGGCAGTGTTTGCATGTCTGCTCTCTGCTCTTCAAGTGCCCGCCCCCTGCAAAAGACACAAATCTGACAAATCAAAAACCAATCTGGATAGAATCATTAATAGGTCATTAAAGTTCACCGATCGGATTTGCCTGTAATGTGAACATGGCCTTAGAGACACCGTTTCAGGGGCACACAGCCTCTCACTAACACTAACATTTGTCTAGTCAGAAACCACTTTGATCTGCATAGTTTAAATGAGTTTGCAGCCTAGGGATAATAAAAAAAAAGTGATCTATTTACGTCAGACGAAGCCCGAAATAAACAAAACAAACTCAGAAATAAACGGCGCTGTTCTGTTCTGGTTTGCCGTGTCTGCTTTCCAGGTAGTTCCTCATGCCTGGGGCCTTCAAGACGGAGGCAGGGGCGGAGCTCAGAAGTTTTGTCAACAGCTTGAGGGCGAATAGGGTTACGGGACTTCGTCACAAGATCATTTCTATGCTTTTCCACTCGTTAAATTTCTAAAACCCACAGACAGACATGAAGGGTGACCAATGGCATTGATTTATGACAGTAAATACAAATGTGAACAAGTTGATATACAAATATTACTCGAATTTCCGCGCACTACGCGCACTCAGTCCAAGGGGGGAGACACTGGAGACAATGAACCTCCAAAAGATTCTTCTTCTTCTTTGGAGTTTTATGGCAAGTTGGCATGCTATGATGTCACAATGTCAACATCAGCAGATTATGTCACAATATCAAGAGTGACATTGACATTGTGACATCATCAGTGATGTCACAGATACATCATCTCATAAACGTGACCAAAATCGTGACTCATAACGATTTGGAGGCCAAGCAATCTGCCAGGTGGCCCGCAGGTTTAGTGAACTTGAGTTTGTTATTAACCCTGAGATGAGAGGAATCCATGCTTTCAGTTTCAGAGAGAGCCAGACACTGCCCATTCATGAGTGTGCTCTCTCTCTCTCTCTCTCTGTGTGTGTGTGTGTGTGTGTGTGTGTGTGTGTGTGTGTGTGTGTGTGTGTGTGTGTGTGTGTGTGTGTGCGTGCGTGCGTGCGTGCGTGCGTGCGTGTGTGTGTGTGTGTGTGTATTTTGTCCTATGAAAATAACCCAGGAAAAACAGGAGAGTTGACAGGTCTGGAATAGAAGTTAGCCCGAGGATGTAATATTAACTCTGTTCATAGGCTTTACACTCTTCACGTACGGTGGTGCAGTGGTAAGCGCTGTCGCCTCGCAGCTCGAAGGTCCTGGGTTCGATTCTCAGACCCCCCCATATCTTCAGTGCCTACTGTCCAGGTGGGCTATCTCGTCGAAAGGGCCTTTCTGTGTGGAGTTTGCATGTTCTCCCCGTACCCCCCAGGGGGTTCCTCCGTACATAACCCCCCCACTAAAAACATGCAGAAGATCGTCATCCGACCAGTGACGACAACATCTGAAGTTGGTCCAATGATGGTCCAATGAAGGTCCCCGGGCGCTGGAAAGAAAAAGCGACCACTGCTCCTGGCCTGCCCCCTGGAGGAAAGGACAAGCCTGGATGGGTCAAATGCAGAGGACATATTTCACCGGCCACCGTCAGCATGAGTGTGTGTAGTGGCCGCATGCATGTGTTGTAGTGTGTTCGTGTGACAATAAAGACGGGCTGCCGTCTGAAATCGTGTTTTTAATCGTGTTTTTAATCTGTCAATCTACAGCAGTACTGAAGCAAACCTTTTTTCTGGGGACCCACTTAAAAAAATATATAACCGGGGGCACGGTGGCTCAATGGTAGAGCTGTTGCCTCACAGCTAGAAGGCCCTGGGTTCGATTCCCACCTGGAAGGCTGTGAGCGCTGAAGGAGTGCGTGCATGTCCGCATGTCCTCGCGAGTGCCCACCGCCCGGGTGGGGTAATCAAAAGGGCCCTTCTGTGTGGAGCTTGCATGTTCTTCCCCCTGGGGGTTTCCTTCATATAGGAACCCCCTCACCAAAAAACATGCAATATCCTGGTCGCTGAAGTGGTGCCTCCTCTGGTCGTTCGGGGCGCCTGTTCGGAGTTATGTTAATGAGTGTGTGCGTACATCCATTTGGGACCCAATTCACAATAGGCCTTACCTATAAATCGTAAGAGGAACAAAATGTGTGCAAGATTCTTGAATAGGCAAATCAATCATTTCAAAGAGATCCACATTTGATAACTCACAACTTTGTTTTATGGATGTGTTATTGAAACCGTAAATAGAAAAAAAAGTGAATAGAAAAAAGGGAGCTTCTTGATGCTTATAAAGAATTTAGAAGTAATGTACAGGTATACTTAAATAGTTAATACACAATACATCTTCAGGACAGGACAAGGGCACAAGAGACGCAACACGTTTCAACCTCTGGTCTTCGTCAGGCTGTAGGCAGAAAAGTTGGTGGCCGCACCTGTATAAAAGCAATACGTGGCACAAGGTGAGCTGACGTGGCGTGCGGAAGTGTTATTGAAACCGTAAACATGTTAAATACTTTATAAATGAGACCAAATAAATTTGAGTTAACAGGCTATCTCATCATTTCTGTTTTCACTCATCAGTAAAACAATACACACATTTTAAATAAAAGAGTGGAAAAAAATATGCAATAGACTGTATCAAGCCCATTTTAGGACCTAGGTTATGGTTATGGTTATGGTTATGGAAAACAGATTTTAATGCTGGCACACTAAACATTTATGGTGTTAATTTTGGCAATGACAGCAATGCTGTTGGACTTTAAAAGCAGTATTTTGAGTTATGGTATTTGGGCTGACCTGGTAGTCCTGAACTGGTTCATCAGAAGTCAAAAGCAGGAGGCTACAAACCGGTCCAGCTGCCTCTGATCTGGCTGAGTAGTTAATTTTGCTTTTCATGGTGGACAACTGCCAATCACCCCCATGTTAACGTGTCCTTTTAGCACATTTGACCTCTGACCTCAGACCTGGAAGGGAAAGCAAGGTCAAATTTAGGATTTGACACCAAATTACGGTTTGAGACAAGATAACAAAACAGCGGTGATCACTGGATTTAGTCAAGTCAAGTCAAGTTTATTTGTATAGCACATTTCATACACAGAGGCAATTCAAAGTGCTTCACATAAAATGGTTGAGAGGAAAAAAAAAGAAAAGAAGAGAATAAAATGGACATTTAAAAGCATCACAACAAAACTTAAAAAAAAGAGTGTAAAAAGTGCATTAAGCAACAGGCGCAGCAGTTGCAGAAAGAGCTAAAAACTTATAGAGGACTCATTGGGTTTGCAGAGTAGCTGTCAGCAGTTAAAAGCGACGGTAAACATAAAAGTATTTAGTCTATTTTTAAAAGTAAGTAAGGTTGGGGCAGATCTGAGGTCTTCAGGCAATTTGTTCCAGCTAGCAGAAGCATAGTGGGTAAATGCAGCCTTCCCATGATTTGATTTGATCCTAGGGACAGTTAATAAGCTGGACCCTGTTGACCAAGAGTTCTAGACGGTTCGTAGCGTGGGAGCAATTCAGCTATGTATTTTGGGCCTATGTATTTGGGGATTTAGTCGTTCAATGGTAAAAGTACCTGCAAGCAAATAAAGTCCATAAAAAATTGTACTGTCAACAATGTGTGTGTGTGTGTGTGTGTGTGTGTGTGTGTGTGTGTGTGCGTGCGTGTTGAGAGGTCGTTCTGTCTAAACAAAGTCACAACTAAGGCGCATTGTTGTGACTTCTAAAAAGACCTCCAGACGTCATTACACACACACACACACACACACACGCACACACACACACACACACACACACACACACACACACACACACACACACACACACACACACACAGACAGACAGACACACACACACACACACACACACACACACACACACACACACACACACACACACACACACACCTCTGACGTCACAGCCTCTCCCTTAGATCCCTTAGCAACTCTTCCAGCAACTAGCAACGCCGTGGAATCCCCTCTGAAAGTGTGTGTGTGCATGTGTGTGTGTGTGTGTGTGTGTGTGTGTGTGTGTGTGTGTGTGTGTGTGTGTGTGTGTGGAGCTCATTTAGGGTCATGTGTGCATGACAGAGACTATAATAGGCAGACTATCTGATTGATTGCTCAGTCAGCTCAAATGTCAAATCTCTGATACAATTAAACACACTTTGAATGTAACAGCCTCGGCAGACTAACCCTCTCTGATACAGTTATACACATTTTGGGGTTGGTATACCAAGTGGAATTGGTCCCTGGGAAATTGAAAACCCTGATCTAAGAGATGTGACCATATTAGTGCTATAACTATTTAGCTTCTCTACATTTGTTGACACTCCATGTTAGAATTCATTTGAAGAGTGTACTGCTCAAAAACAGCCTACAATCCTCAGGCAGGTCACTGTCAGTCATTGCTGAATACAGGCTGAAAACAAAGGGTGATAGCTTCATTCCCTTGTTTATTATTATTATTATTATAGATGGCTGACATGGCTTGAAACAGTCCACTTGGTACTTTATAAATTGCGTTCTATCAAAAAATAATTGTTTTTAATTGCCTGGTTCAAGATTCAAGATTCAAGATTTTTATTGTCACTCCATGGTACAAGTATCACGTGTGAAATTCTTGTGCTGTGGACTCCGTTTACGACATAGTACAAATAGGCAACAAGCAATGAGCAATAGGCAATAAGAAATAGGCATCAATAAGCAATACTAAGCAGCAATAGGCAATGCGGCAGAATAGCGATAAGACAAGTCAGTGGCATATTCATTGCACATAGGTGCACGTCATGTGCATACGTTAGACGTGTTCGGACATTTTAATTCGACGTATTTGACATACATTACAGTGCAAGTAGCATGTACCTTATTAAACATACAATTAAACATTAGGCATTGTGCATACGTTAGACGTGTTCAGACATTTTAAATTCGACGTAATTGACATACAGGTGCAAATAGCATGTACCTTGTTAGACATACAATTAAACATTAGGCATACATAATGGTAGCAGCTGCAGTACGGTACGGTACGACTACTACACTATTTGTGTATGTTAAGGAGTCTCGTGGCCTGCGGGAAGAAACTGTTCCTCAAGCGATTTGTGCGTGCTTTTGGAACCCTGTATCTCCTCCCTGAGGGTAGCAGGGAGAACAGGCTGTTGTGGGGATGGTTTGTGTCTTTGATGATCTTCAGGGACCTCCTGAGGCACCGCTGGTTATACAGTTCGTGCAGTTCTGGCAACTCGTCTCCTGTTACGTGCTGGGCCGCGCGCCTCACCCTCCGTAGCGCCCTGCGGTCCATGGTGGTACAGTTCCCGTACCAGGCGGTGAAGCAGCCAGTCAGCAGGCTTTCAATGGTGCCTCTGTAGAAGTCCCTGAGGATTTCTTTCCTTAGCCCAAACTTCTTCAGGCGCCTGAGTCCGTGTATTCGCTGTTGGGCCTTTTTGACAACAGTGGCGGTGTGGCCGGCCCAGGTCAGGTCCTGGTGGATGTTGACTCCCAGGTACTTGAAGCTGTCCACCCTTTCCACCACTGTGCCGTTGATGGTGATTGGGGGGTGTGTGCCCCCCCCTCTCCTGTAGTCCACAATGATCTCCTTGGTCTTGGAGACGTTCAGAGAGAGGTGGTTGTCCTGGCACCATTGTTCCAGGACCCTCACCTCCTCTCTGTAGGCCGTCTCGTCGCCCCCCGAGATCAGCCCCACGACTGCTGTGTCGTCTGCAAACTTCACGATGGTGTTTGAAGTTTGAGTCGCCACGCAGTCGTGGGTGTAGAGGTCGTACCAGAAGGGGCTGGAGACGCACCCCTGGGGTGCTCCTATGCTGATGGTCAGCGGGGAGGAGGTGAGGTTGCCCACCCTCACCACCTGGCGGCGGTCTGTCAGGAAGTCCAGGATCCAGTCGCACATCGCTGTGTTTAGTCCCAGGTCCCTGAGTTTGCTTACCAGCCTGGAGGGTACTATGGTGTTGAATGCTGAGCTGTAGTCCACGAACAGCATTCTCACATAGGTGTCCTTCCCCTCCAGGTGGGACAGGGCGGTGTGGAGCACGTGTGCCACTGCATCCGCTGTGCTCCTGTTGGGGCGGTATGCAAACTGCAGCGGGTCGTGGTCCGGGGGGAGTGTGGGACGGATCTTTGATATGACCAGCTTTTCAAGGCACTTGCTGGCTATTGGTGTGAGGGCTATAGGGCGCCAGTCATTGAGGCTGGTCACTTTTTGCTGTTTGGGAATGGGGATGATTGTTGCTGCCTTGAAGCAGGAGGGAACTCGTCGGAGGGAGAGGGACTGGTTGAAGATGTCTGTGTACACGGCTGCCAGCTGGTGGGCGCAGGCCTTGAGGACCCGCCCAGGGATGCCGTCCGGGCCGGCCGCCTTGCGTGGGTTGATACGCAGGAACGACCGGCACACTTCATCCTCAGTGATGGTGAGGGGGCGGTCTGTGGGGGGTGGAGGGTGGGTGGGGTTGGTGGTTAGGTGGGAATGGGGGGGGGTGCGGGTGCTGAGGGGTGGGGGGGAGGAAGGGGGGAGGGGAGGTGATCGGGGGGTGGGGGGGAGGAAGGGGGGTGGGGGGGAGGAAGGGGGGAGGGGAGGTGATTGGGGGGGGAGAGGAGGAGGGGTGGTGGGGGGGCGGCGAGGGGGAGGGGTGATGGGGGGGGAGAGGTGGCAGGGGGGGGAGGAGGGGAGGAGAGGGGTGATGGGGGGGGAGAGGTGGGGGGGGAGGAGAGGAGGGGGGGTGGTGAGGGGAGGAGGAGGGGTGGTGGGGGGGAGGAGGGAGGGGGGGGTGATGGGGGGGAGGAGAGGGGGAGAGGGGTGGGAGAGGGGGGGGGAGGAGGGGAGGCGCTCTGGCAGAGGGGTCGAACCTAGCGTAGAACGCGTTGAGTTCGTCCGGTAGGGTGGGTGACGTGCTGGGGTTCTGTCGTTTCACCTCTTTGAAGTCTGTGGCAGCATGGAGCCCTCTCCACAGGTGTCTGGGGTTGTTAGTGTCCAGTTTTGACTCCAGCTGCCTTCCATAATCTCTACGTGCTATTTTTATAGCGGTCCGGAGGGCATATTGTGCCTGCTTGTATTGGTCAGTTGTGCCAGAGCTGAAGGCGGTGGTCCTGGCGTGAAGGGCAGCCCTGACGTCGCTGTTGACCCAAGGCTTTTGGTTCGGCATTATTTTGACTTTTTTTGTGGGGACTATGTCGTCGGTGCACTTCTTTATGAAGCATGACACCGTATCTGCATACTCGCCCAGGTCTCCTGCAGCTTTGAACTCCTCCCACACCACTTGGTCAAAGCAGTCCCTCAGGATGTCGTCTGATTGGTCTGACCAGCAGTGGGCGGTTCGGAATGCTGGGGGTTGTCTTTTTAGTTTTTGTTTGTACCTGGGTACAAGTAGGATGGAGGCGTGGTCCGATTTGCCGAAAGGGGGGCGAGGGACGGCTTTGTAGCCATGTCGGATGTTTGAGTAACATTTGTCCAGTGTGTTACTGCCTCGCGTGGGGAAGTGAATGTGCTGGTACAATGTGTGCATTCTGCCTCTCAGGTTTGCCCTGTTAAAATCCCCAGTCACCACCAGGGCCATTTCGGGTTGTTTTGTCTCCTGTGCACTGATGGCGCGTTGCAGCTCTTTCAGTGCGACAGTCACGTTCGCTTGTGGAGGAACGTATACACCCATGATGGTGACTGTCGTGAATTCCCTCGGACTCCAGAACGGCACGCATTGTACCATTACATATTCAAGATCTGCTGAGCAGTGTTTCCCAATGTCTGTGGTGTTTACACACCAGTTTTCGTTAATCATAAGACATACGCCCCCTCCCTTCTTCTTACCGGATTGTTCGTTTCTGTCTCCTCTGAATACACTGAATCCTGGTAGCGCGATAGAGTGGTCCGTTGTGTCAGGAGTAAGCCAGGTTTCCGTTAGGCACAGAACATTGCATCGCGCTATGTCTTTTTGGTATTGTGCACGCGCTCTTAGTTCACAAAGTTTATTCTCCAGCGATTGAACATTTGCCAGCAGTATGCTTGGGAGAGGTGGTTTATCCGCGCGCTTCCTCAAGCGGGCGAGAAGCCCCCCTCTCTTCCCCCTCCTCCAGCGTTGTTTTTTGAGTTCAGGAAAATCCGTAAGATCTGGAGCTTGCCAGTTGCTGTTGGGATGTATCCGTTCTTTCCTGATTTTGATCAGCGCGTCCCTGTTGTATTTTATTCCGACGCTGATTTCCATGTTATATCCGCTGGTGTCCGTGCCTCCGTTCTCTGCCTCCATGGCGGGGGCGCGGGGCTGTTGTTTGTTGTTGTTTTTTGCGTGCGAGCGGACAAAGCGGGCAGAGCGGGTCCCCGCCGTCGCGGTTTCTTGCAAAGAAAAGTGCGAAGACGCCACTATCTACACTATTCAGTTACACTGTTATATACAATAGATATTTACAAAGCAAGTCGAAGCAACGAAATCTAAACAAAACGCGTTTACACTGGAATACAAGCCTATTTGTCTATGAAGTCACTAGAGCTCCCTAGCGAGTCGCCTTCTCCCGGCGCCATCTTCTTTCTTTCTTTTTGGTTATGGGTTGGTTGAAAATCATGAATATGTTTTTCAGAGGATCCAGGGTCATGGAACTTGTTAGTACAAAATGGATCATGCTTTCAATTTAGAAAAATGACAAAGAAGAAATGTATTCTTGATCCTTAATATTGAACCATTCCGTTGTTTTTCCTCACAGGCTTTGTGAAGCCCCCAGACCCTCTTCCCAGTCTCATTCATACACCAGAGAAGCCTGACTCGCACATCATCTCAATCGTGCCAGAAAGGTCTGACCCTTCAGCACCGCCCCTGAGGCTATCTATGAAACAGTGGCTTCTGACCACCAAGCCCACCAGAGCGGATAGGACTACAAAAACGGACAAAACCGCTGCAAAGACTACAAGTGCCGCCAGAGACAGACGATTGAGGATTACCCCCAAGACGGCCGGTAAAGATAAACGAGCACAGATGCTGAAGATGATCTCAGGCCTGGAGGAGCTGCACAGGGCGATTAATAGCACACTGAGCACACGGATCACCATCATGCCACGAGGTAACAATGCTACATCCATTTAGGCAGTAGGGCCTGGCTCAATTAGTGGCAGCGGCAGGTTTTCTGGCAGCAGATACTGGCAGGAGTTGCTGCCAGTACCTGTAGGGGCGCTGTTTCCTGCTGCCAGTTTCAACTACTGTTCAACTACTGTCTTTCCAGTCTCGCTGGCCAGCCGATCCTCTCCCTACCGGGAGAGGAGTCTGGCGGCGCAGGTCTCCATAGTGGGATTGCGATGGGCGGCGCTTATAGTGGCAGTGCCCTTGGAAAATAGTTTCCAACAATCCAACTTGCCATTTTCAGCATGTAGCAACGAGCTAGCGTATAGGTTTCTGCCGTTAGCTTGCTAGCTAGTTAGCGTTGTTGTTTTGACTGAGGCGGCAGGGCACTATTTACAGTGACACACAGGGAGGAAGGAGCGGAAGCCGCTCTGATTGACATGGTCGGAGCCAATGACAGAGCTTGTAATAAGCCGGGAGCGGACATCCGCCATGCGACTGAAACAGTCGCTCCAATGGGGGAGCAGCTGTAGAGCAGGGGAGGGTTTATCCCAGTTGCCTGTTTCCGTTCAGCCAGACGACTCTCACGGAAGCGAGGGGAGGCTGGCCAGCGAGACTACATGGTGATGGACCCAGACTCCCTGGTTTCTGGTGTCACTCACAAGCAGTGGTGTAGTCTACGTGATACGCAGGTATACACCGTATACACACTGCGAAATGACTCAGATTTGCGTATGCGCACTGGGAAATGCGCTATGATATCTATCGTTTTCACTTTCCATTCATAAAATTCACCCTGTGTTACAAAGCGCACAAATAGGCGTCCTTTTTAGTCAATGAGGCTGTGTACACAGGGCGCCTCAACGTGAACCGCGTGTACCCACGCCTCGCCTGAGCTGCGCCGATGTTATCGTTTGCCGTGAGTTCTACAAGCCGACTAGGCGCATGAAGGCAGACTTTTTCTATCAAGCCATGAAGGAAAAACGCGACAATATGCGTGGGAAATGGCAAAGTCTACTGAATTTCAAAATAAAATGGTGTTACAGCGTTGAGCAGAGAGAGAGAGAGAGAGAGAGAGATTGAGGGGTGGCTATCACGTGGGGCTTTCTACCCGTCGGTAAACAAATCTTCAGGAGAGAGAATAGCGACCGAAGAAGAAGATGAAGCTGATAGCTGAAGCCAGAGCCGTGTAGATATTGTAGAAGAGTCCCGACATCTCCATTCACTCCAATGGACCAGTTTTTTACTCTCAAGAGTTCCAGGAAGTAAGGTCCTGGATTAAGCAGCACTGTCGAGTTGCAGCAAAATAGACAGTTTGTGTTGTACTCTGAAAGGGTTTTTCATCCCTTGAATCAAATTGTACATTATCAATCCAAACAAGTTAATTTCGTCTATCTATTATTAACTATTAGAGTTTTCTTATTGAAAGACTGTGTTTTTTGTCATACCTGACAGTTTCGACTGCTGCTTCCTGCAGTCTTCCTCAGAGACGTCACGTGATGTGTTGTTGAAACTGTCAGGTATGACAAAAAACACAGTCTTTCAATAAGAAAACTCTAATAGTGTACATTATCAGCTTTATTTTAGCATGCAAAAGTAGCGTGAGACCCATTCCTGGCTGTTCATTGGCTAATGAGTCTCGCATTTTGGTCCTCCGCTGACGCCACTCTCTCTCTAGAGAGGACACTAGCTGAAGCTATTCTGTAAATTTGGGGAGGAACAACAACAACAAAAAATGGGTCGAACCTCCGCCCACTTCCACTCAGTAGGCTATACTCTCTGAAAAAAGGTAGACTACACCACTGCTCACAAGGAAGGCTACCTTAAACCAAAAAAATAAACAATTGTCATCACATATGGCATTTTGTGATTACAATTAGAAAAATGCTTTAAATGTACTCATCACCCACTGACTGAGGGTCGGAGATTGGACAGGGTTGCTTGAATTCTTTCATGTGGCTCTTTGAAGCCCTTTGAAAACTGTTATTCCGGTTAAGGCCTTTAAACAAAGAAACTTGACTCAACAAGTCATTAGTGACTTGACTCAACAAGTTGTTACCATGCGACTTCACTCAACAAGTCGTTACCATGTGACTTGTAGGGGGTAGGTAATTTTTTATATAACTCGCACATTTGGAGTAAAATAGGCGATAGAAAAGGGGGTGATTGACAGGTCGCCTGTCCAGTGATCGCGCTGCGGACCAATAGCAGGCGGAGTTGAAGCTCTGGGAAACTCACGTGAGCTGTGCAAAGACCCCAAGATGGCGACATATATACAACACTTTGGTGCAAAACGTGAGTCCAAAAAATTGTGGGTGGCTTTGTCCATATTATTTAGGTCAGTGGTTTTGCCCCACCAAATCAGCATGCATAACCTGTAATGGTTTGATGTAGGTCAAGTCACATGGTAATGACTTGTTGAGTCAAGTTACATGGTAATTTGACTGTTGAGAAGAAGGCCAAATCCAACAATTTAGAAAATCCCATATCTTGCCACCAGGGGGTGCTGCCGCACCCTCCGCACCTACCTTCCTGTGCCCTTGTGCACAACTGCTCAACTTTGCATCACTGATGACATCACTGTCACTGAGGATGCCACAATGCCTATGACATCATCAGTGCCTATGACATCATCAGTGACAAACCCTAACCGTAACCCTAACCCATGAGATGATTTTCCTCTATAAGGATGTGAGTGGACATTGAGATTGGGCCATGATGCACTGAGTAAAACTGATGATTCAGCAGAAAGCTCGGTCTGTTTATGGGATTTCTCATAAACTGATAACGGCCTTTATAGGATATGGGTTTATGCCATTTACATAAACACTTGATAATCAGTGTGCCTGGAAACACACTCAATGAAAAGGGGCAACTCGATTATTCAGACAGACAAGGTGCCACACCGCTCTGACATGCTCACTAAAATCTGTTTTGTTTTTAATTTCAGCAAACAGCAGAAATTCAGGAAGGAAAAATAAAGTGGTAAGTACTATAGAATATTTATATTGTAACTTACACAAGAATAATGCTTTGCCTTGGGTTCTTCAAATTTCATTTCAACATTCAACATTCATATCCATTACAACTGCCAGCTAGAGCTGGGCGATATTATATCAATATAATATCTTGATATATAGAGATCCTCTGGGATATTGTGATATAGCTTAAATGTCGTCTTTTCCTGGCCTTAAAGGATGTGTGGTACAGTTATCTTTAACAGTAAGATTTTTATTTAAGTTTATTTAACTGTTTTCACTACAGTGAAATGAACAGTGAATGGCTTGATCTTCTTCACCATCATATCCACATTAGTCTATAAATGACCCCCCCCCCCAACGAATAAATAAATAAATAAACAAATACATAAATACATAAATAAATTAATAAATTAAAAAATTAAAAAATTAAAAAATTAAAAAATTAAAAAATTAATAAATTAATAAAAAAAAATATATAGAAATATCTTCCGAAAGCACCAATAATCATCCCCTAAAAATCATCAAATTATCTAGATACAGTCGATCTGTTTGGGAACGCCCACAAAACGTTACTTCTGGTATTGTTGTGTCAGTAGGACGAATGGTGAACGGTGGGGTAAAAAAACCTCCATATATCTCAATGGGCTGAGTCACCAAAGGAAGGTGCTGGGGCTCTACACTACAGGATTGGTGGATTCAAGAGCAGGTACATAGATGTCTGTTCAGATGTGCATTTACTGTGGGGGTTGAATCCCTGATCCTGTCTGCCCGGGCTGGGCTAGCAGCTAAATGCTATTATGCTAAATGGGGCGAACGGGGGGATTTCCCCCATGCTGACCCATTGACCACGCGTCTATGACGAGACATGGCCTGAATGTATTGAGGTATTGGTTGAAAAATATTGGGATATTTGATTTGAAGGCCTGATCACATGCTGAGAAGATCACTAAGGCATAAAGCTCATGCAGCCACACGCTGTTTATATCTATAATCAGAGAGGCGATTCCGGCATGGCATGGCATGGCACGGCGCACAATAGACCCTGATTGGCTGGTCAGCTGGTAGAGAAATCAATCTGATTGGCTGGTCAGCTGGTAGAGAAATCACTCTGATTGGCTGCTCAGCTGGTAGAGAAATCCCTCTGATTCGCTGGTCAGCTGGTAGCGAAGCAGTGCAGGAGAAGAGATGGCACGCACAAAACGCTCTTTTGTGATCTTATTTTTCAGCTTCATCTCATCTGATCATTCCAATACACAAATATGTTCATGACAACGTGGCCTTCAGGAAAGCTTAATTGCCATGTTACAACTTTTGATCAAACATAATATTCTCGATTAGAAGTAGCTTCTCCCTAGTCTCACGTAGTCAGACCCAACATCCTATACGATGATCTGAATCACATGCCTGCCTGCATTTCCGCCAGGAGAAATCTGATTGGCTGTAATGGAAGTTGCATCATAAAGCGAGGGCCGTGGTTGGTCAATTCATATGTCTGTCACGCCTTTTTTTTCCCTCCGTCTTTTTGGCCCTTAACCACTTTTCAAGGACTGTGCACCAGACGAAGATCTACGTCTGGCTACTGCCAGACTAGCTTCTCCCCACCTGGAAGACGGGCAGAAGAGCCTCACAGCCGTGCTGGAGTAGCTAGAAGACCTGGTTGCTTGTTTCTTTGGCGAGATCTTCCAACACTGCTCTGAACTGTCCTCTGTTCTCCAGTCCACTCAAACTGTCTGCACTTCAGTCAAACCTCAAATTGTAAAAAATGTGTTCAGTTCTTGCATTGTTGAGAAGTTTGACATCCCCAAGACAACTTCTCCACAAGGACACAAGTAGCCTACTTGAGCGTTCTTGGTTTGAAATAGGGCTGACCCAAATGCTTCGAAGCTTCAAAGCTTCAATCGATGCCATTGGTAATCGATGTCCAAATCAGGAATCGAATGCTTACATTTATTTTTAAATAGTAATCCAACATTATTCATTGTGCATCAACATTAATTCTTACTTATTCTCTCAGATAGGACATTTAACATTAGTCATAGTTTTGTGTCATCTAACATTACTTACCAGTCCAGCACTGAAACTGCCACCGTTTGACCATACAGCCACCAGGACAGGGCCTACTGTACATAATATGAGCACATTTTTGTTTTTATGGTCTATGGCTGCCATTTATTTGAAGTGCTTATTGCACATTTTGTATCCATTAGTTAATTAATTAGTTACTTGTTGAAGTCTGATTTCCGTCCTCGTATGGTATTCAGGGACAGCCCTATAGTTTTAACAATGCTGGATAAATATCAAATCCAAGAATTGCAAGTTGATGCTTAGAGCGATGGAAACACACAGACGCTTTCTTACAGTTTGAAATTGGTGGTTCAGCTGGCTCTGTACAGGGTTTGCTGCTCAAACATGCAGACTTTCTCGCAGTGAATCTTTGACCTTTGACCTTTGACCAACCTTGATGGGAAGTACATTTGTGTCACAATGGACACAAAAATGCACAAAAAAGCCATATTTAGAACCAGCCCTTGCTTATCTCTCTCCTTTATTTCCCTTCTATGGTTGTAGCTGCCTGCTGTTGAGGGGAGTCAGAAGCCTACCACAGTGCCCCCAGTGGAGACAGATGACACTGCATCCAGAGGCAGTGCCGACGTCATCATTCCCAGCCTGAGCGGTCGGAACTTTAGGAAGTCTCTCCCGCCTCAGCCTAAGAAGACCAATAAAAGAGGTGAAAGTCAAGAGCCTAAACTTTTGCTTTAAAAAAAAAAAAAATCAGTATTTCAAAGTCAATGCTATATTTTGAAATCATGTAATGCCCAAAAGTGTATTGAGAAAGAAGCTGTTGTAATGGACCATTTACACAAATAGAACCCAAAAATAGTGTCGACCTGTGGTTCTTAAAGTCGGGTCCAAGGGGGTCTTGAGGGGATTTCCGGTCCCCAGCAAAATGAGGAATAGTTGGATTTCACTATAATTCCATTCAATGATCCGAGTGAGAATGTATTTAATGACGATTGTAATCATAGGTGTGATTTTCACCACTATTATCTCTCACCTTCTGTAGACAGTTCTAAAATTAAATACTAAATCAACAATAATGTAAAATCTTCCCAAATGAATCTCTGGATACAATTCTGTCAAATACAGCATTGAGATTTTTTTTGCACTGCTTGTCCAGAGGGTCACCTGTGTTGGAGTTCTCAGGTGACTCTCATGCAATTTAAAACGCTAATAGCAAAAATAAAAAAATAAAAGGTATCTGACTATTAGATTAGTTAACTGGGTAGTGGATTATTTATTACTATGTTGATTAAATGCCAGTGAACAGTTTGAATAGCACTGAACTGAACATGTTTTGTAACTCAGCCCCTGAATATTCTCTGCTCTTTCTTCCACAGTGTGTTTCTGGAAGTACTGCTCCCAGAACTGACCGTCCCTGGACCAACGTAACCCCCACGTCCCGGCTCTGCTCCCTCCAGCTCCTCCTCCTCAGCCCTCTTCCCAGTCCTTATCTCCTCCTCCTCCTCAGCCCTCTTCCCAGTCCTTATCTCCTCCTCCTCCTCACTCCTCTTCCCAGTCCTTATCTCCTCCTCCTCCTCACTCCTCTTCCCAGTCCTTATCTCCTTCTCATAGGTTTACCATTATCACCCTCTTCCTCAACTGCCAATCATTAGCTTCCAGGTTTACCACACAAAAAAAACTCTGGACTTTCTCTATAGCTGTCCTCCTCTAAGCAATCTTTTCCCATCCATCCATCCATCCATCCACCCCCTCCTCACCGCCCCCTAGGGCTAGATGATATATCAGTTTGTCGATACTGTATAGGGACGATATATATTTAATCGTTAATTAAAATGGGATCTGGTCAATGTTGTCCACATCTGATATGATGGTGGCAGTTATTTTTTTATTACATATTTATTGTATAATTGCTCAATATTACACTGGTTTTCTGTGGAAAGTGCTGAACCTGAATTAATTGTCCTGCAGGTTTCAGTTATGGCTGGGCAATATATTGATATTGTGATATGAGACTCCATCATCATCTTAGATCCTGTTTATGCTAATATGGTGACATGCCATAAGTGCTGTCTTGGTGTTACTGTAAAGGCTGCATTACAGTCAAGCAGGCATTCCCAACCTGGTGGGCTGCGAAGGTATTGCGAGTGGGCCATCAAGTCCTTTGCAAAACATTTACGATCCTAGCCCCTCACTTTTAGTTTCTGCGTGGTGCTGATGAACAGCTCATCTGATCGTTAAAATAAAAAGTGCTCTGAGAACAGAATGTTTCTCGGTTCTGTTTATGGGCAGATGTGGGCCGCGGACATTTTCGAGATTTTCAAGTGGGTCTTGACTCGGAAAAGGTTGTGAAGCGTTGATGTCATTTTGTGAACTTACTAGACTGTTCTAGCTGGTCTATTATGTGCCTCTACCCACTTAGTCATTATATCCACATTACCGATGATTATTTATCAAAAATCTCATTGTGTCAAGCACCAAATAGTCATCCTTACAATATTGTCGCAATATAGAGATGATTGATTTTTGACTTTTGATTTTGTCAACATTTTGCCCACTTCGTAGAAAATAGAGCTATAGATGGTGTGTCACCATTCATCCTAAAAATACCAAGATATGATTTTTGGTCCATATCGCCCAGCCCTACTTTCAATGGATAACTTTAGTGTACCATGGAAGTCTGTTACAGAGGCTTTCCCACCCTGACAAGAATAAAATACTGGGGCAAACACTGGAATACACAGATTTTTTTTTGCATGAAAATGCCTAAATGTGAAGATATTGAATATCAGCTAAAAATGATGCCTCTGACAGCTTCAATTCAAAAATATCGTATCAGCCTGCCTCTCCATCCATCCATCCATCCATCCATCCCAGTATCCCCTCCTCTCCGCCGCCTCTTTGCTGAACTATGAGCGCTAGGAGACCGTTGTCACGGCATCAGGATGCCGCCGCACACCGGCGCCAGCCCCGACTCGGACCTTTTCATCCACTCATTAATTAACAAGACTGACCAATCAAAGGAGACGATGTGTACCCCTGGCCGGGCGCATGAACAAACAGCCCTGTAGTTAACCCTTAGTTTCCCTGCGACTGAGGCACGCCATTCTGTGTCTGTGCATGTGTGTGCCAACTTTGAAATAAAGATCAACTCTAGCCTGGAAAAAAACCCACTGTGACAATAAAGATTTGATGTTATTTTTCTACAGTTACACTCTCCTTAGTTGTTCATTATGCAGAGAGACTCATCTGAGGGGTTAACAGCTTGGGTTAATAAGGCTGATATATTTAAGCAACAGGTCACGGCAGGCCGTGGTATATGCTTATTATACCACACGAAAACACCCTTAGGTATGGTATAATAAGCATAGATCACAGTGTGAAGTGATCTATTGCTTTTATAAAATGGTTACAGCAAGTATTGCAATATGAAAATTAGTATTATTTTTATTATTATTATTATTATTATTATTATTATTATTATTATTATTATTTAAATGTCTTAAATCACTGTTTAAAAAATGAGAAGAGCAAAAATGAGGTGAGCTGTTTGGCTTTATAAATCAGATTGCTTGATTTGAGAGAGCCGTTTTATAAAGGGTGATATGCAGTAAAAACACAACATTAAGGCAAAAGCAAAAGCCTATGGTCACACCATTAACAGGAACCTCACTCAGTTTGAGTTAAATTATATTGTGATGCTCAAGTATTACTTTATTTGTAGTATTATTATTATTATTATTTTATTTTTTATTAATTTGTTACACTTAAAGATCAAGGTCAAGGAAATTTGTGAAGCCTGCATGCTGTCGCAAACATGTGTGAAAGGAGCACCATCTTAAAATGTCAAGCGATCCATGATCGTCTGATTTGAATATAGACCTCCACATCACATGACATCGGTTGACAACTAAGTGAAAGCAATTGCTTGATGAGATCTTCCTGAAATATAAAAAAAATGGGGTAAACTTTTCAGGACTGCAATTGACTGGCTTCCTCCATTTGCAAGAAGGAAGGCTGCATGTGATTTGTAGGTTGGTTGATAGATAATCATTTTGGATATTTTTTTAAGAGTATCGAATGATAAATATAGGGTAATGATTTCAATTTCGCAAAATCTAGATATATTGAGTTTTGTAAGAGAACTCTTCAATTACACTATTTGAGGTTTGACTTTACTCACGCTTATGAACCTTGCCATGGTGTGAACAGGCGTGGCATTCTTTCTCTGGAAGTTACTATGGTACTTGAGTTGTGTTTGCTGTGGGCCTGTAAGCACGGGGTCATTAAGTTTGGAGGGTTTCCACTGCAGCTCACTGTCACTGTTGCCTTGGTGATGATGAGCATGTCTGCACATTCTTGAGTGTGTTTGCGTACGTGTGCGTGTAAGTGTTATATGATAGGATATATTTGACCTCCAAATATACTGGTTGGTACAGGTAGGATCTGGCTTCTGGACCAGAGGGTGGGTGCGGGTGGTCATATACACTACAGTATTGCTTATAGTAACACATGGGATGGATTAGTTTATGTTTTTAACATGCAAATGAAAACACAATTCCCCATATTATAGAAACAATACTGTGATTATAGGTACTATGTGGTAAGCTATATGACTCACAGGTGAGTAACCTTCAACCAGGCCTTGCGTCATTTCAGATGACTTTGAAGGAACTTCTTACGATTCCAACCTCCCTACCAGACACATTTTTGATTAAGCGATTTGGTCCAAGATTTCATCATTTTTGACCACTTGAGAACTGATAGAAATGGTCCAGAATCATTCCTAAATACCACTTTAAGACATTGAGAGACCTTGAGGAACACCTTCGAAAAATCCCCGTTGTGAATTAAAAAGTTTGACATTTTTGGAGTAAGAATTGCATTTTTTTTCTGCAATTGGTGCCAATCACTTCTGTTCTCCAAATTGCTCAGAAACCCCGTTATTGTCAATATACCTAGGAAAGCCATCCATCCCCTGACCCTAGGTCTCTCGTTTGTGGTTGTAAAGTTTCATGAGGCTGTGATTATCCTAGAGGTCACAATAGGTCATTTTATACAGTGACTCCAAGTTTCAAAAAATGGTTTCACTGCAATGAAATGACTATATGGGGACTAACATCACCACACATGAATAGAATTGGGCTCAATTAATTGGTGTTCATGACATTACTGTCTTATTTCAGTAGTGGGCATCATCTCTGGCTTTCTACTGTAGTTATGTTCCGGTAAACAGGAGAGCTGTAGTTACTGTCTTTTACCACTAGAGGGCAGGCATCTCTAATACAGGAGTGCAGTACAGAGATTGTAGAAAAATAGATGTTAAAAAGTAGGGTGATAGAGACACACTTTAATAATGTTTGATATCCCACAATAATTTGTTGATAAATTACCTCTTGTAAGTTTATTTTTGTTTTTATTTATTATTATCCACGTGTGAGAGGTTGTAACTGTAAGGACATGTGCAGCATGTGTATGTATTATGATGTGAGTGGACGGTGTGAGGACATGTGCAGCATGTGTATGTATTATGATGTGAGTGGACAGTGTGAGGACATCTGCTGCATGTGTATGTATGTATTATGATGTGAGTGGACGGTGTGAGGACATGTGCTGCATGTGTATGTATGTATTATGATGTGAGTGGACAGTGTGAGGACATGTGCAGCCATGTGTATGTATTATGATGTGAGTGGACGGTGTGAGGACATGTGCTGCATGTGTATGTATTATGATGTGAGTGGACGGTGTGAGGACATGTGCTGCATGTGTATGTATTATGATGTGAGTGGACAGTGTGAGGACATGTGCAGCATGTGTATGTATTATGATGTGAGTGGACGGTGTGAGGACATGTGCTGCATGTGTATGTATGTATTATGATGTGAGTGGACAGTGTGAGGACATGTGCAGCCATGTGTATGTATTATGATGTGAGTGGACGTGTGAGGACATGTGCTGCATGTGTATGTATTATGATGTGAGTGGACGGTGTGAGGACATGTGCAGCATGTGTACTATGTATGTATTATGATGTGAGTGGACGGTGTGAGGACATGTGCAGCATGTGTATGTATGTATTATGATGTGAGTGGACGTGTGAGGACATGTGCAGCCATGTGTATGTATGTATTATGATGTGAGTGGACAGTGTGAGGACATCTGCTGCATGTGTATGTATGTATTATGATGTGAGTGGACGGTGTGAGGACATGTGCAGCCATGTGTATGTATTATGATGTGAGTGGACGTGTGAGGACATGTGCTGCATGTGTATGTATTATGATGTGAGTGGGCGGTGTGAGGACATGTGCAGCATGTATACTATGTATGTATTATGATGTGAGTGGACGGTGTGAGGACATGTGCAGCATGTGTATGTATGTATTATGATGTGAGTGGACGGTGTGAGGACATGTGCAGCATGTGTATGTATGTATTATGATGTGAGTGGACGGTGTGAGGACATGTGCAGCCATGTGTATGTATGTATTATGATGTGAGTGGACGGTGTGAGGACATGTGCAGCATGTGTATGTATGTATTATGATGTGAGTGGACGGTGTGAGGACATGTGCAGCATGTGTATGTATGCATTATGATGTGAGTGGACGGTGTGAGGACATGTGCTGCATGTGTATGTATGTATTATGATGTGAGTGGACGGTGTGAGGACATGTGCAGCATGTGTATGTATTATGATGTGAGTGGACGGTGTGAGGACATGTGCTGCATGTGTATGTATGTATTATGATGTGAGTGGACGGTGTGAGGACATGTGCAGCATGTGTATGTATTATGATGTGAGTGGACGGTGTGAGGACATGTGCAGCCATGTGTATGTATTATGATGTGAGTGGACGTGTGAGGACATGTGCAGCATGTGTATGTATTATGATGTGAGTGGACGGTGTGAGGACATGTGCAGCCATGTGTATGTATGTATTATGATGTGAGTGGACGGTGTGAGGACATGTGCAGCCATGTGTATGTATGTATTATGATGTGAGTGGACGGTGTGAGGACATGTGCAGCCATGTGTATGTATGTATTATGATGTGAGTGGACGGTGTGAGGACATGTGCAGCCATGTGTATGTATTATGATGTGAGTGGACGGTGTGAGGACATGTGCAGCATGTGTATGTATGTATTATGATGTGAGTGGACGTGTGAGGACATGTGCAGCATGTGTATGTATGTATTATGATGTGAGTGGACGGTGTGAGGACATGTGCAGCCATGTGTATGTATGTATTATGATGTGAGTGGACGTGTGAGGACATGTGCAGCCATGTGTATGTATGTATTATGATGTGAGTGGACGGTGTGAGGACATGTGCAGCATGTGTATGTATGTATTATGATGTGAGTGGATGGTGAGGACATGTGCAGCATGTGTATGTATGTATTATGATGTGAGTGGACGTGTGAGGACATGTGCAGCCATGTGTATGTATGTATTATGATGTGAGTGGATGGTGTGAGGACATGTGCAGCCATGTGTATGTATGTATTATGATGTGAGTGGATGGTGAGGACATGTGCAGCATGTGTATGTATGTATTATGATGTGAGTGGATGGTGTGAGGACATGTGCAGCCATGTGTATGTATGTATTATGATGTGAGTGGACGTGTGAGGACATGTGCAGCATGTGTATGTATGTATTATGATGTGAGTGGACAGTGTGAGGACATGTGCAGCCATGTTCTCAGTCAGTCAGACCAATCACATGGACCCATAATACAAGACTTTGTAGACTGGTGTGATCGCTCTCTTTTAGATCTAAATGTGTCCAAAACCAAAGAAATGGTAATCTCACCAAAACACATAGACATCGCTCCAACAACCATCCACGGAGCTGATGTGGAAATTGTCCAGAACTATAAATATCTGGGAACTGTGTTTGATGACAAACTGAGATTCAGTGACAATACAGATATTGTTGTAAAAAAGGCTCATCAGCGTCTGTACTGTCTTCGTAAACTAAACTCCTTTGGAGTCGACCAGAGAATTCTGGCCACGTTCTATTCTTCCTTTATTGAAAGTATTTTAACATTTTCATTTATCTGCTGGTTTTCATCCCTCTGTCAAAAAGACAAGAACAGACTGCAAGGTGTTGTCAACCTTAGCTCTAAAATTATAGGCAAAACACAAAGATCCCTAGTACAGTTTAATAGTGCACAAGTGCTCAAGAAAGCGCACAAGATAATCAATGACTCCACACATGTCCTTCATGTCTGTTTTGACTTAATGCCATCAGGAAAGCGCTTTAGACAGCCTGCCTGCAAAACAAACAGAAGGAAGTTTGGTTTTGTTCCAGAGGCCATTCGACTGGTGAAGAGCCACAGTACAAGAAATGGTCAGTTTATATAGTCTGCACCTTGACCTTTTGATTTGAACCCTTGAACAAGTCTAATATGCACTTTAATTGTATTGACTGAATTGAATTTGTATTGATCTGACACCTATATTCCTTTGTGCTGTTGGATACATTGTAATCAGGGATCTTGCTTTATCAGTGCCATTTATTGTATTTATTGTCTTGTTTTTGTATTGTTTTTGGATGTGTACAAAGTACAGCTTGTTTGCAGTATTCATGCCTTAAATTGCCCCTTGCGGGACTAATAAAGTTTTTTGAATTGAAAAATTGAATTGAATGTGTATGTATGTATTATGATGTGAGTGGACGTGTGAGGACATGTGCAAACATGTGTATGTATGTATTATGATGTGAGTGGATGGTGTGAGGACATGTGCAGCCACGTGTATGTATGTATTATGATGTGAGTGGACAGTGTGAGGACATGTGCAGCCATGTGTATGTATGTATTATGATATGAGTGGACGTGTGAGGACATGTGCAGCCATGTGTATGTATGTATTATGATGTGAGTGGACGTGTGAGGACATGTGCAGCCATGTGTATGTATGTATTATGATGTGAGTGGACGGTGTGAGGACATGTGCAGCCATGTGTATGTATGTATTATGATGTGAGTGGACAGTGTGAGGACATGTGCTGCATGTGTATGTATGTATTATGATGTGAGTGGACGTGTGAGGACATGTGCTGCATGTGTATGTATTATGATGTGAGTGGACGGTGTGAGGACATGTGCTGCATGTGTATGTATGTATTATGATGTGAGTGGACAGTGTGAGGACATGTGCAGCCATGTGTATGTATGTATTATGATGTGAGTGGACGGTGTGAGGACATGTGCTGCCATGTGTATGTATGTATTATGATGTGAGTGGACGGTGTGAGGACATGTGCAGCCATGTGTATGTATGTATTATGATGTGAGTGGACGGTGTGAGGACATGTGCAGCCATGTGTATGTATGTATTATGATGTGAGTGGACGGTGTGAGGACATGTGCTGCATGTGTATGTATGTATTATGATGTGAGTGGACAGTGTGAGGACATGTGCAGCATGTGTATGTATGTATTATGATGTGAGTGGACGGTGTGAGGACATGTGCAGCATGTGTATGTATGTATTATGATGTGAGTGGACGGTGTGAGGACATGTGCAGCATGTGTATGTATGTATTATGATGTGAGTGGACGGTGTGAGGACATGTGCTGCATGTGTATGTATGTATTATGATGTGAGTGGACGGTGTGAGGACATGTGCCATCTCTACCACTCGGTTGAGGTATGTTATGCTAAAGAAATAATCCACTAGAGGGCACTCTGCTTTTTAAGAGTAAGCCTTTTCAGTCAGTCTGCTGCCAGGAAATTGGAGGAGAAAATCACTCCTCTGACATGTGGACCAATTTTGGTTGAATTTTCAAATGTAAGCTTAGCACAGATCACCAGGCCCTGACCACGCTGTTAGCCACAAAAGGCCTTGGACTCACAGGGATGCGTATCGCACGGCGGTCAGCCAGACTCCTGTGCTTCACAGATATGACGTGGTGTACCGTGCTGGTGCACAAAATCATGCTGCTGGTCTCCAGGTTGCCTCTCCCATCAGAAGAGCCTGAACTCGTCGCTCTGTTGGATGCAGAACTGAAAGCTCTTTCAGTGAAGCACTTCGCTGCAGCATGTGAGGCGTGCCCACAGCTTGCTGCCCTGAGAGAGCAGATGGAAAAGGGCTTGGCCTAAAACAGCAAAGTCCCCACCTGCAATGCTCAAGCCGTACTTTGCTAGCAGAGAGGAACTGTCAGCCCAAGATGCGACAATATACAGGGACCCTCACTGACGGCTAGTTCCTGTGGGCCTAAGGAAGCAGCTTGTGGACTTGGCACATGGGTGCCCGGTCTATGTGTCGACAGCCCGCAGTGTTGACAGCCCGCAATACCGATAGCCCACAACCAGAACCAGCTGAGCGAGGCGGCGTGCAGTGTGTCGGTGGACGGGCTGGAGCTAACCTCTACCACCCCACATGCCTAAACCTAACCTCTCCCAGACCCTAACCCTAAACCTAACCTCTCCCACCCCCCATGCCTAAACCTAACCTCTCATACCTAAACCTAACCTCTTCCACCCCCCACGCCTAAACCTAACCTCTCACAGACCCTAAGCCTAAACCTAACCTCTCCCAGACCCTAACCCTAAACCTAACCTCTCCCACCCCCCACACCTAAACCTAACCTCTCCCAGACCCTAACCCTACACCTAACCTCTCCCACCCCCCACACCTAAACCTAACGTCGGCATGATTCCAACCAGCGATGAGACTGGTATATTTATATAATTTACGATAACAACGTGACTTGACCATTTTAGCAGACAGCATACAGCACACCCAAGACCCACAACACTGCGTTCAGTTACGGCAAGAGAAATGGGACAATACACCACAGGATTCAAGAAGTTTGTGATAAATACAATAAGAGACACTTGCTATGGACACTTATATGACATAAACGTGTTTTCATATTAAAAAAAGAAAAGGGCGTTCAATAAAAGTCGTCATTGCACGTGGAGTGCATGTCACACTGTGACTATCTGATCACACAACAGGTAAATTGTCAATCAAATGTCATTTTATTCAACAGAAACACAAAATACACCTACATTTGGTGTTTTCAAAGCAATATGAGATCAATATTTTTTGTTTTGCAGTGACTAAACGTCTAAACGTTACTGTGGAGGAACGTGGAGAGAACGTCAGACTTTCTGGGTAGATGCCAAACCACAATTATATCGTCTGGTGACGTCGCGGTCAAGACGATGTTTGCTGGGTTGCCACGCCAAGACATCAAATTACGCTGCTAAAATTGGGTATTAGCAGATAATTCAGTGAGGCAAATAACTATAACTCACTGAGAAACTTTTATCACATCGCAAAGAGGGAAATGCATTGAGAAAACTTGTTGGACAATGGACATAGGCTATTTACCTTCATAACCCGAAGGGTCATTGGCACCACAGACAGAAGCGTCATGCCCATTGTAACTGAGGGGGCAATTGCCCCCTCAGATTTTTGAGAGGTAAAAAAAAAAAAAAAAAAAAAAAATTTTTTTTTTTAAATAAACATAGGCTATAATATTATAGGCTGTGTATAGTAGTTGAAACATAGTTTCAAGTTTACGTTTATGTATGTTTGTAGTTAAAACAAAAACATAAATACTGTATAGGCTACATACAGTACAACACAAAAGGCTGTTATTTACCCTTTGTCGCCACCTGGTGAGTAAATAACTAAAACCATTAGAATTGACAACCGGTCCGCGACTTTTTTTCCCATGTATCTACCAGTCCTTGGCACAAAAAAGGTTGGGAACCCCTGCTCTAGAGGAAAGATTTCTACCTTCTGAAAAGGCAATACCAGCCAAAATAAACATTGTGTTACATTGCTTTGAAACATGTGGTCTCCCTTTTTTGTCAAGTCCATTGAGCCTGGGCAGTGGCAATGTACTTAGTCTGGTGATTATGGATCTTTCCAGGAGGCTGAGCAGTTTGGAAAATAGCCTTATGGTTACACCTGCTCAGTCTGTTAATTTAAAATTAGATATTCCTCTAAATCTGGCTTCCAACCCCCCAAATTTTTTGCCGCCCTTCGGGCGGCGCCAGAGTTCGCCCCCTCAGATTGTTGGTTTGCATGACGCCCCTGACCACAGACGATCTGTCAATAAGCTCCCTCTGTCCTCGCACGAGTGAGTACACTCTATTACGCATGGAAAGAATTACAGCATATTGCTTGCCTCGCGCAAACAGCCATTGCAAGACGGGAATCTGATTGGTTTTGATTGACGTAATGCCCAGCCTTGCCTGGCCACGCCTGTGAATAATTCTGGTTAAGACCGCCCAAATCCCGTTTGCGCAGGCATTTTGGGGCGCAGATGATTTTTGGCAGAATTGGCACGGCTCTAATTTGCGCTTGCGACAGGTGCCGTGAAAGTTTCCGCATGCCCGCCGAGAATTGCATCCCCAACATATTTCGCGGCTGTTTTAACGTAGAAATCAGGGTTACATCTACCAGACAATTATATCACTTTTAAACAGTTACATTTCTATATAAATAATTATAAGTATGTTCCCGTGAGGTGGGGATGCTTTTTTTTGCTGCTCTTTTCTTTTTTTTCTTTTTTCTACCTTTATTTATACAGGGAGAGTCTCACTGAGAGCAATGCTCTCTTTTTCAGGAGTGCCCTGTTCACATTCTCACACATTCATACCTGGAAGCTGACCAGTACAACCACAGTCTGATCTGTTGGCCACTGATCAGCTCCACTGGAGCAGTTGGGGTTAAGGGCCTTGCTCAAGGGCACCTCAGTGGTGGTAATGAGGGAGAGGCAAGCGCTGCCTTTTCACTTTCCCCACCCAGATTTATCCTGCCGGTCCCGGGGATTGAACAGACGACCTTCCAGTCACAAGCTCGCTTCTCTAACCATTGGGCCACCACTGCCCCTGCGGGGGAGCAAAACTCGGCAGAACACCTGGTGGACGGCGCAAGGCGGAATGCTATCTTCCGTGCCTTAAGGCACGTGCAAACAGTGCGGAAAGCACTATTAGGGGATAGCGCCTGTCGGAAGATAGAGCCCCTTATGTTTACATTATTTACAGTTGAGGTCTTAATTGACTTAAAACACTGTGCACTTTTATGTTACCAAGTAAGCTTCTTAACCAAGAGGGGAAATATGTTGTGTCTTCAGTAGTGTGTTCTATCACTCCATCTTGCTAGAGGGCACTGTTGATCTTACGGGGTAGTACTGCATGACATGTGGGTGTAAAAGCAGAGAAGAAGAAGAAGAGAAGTCAAGTGAAGCTAATGTTGATACCAGTCTCTCGGTCTCATTCTTTATTTTCATTCATGTACTGCGTGAGTATACGACACAGGTGAGTTCATTTGGAAGCTTTGAGACAATGTGGATTGGACAAGAGGGGCCACAACTCAAAATGACAGATGTCCCAAATATTTCATACATTTCGGGGCAAATTCACAAAGAATGAATTGTAAGATAACATACTATATCTTCACCTGATTCATTTTGTTCAGATACCCACTTGGATCAGCTTCCTATATGTCACCTAGGAGCCAGGATAAGGAGATAAGAGGAAACTTCAGTTTGCACATTAAAAATCCAAGATGGCGACCTAAACCTGTGCCATTGATCAGCTGTACTGATTTCTAATTGCACCATTGGATTTCTTGGCAATGTTGATTTAGCCACTGGAATCATGATCATGAATCTAGGAGTCAAAACACTAGTATTTAAAGATCGCCATATAAAACACTCCAAGATGGCCGCCATATTGGCCTCTGGTCAAATGGAATCATGCATTTTATGCTTTGTTATACTACGAAGTTTTCAAAAACTAATAGTTTTCCTAATCTCCCAAAAACCTGAACGAACCCATAGGTTTGAACATGAACTCAACTACTGACAGTGTGTAATGTAGAAGCTACATGAATAAGCCAAACGTGAATGAAACTCCCAGAAATTGTGCCTAGTAATTATTATTAAACAGTCACAACTAGGGGGACATTTGTTTTACTAAGGGAGAATGTAGGCCTATGGGTGATGGATTGAATCTGTTTTCGATTGGTAATAGAGAGCCGCAGGAACGAGTCCGGAAATCATAGATGCTAACACTCCTGGTTCTTCACTGTTTTCACCATGTGTAGTGGGTTAGGCTTAGGCTTCCCCTGCAGTGCTGCCATGCCCCTAATGATCCCTCGTTAGGTGAGCCACACAGGTGAGCCACCTTAACACTAATCAACCAGCCCATTTAAAAGGGAGACATGGCTGACAATGGCAAGCTTGCTTGATGTTGCTGAGGGAGGGAGAACCAGATCATACGGTATGTGCTTTTAAAAATGTATTTCTTTTGGGATGTGTGGGCTGGTGTTAATATTTGTGACATCTTGCAGGCGTGTGGTGGGCGGATCTTTCTTCATACAGTGGCAGCGCAGGGAGAGGTGCGGCACCGACGGGTGCATGCTTACTGTAGCGAATGAAGGTACGGCAGTATGGCTGCCTATAGTGCATTCCTTTTGTGTGTTTTAAACTATTTTAAGTGTTTAATGTTGTCCCTGTCTTGTTAGGAGCTACCGTGACATGAGCTCTCCATGCATCTCGTGCAGCACCATGAATGTGGTTGTCTCCGTAGCTCGTAGGCCAAGGAATAAGGGGCCTGACGATTGGGTGGCCTTCCACATGGCCTATATTGCTGTACTTGGTGGAGGAGAGGCTCTGGTGACAGCTGCTGTTTTTGTCCTGTAGTTTTTGTTTTCAGTTTTTTGTTTATTTGATTTTGATTGTTTATTTTGTTTAAGCCAATTGATCATTATTTTAGAGATTCCATTTTGCCAGTTACACCATGGAGGGCGCCATAGTTCTGCAGGTGGTTGGTCACTGGGTGTGGGCTTATCCTGGGTCCCCTTAGTGCATATTATAATTTGTGGTGCTTTGTTTTGTGTGCTCTTAACCTGTGTTGTGCTTTGCAGTGAGTGTGGTTTATTGGTGGTGGTGCAACCCCCTGACCCTCTCAACCCACCCCCTCACTCACCCCCCCCCCCCCCCCTCCCACCTGTGGACTCCACTGGCACCCCCTGCTGTACTGGTAATTTTAGTCTATTTTGATCATTTTTAATCTGATTTATAATAAAGAAATTGTTTTAACTGCACTCTTCTCTTGCAGCTGCTTGTGAAACAACATTTAATTGGCATGTTGCCATTACAACAAATATGCAGCTGATTTGAGCAAATATTTAATTGGCAGGTTACCTGAGCAACTAAATAAAACATATTTTGTTGAATCTGGAAATGCACGTCTCTGCTCCATTCCTTTATCAAACCTGATGTTGGGGTGTTTTGAACTCTATTGTGATCTCTGGGTGAAATTCCCAGAGTGGCGTTGTCTGGTAATTACTTTTTGTCCCGGCCTTAGTGCCCTGGTTACACATGGGATTTTTGAATGGGTTTTTGGCGCAATGCTTCTAGTAAGGTCTGTGGGCAACGCAAGCTTACTCAAACGCGAACCAGTGTTTAGTAATATCATCTTCACACATGAGGACCACTTTTATGAGTTTTGTGCCGTTAAAAGGGCGGCTAGCTAGCAAACGGCTAAATGAGACTACACTGTTGAGTCGACGGGGATATATATCTCAATAACTTTATCACTTCAAAGGATGAACACGGAAATTCTCTTTCCCTCACCTGGTTCAGCCCGGGGTAATCAGTGCACAGCAGCGGACACATAACAACAGTCCAGGTTGAGTGCTGATGTGACGTGGAAGCCTATGCGACAGTGTGTAGTTCTGGATTAGCTTAGCTCGAGCTTTTTACTTCTAGGGCTCGCATTTACGCTACAAAACTCATGAAAGTGGTCCTCGTGTGAAGATTATCCGACTGAACTCTGGTTCGCGTTTGATTAGGCTTGCGTTGCCCACCTTATTTGAAGCATCACGGCAAAAACCCATTCAAAAATCCCATAGACAGAAACGGTGAAGAACCAGGAAGTCCGGGACTTCCGCATTGTGACTACAAAAATACATCATCCCTGCAGCTCTCTATGCCTGTAGAGAGCAGCCGCAGGCTTGTGTCGGGTTAATGTGGGAGTGAATATGGACGGTTGGAGTAATTGCCCTTTCACTAACACAGATCACACCATGGTTAGAAAATATTTATTGATTGACAGGTGATTGAGCTGATAGAACGCCGGTGTTACTCAGTGATTGGAGGAGCGCAGGTGAATGAGTGAATGGATTAGAGTAGGTGGACGTGGTGATATTGTGTGGACCAGTAGAAAAAAATGTGGGCCTTTTTTTTCTCTTTTGCAGTTTGAAGACAGATTTTAACAACAAACAAAAGCTCAGACACAGCTGGAAAACAAAGCAAAGCATACTATTGATTGACAATTATAATATGGTGCTACCACCCATATAAGGGTGCTACATGCTTATAAAAGCATATGGGTTATACAAGGGACCAAGACAAACCAGCTGAGCAAGTCACCCACCGCCCCTAACCTCATCAAGGTAGGCCAGAAACGGGTCCCAAATATGTCACTCCTATATATGTAATCTCAATAGCAGCACCATGTCTCCTTCAAGGAAACAAGATCAATAGAAATCATTATGCTACAGACCGCTTTATAGATCCACACTGTTACAGCAGGCAACATCAAACTTAATTTCAGTTTAATTCAATCACACCAATTACACCACGCACCCCCATATAGATAAGATTTTGTTCCAGGGTCCCCCATCTGATAAGAGTTTTGCTTTTAGGTGTTTTATCACAGACATATGAAACCCATGACCAAAATAGTCATACATTCTGTGATTGTGTTACTTATACATACTTGTTATTATATAGTGAACATAGATTAATCCCCCCTTTTTGCTAGGGACCCCACTTTGAAAACCACTTAGGCTACAACTGTTGCAAGAAGGTGAATTTTCACACATTTTCAATGCAGATTGAGGACAAATAAGATGGATTGTCATCTGGTGCATTTTAACGTTAGGCGCACGCAGGAGAAAGAGTTGAAGTGGGAATAATTTCTGGCTGAGCAATGTAATGCACCTCAAAATAAAGTAAGATATTTAGGCTACAGTTAGTCTGTCAGTAAAAGGATTGATGGATGAACAAATCAATCAAAAACACTTCACTACGTCCAACATAGGCTACAAGTTTCGTTTCATTCCATTGAATTTGGCAGCGCGGAACAAAACATGGAAAGAAGCACAGTTTCGTTCCACGCTGGTTCCGCGCTGCCAAATTCAGTTAAAAAATGTGCGAGTTTAAGATCGCCAAATGGCGGGCTATTCAGCATAAAACAATATAATATGAAAAAGTTTGCTTGGTGGACGCCGAATTTAGTAGAAGACCCGGATAACTCAAACTTAATTGACTTACTTGAATATCCATGCTGTCTGTAGCTGGTGAGAGTGCAGCCGATGAGGTTAAATTATCCCAGTGTTTGCTTCTGAGCCTCTGTCCTCCGTGTGTACCACGCTGCCCTCTCTAAACTCCGCGTAATACAATGCAACGACTGTCTGGCTTGTGAGCTAACTTACTGCTTGATAATATAAAACATAGGAAAAGAGAAAGGGGAAAATATAGGTGCTACTGTCTGTAAATCTATCTATTAGCCTGTCAGGTCTTCATTTCCTCAATTTCATCATGGTCATCACAGGCAGTGGATTTCACTTCCTACTTGATTCAGCGTGAGAGACCAGTGGACAATACAATGTCAATCAATGTCAGCAATCTATCCAACCAACAACCAATTCGATTTCACCTGGTTTCACCAGGGTAAGGGCGTGCTCCCTTCCAGCTCAATCTGATTGGTTGGAAAACACATCACTCTCACGTGTTCTCTGTGAATTGCAAGTGTTTTTCAACCAATCATATTTTTTCATTAGATAAATTACCAAATAAATAAACGCCCACAGGGCGAATGTTTTTTAATCTGCCTACTCCACGCTGGGACCAGTGCCAGAGTGAGAGCTCTCCTTTCCATCAGTTCAGGTCACTGTTGAAGCATTTTAAGCATATAAGAATATAATGAATGAAAAAATGAGCGTCTGCACATAAGAAAAAACACATTTGATTGATATTTTATTATAAAAAAAAAATGAAAAATGAAAAAAATATATATATATATAATATTTTTTTTTATATAAAATCCCCAATCTAATAGAGGAGGACCATCCTCCTATGCCTCACTGGAAAAACCTCCTCTGTATGGTGTGATCCTGTGTTCCTGAACCTCAGTTATCAAGCTAACTCCATTTCACTAACACAGATCACACCATGGTTAGAAAAGAATATATATTTATTGATAAGTGAGTGTGGTGCGTTTGCGTGAAGATCTCTTCTGGTACACGGCTTCCGTGTCAGGAATCAGGAACCCAGGGGTTGAGACTCTGGGTGGGGGTTGCGTCTCTGGGCGGAGCCCGCGTGGCTCTGCATCCCAGGATGAAGACCGCGTCTCTGGGCGGAGCCCAAGTCGCTCTGCGTCTCAGGATGGCGTGCAATCTCCATCTACCCCCAAGAGAGCTTCAACACAGCAGGAGGTGGGCTCGTCGGATGTCGTCGAGGTCGTCGCGGATGTAGCTGTGGTATGCTTGGGAGGACCAGCGGCCCAAGGTTTGGACCGTGTGTTCTGAGAGGCCCTTGCTGGATGCAGTCGTGGCTGCGCCGATGCGGAACAAGTGGCCGGAAAACAGCTCCGAGGAAATGCCCGACCTGAGGAGGACTTGACGAAGGTGGTGGTGGAACCAGAACAGAGTGGCGATGCCGCCTCTCTCGGTGGTGAAGAGAGAGAGGTGAAGAGAGTGTTGCGCCAGTCTGCTGAGGACGTGGTTAAGAATAGGCTCGTACGGGCTCAGGAACGTGCGTAAATGAAATAGAAATATGGGATGTGTGAGTCCGGTTTGGTCGGTCTTGCTTCTTTTGAGGTTGAAGCGCAGGGTGTCCGGGGCATGGATGGAGATGTCGGAGAGACTGGCGTGTCGTGAGGGGTCGTAGGACGAGGTGTCAGACGTGAATTCGGAGCAGCGCGGGAAGCCGAAGAAGGCGAGGAGGGAACATGGACTCCAAAGTGGAGTTGACGGCGGGTCTGGATGCACCGAGTGAGGAGATCGGTCGTCAGTGCGAGGCATTTTGGTGGAAGCTGGGGTTCGTTTTTACGAAGTCCTTTCAGGAGCATGGTGACGTGGGAGTGAGAAATGGAGGGGGCTGGCGCTCCGGTGAGCAGCTTGATGAAGAAATGGATGCCACTGAGGTAGGCTTGAATGGTGGACGTTGTAATCCTGAGTACAGAATGAGCGTAGGTGATGTAGCTGGTGATGGATATGACATCAACGGAGGGAAATGGAAGGTGGTGTGCCGAATGGAAGGCTTTGAAGGAGCACCAGCCGGTGTAGTATGAAGACAGGGTTTTGGGGGCTAAACTGTTCAGGATGGTTTGTTGAGTGGTTGCGACCAGATGAAGGAGTCGAGGGTTTATGGATGGATAGTTGCTGAAAACGGAGGGACCGGAGTTGGATGGGGGTCTGAATTTGGCGCCAAGGCTCTGAATTTCTGGAAAGAAATGGGAAAGAGCATCTGCTATGGCGTTTTGATAACCAGGAATGTGGGCTGCGCGGATGATGAACTGGTGGTTAGCTGCGGTCACGGTGAGCCGGCCGATGAATTTCATAATGTGTAGTGACTGAGAGCGACCCTTGTTGATGATGTCGACTGTAGAGTGGTTGTCTGAGTGGATGAGGATGACCTTGGTGGACCATTCTTGGCCCCAAAGGAGAGCTGCCACCACCACCCGGCTACAGCTCAAAGAGCGCCGAGGACGGGTCGAGGAGCTGGATCTCCGGTGGCCAAGCAGGCGCAAACCACCGACCGCCGTAGTAGCCGCCGAAGCCGACTGAGCGGGCGGCGTCTGTGAAGAGCTGGATGTCCTCGAGCCGGGAGATGGCATCCTCGTAAAAGAACGAGATCCCGTTCCATGTTGAGAGGAGGTCGCGCCACAGTGCCAGCTCCGTCCTGCAACCGTCGTTGAGGGTTATGTAGCCATGGAGGGATGGAATGGAGGCGGCCAGGGATAGCAGGTGGGAAATGAAGGAAGGGCCCTGGGGAATGATGCGCATGGCGAAGACCAGGTGCCCGAGCAGGGAAAGGTGCTGGCGCTTGGTACAGCGACGGGCGAGGAGGTGGTTGGTAATGTAGTCACGAGGCGTGGGTGGTGGGGCCATGGGGGCAAGCGACCCTGGAGTGGGCGCCGCCGCAGAAGGAGCACGTATGAAGAAACCGGCAGCCGGAATGGTCGCAGCCCCGGTCATTAAAGTTGTTGCATATCATCCGGTTGCCCTGGTACAGGGTGGGCCGTCCACGGCTGTCGAGCGAGCCCTGCCTGGCTTGTGGGGCCGTTGGTGGCTTGGGAGTGATGGAGAGTGGAGGGGCGGCGCCCAGCTGTGAGAACACTGAGGGAGCAGGGGTGATCGGGCCTGGGGCCGTAAAGCGGTGCGGGACGTGGCTGCTGTGCGATGACGCAGATGGTGGCTGGATGGGCAGGCGCCCCGCAGGACTCGCAGGTAACGGAGGCGTGAGCCGCGAACACGCGGCAATACAACTCCGTGTCAAGCGCGCCCCAGTAGGTGCCCCGATTATACTGCCGCCCACGGCCCGTGGCCTGGGAAGCAAAGAGAACATGGTATTGGTAAAACCTGTTGCTAAAGCGCAGGGCCAAATCCAGGACGATGGACAGGTAGTCATCAAGTTCGACTCTGCGCCCGGGATAGGTGGCGCAGAGGACGTCCTGGTACAGGGAGAAGGCGTACGCGAACTCCCCCACCGTGAGCTCCCTGGAGCGGGCAGCCCTAGTCGGCCTGAACTGGGTCCCGCTGAGGACCGCGGCGAGCTCCTGGGAGAGGGAAGCGTCGGATGTGGCCGGGTGGAGCCGCGAGGACAGGTCCACATAGCTACCTGCCAATGATCTGCTGCCTGATTGAATGTGGCACGGGGCTGGACGGCGGGAGCAACGGTAGCCAAGGTGTACGCCGTGGAACTGAGGGAGGGAGGGGCAGACAAGGGAAAACCAACATTGGGGTGCTGGGGAAGGGGTAGGGGGGGGGGGGTATCCGATGGGGGAAGAACAGGAGGAAAGGGGATGACGCCGGTGGCCGCGGAGGCCGTGGCGGAAGGCGCGGCCGTGAAGGCCACTGAGGGAGGGGGACAAGCCACGGAGGCAGAAGGAAGAGGCTGAGCGGGGAGGGAGGGGTGGGCTGCGTGTGCGTGGGGACCCGGGAGAGTGGGTGGTGTACAGAGGGAGGCAAGAAAGGCAGACAATGCATCATAAACAGAGGGGTGATGGGGAAGGGTAGGGGGGGGGAGGGTTGGGGAGGGTTGGGGAGGGGGGTTGTGGCGGGTGGCTGCACGGGCCACTGAGGGGGGGGGGGGGGCAGACGGGCCGCGGAGGCCGAAGGAAGAGACTGCGGGGGGAGTGGAGAAGAGGATGCTTGTGCGCAGGAGGCTATGGGTGCTGCTCCCCCGCCGTACGGAGGCTGCGGTGGCGCTAGCCTGTGGGGGTAGGGGGAGGGAAGGGGAGGCCGCACTGGCGTGAGCCTGCTGGGATAGGAGGGGAGGCGGGAACGATACCTGAGGCCCAACGGGGGCAGCAGCGGCGTGATCCGAAGTGAGCTGGGCAGACCCGGGTCCGTGTGCCTGCTGCGGCGCCGAGGAGGAGGCGGCGTATAGGCGGAAAAGCGTCGCCTTGTTGTCCGCCCGATGGAAGTGGACCCCTCTGCACCGGAGCTCCTGCTGGAGGCGAGCGATGGCCCAACCCGAGGTGGAGGGTGGGCGGCGGCCAGAAGGAGCGTCGCGTTGACGAGGCGCGTCGTCATCGCCCCGACGCTCGCCCCGAGGACTCCTGGAGCGGCGGCGAGCGCCACTGTTGCGGCGATCGCGGGGAGCTGAGTCTCGATGCGGCTCGCGGGCCCCTGGGGCTCCGCGACGAGCGGGAAGGCTGGCTGGATCCGGGGGAAGGCTGGCTGGATCCGGGGGAACCCTCGAACAGCACGCCCGGGAGAGCGTAGACCTCGGAGCGCACCCGGCTCTGTCCCGACGTGGTCGGCTGTCCCGGCCGAGGAGATGCCGTGCTGAGGCTCGGCCATTACATTCCACGCAGGGAACAAATCCTCGTCGGACAAGCCGAGGAAAAGCTTGTCACGGTCTGCCATGGCTTGAACAGAACAAACGAGCGGCCTGCAGGTAGGAAAAGAAACAAGCAAAACAAGCAAAAACGACCTATCTCGCGCTTTCCTTCTCTGCTGTCCGCTTATGCGGTAAAACAACTTGAACAACAAATACTTCTGACTTTCTTCTCTTAGATTCTTTTCTGCTTTAATTATTACTTGAATTCAGTGCGATCGGTTTTGTTGGTGTCGTGATGACGGGACAAAAGGGAGAGAAGTGGTATGGCAGTGTTTATATAGGCTACAGGTGATTGAACTGATAGAACGCCGGTGTGACTCAGTGATTGGATTGCAGGAGCGCAGGTGAATGGGTGAATGGATTACAGTAGGTGGACATGGTGTGATCTTGTGTTCCTGAACCTCAGTTATCAAGCTAACTCCATGAGCGGAATATATGACTACATTGGAGTTTAGTTGAAAGCCCAAGTTGTTTCATGCATCACGGAAGGCTACCATATTAGTAACAACCAGTGTTGGGCAAGTTACTGAAAATTGGTAATTAGTTAGTTATGTTACTGCTCTCAAAAAGTTATTTAATTACTTTAAAGATACTAGTTACTTCAAGGTAATTAGTTACTAGGCAAAGTATCTTCTGTGTTACTTTTATTGTCTTATTAAATCACACATTATTTTAGTGTTGCTGTGGCACAGTGATAAAATATGACAGTAGGCTACGTCTTGACATACTGTCATATTTTATCTATCATTGTACCTCCATGGGATACATTTGCTTATGGCATATGGGGCCCTATTCTCCCACAGGCCTTCGGCGCAAAAACTGGCCTTAAACGCAAAAAAACGTGCCTTGCGCCTGCCTCGGGAAGATATCAACATGGCTTTAGGCCCCGAAATGCGCTTTAGGCGAAATGGGCGTGGCGCAGTCCCAGAATGGGCGAGAATGGGCGTTTCGGCCTTAAATACCGGCCTAATGATATCTTCCCACCTGGCGTTAATTTAGCGCTTTGCGCTTTTGAAAACCAGGCCTATTCAGTGCGCTGGTTGCGCGGAGCGCTCCTCTGCCTCTCCTCTGTCCCTTCTCTCTGTGTCACTCCCTCTCTCTTGCTCATCAGTCTGACAGGCACATCAATACCACTGCTTGAAAAAAGTTTGCCGGTTCTCTCTCTCTCTCAGAAAAAATAAGTTGTTATACCGTACATAACAACATGACAGTTTTTTCTAACATGACAGTTTTGAGCCCGTGACATTCAGAGGCTATTGTATCATCCTACCTGTGCAGTGAAGGCGAGAGAAAACTAGATCATTCTGGCCAAACATTCACTGCAACAGCCAGACATGTGAAATCTCCCAGCATGCATTGGGCTAATCCATTTGGATAATAAATCGCATCGAAATACATCGAAATAGATCTAAATAATGTGTCATGTTACCACAACATGCTATTGTAGAACATTTTAATATTGGACAAAATAAAATTGCGAAATCCAAACACAACCCTATGTGAAACATATATGTCATCCTGGGTCTATATATATCCCTCATAGATTTAACGTGATTTAGATAAGTGACAGCGTAACGGTTCTACTGTGATGCCCGCTCCAATAAATTGGCCCTACTTCACATTTAGTTTTACAATAAAAACACATTTCTGCAATGACTTTACATAATGTAGGCTATATTTATGTGCATCATCCTACCTGTGCAGCAGGGGAGAGAAAACAATATCATTCTGGACAAACTTTCACCAATCTAATCCCATAGGGATACACTATTTTTTTCTAGCTGATGCGTTTAGAACATTCTTTTTACTTTGATCTTGCTATAGTGTAGCGTATTTACATGCTTGAAGTATTTAAACTGCAGTTAGATTGGTTTGAGAATAATATGGAATAATAGCCTATATATGGAGACAGACAGAGGGGATAAAAGGGAGGGGGGAGATCAGAGCCCTCGGCTTTTCTGAAGCCGGACTGGATCGCTCTGTGGAATTGGAGCTTAAAAGGCAAGCTGGGGACTGGTTTACTGCACTTCTCCAATGAGCAGATAGTGCATAATTTTACGCTTAAAAGGCGTGGTTATAATGCTTAGGGCCGCGTGTAGCGCCGACACCAAGATATCGAGTGCGCTGGTCCACACCCACTAGGGCTGTGCCTGGCACTAAGCGCAGTTTATAGGCCGATGCAACCATAGAGCCCATAGAGCCCAGGCACGTGACTTTTTCGTGACGAGGGAATAACAATGGGGGGGAAATCGAAAATTTGATTCCAGGTATGTTTTACAAGAAAGTGCTCGTCATGTCGACGATAATGTTATCTGACCTGCATAACAGTGGATACTCCAGTTGCTTGCTGTGGACCGAGCTCAAGTAGTAGGCTACGTTCTTTGTTTTACCCCCTGCACTGTCCGCTACAAAAACAACTCTCTTCTTCTGACGTTCTTTTGTATTTCGCACCGTGACCGCCGGAAGTGTTAAAACAACCCGGAAGAATTTGGCCCACTGCCGCGTATGAACATAAAGTGATAGAGAGGCAAAGTGAACGTCACTTCCTGCTTCAGCACTGTACCACAGATTTCCATCCGCCATTTATTTTCCCATAGACATTTCATAAAATGCTTATGAACATAATAGTTTTTACTTCGTCAAACCAAACAGTTCAGCTATATTTAGAATTGGGAGAGACCATAGAACATTTCACTCGGACCCCAAAACAACAAAAAAACGTAACAAAAAAAAAAAAAATTCTTTAAAGCCCCAATCAGTAAGATTTTTGACATTTTTGACTGTAATATAAGAGCTTTTTAGTCACAGGACATGGTAGATTGACTTGTAATAGGGGGACCCTTGACTTTATTTATCCCACACCGCCCTCCATTGGCCAGCCCTGGGACTAAGCAAGTTGTCTGCCATGTCCCGTGGCAATAAAAAAGAAAAAAGAAAAGGATGCGCGCATGCGCTGTACAGCGGAAGCGCTGTCTTCAGGAAAACAAGGAAGTAACTCGATTCGGATTTGCTACGAAAATGATGTTTCACGGAACTATGGATTATTATTTCATCACGTGGTGAGTACCCGATGTCACAACATGTACATAGAGCTTTCTGGCGCTGTGTTTTGTTGACTTTGAACGGCGATATCGTTATGGATACTATTGGACCCAGAGGGTGCAGTTTCCCCAATAGCAAAACTTGGAAAACTTACTGAATGGGGCTTTAAATCCATTTTTTTTTTTAAGTTGTGGTCAGAGTGAAATGTTCTGTAGTCTTTCCTTTTTCTAAATATATCTGAACCGTTTGGTTTGTACAAGTACAACTATTTTTATAAGCATTTTACAAAATGTCTATGGGAAAATAGAGTGCTGAAGCAGGAAGTGACGTTCAATTTGCCTCTCTGTAACCTAGTCAAGGTCATTAGCCTCTGGGGCTCATGGCTGTTGAGCTCTACTGTAACCTAGTCCAGGTCATTAGCCTCTGGGGCTCATGGCTGCAGCGTGTGGATAATTTTTGCCAGGCAGGGAGGCATCTTCTCTTCCCGGACTAGCTCTAAGGATCATAAACCGGATAATCCTCTGAAGTTGTCCGTTATTTCCATGTCCTAAAGTAACTAGTAACTAGACCAGTTATTATTTCACTAGCTGTAATTTAGTTACTAAATTTGGAAAAGTAATCAGATTACTAGTTACTGCATTAAGTTGCAGTAGTTACTCCCAACACTGGTAACAACTAACCCACAAGGGGCGTGACAAAGCATCAATCTGCTAGGCGCTCGGAGTGAGAACGGGTTGCAACATGGTTGTAGGAAGCAGCATCCCTCTCTCCTCTTATCATATTCTGATCAAACCAGGTTTCTTGTGGGCGTTGTGTGTATTTTAGGTTACATGTATGTTCTGCCTCTGCCTGTCTTAGTTTCACTGACTGTCACTGATTCATGGCTACATACGAAATGCATTGAATTTAGGTCTCAATAAAGTGCCTTCATAGCAGAATTGCCAAACCCTTGTTGTGTAGTAAAGCTGTTTGCTGTATGAAATGCTTTCAGCGGTCTCGCCCATACATTGTGCCCACTTCCTGCTGCTGCCTGCAAACGCTTCTGCTCTTCTATTCATGCTTCCTGTTATGTTCCATCAGCCAGTTTCATATCTGTCAAATGACTATTTGAAAAAGTGTTGCATCATATAGTATAGTGTCATGCTGAGCTGACACACTTTCTACATGCTCAAGTCAGCCTGTCTGTTTTGGCCTCGACAATCTCAATGAGATGTAATGAGCTATTGATCAATCTGTGTTCCTCTCTAGACTGAAAATATGGCCTTTACATTTTGTGTGGAGATGAGTTACATCATAACATGTTGTCCACATATTACAGTTAATTATATGACAACTATCCTTCATATTATGAGACAAACAATATGAACCATGCAGTTGTTCTTGTCTTTCCCACGTTTCACACAGACAGACATGTTGCCTCTCTTTCCTTTGTCTGTTTTCTCTCTTTTTCTTTTTTGTCGATGACTCTGTCAATGTTTCCCCGGCACCTACAGCAGCTACACCACCTACAGCACATACAGCACCTACAGCAGCTACACCACCTACAGCACCTACACCACCTACAGCAGCTACAGCAGCTACAGCACCTACAGCAGCTACACCACCTACAGCACCTACACCACCTACAGCACGCTCAGCCTTCTTTATCCGCATTCGTCCACTTCAACATTTCTTCCAGGTTTTTCCTACCTTGTGTGCATTTAGGGCTCAAGGTGGGTTCCAGGCAGGTTAGGCTGTAGAATAGCTAGAAAATAGAAAATCAAATGTTTGATTTTAAAATATTTTTTACCCCAAAAATAAATAGGCTATTTACCCCTGTTTAGCCCAATGTTTTTGTGTCTTTTAATCAATCACCTAAATATAATATAATATTATCATATATTCTCTTAATTGTATTATATGATCTAATTTGATATCATATAATGTATAATAGGCCTATATCATCTATATATAGATAGATTTATAGATAGCCTATATACAATTGGATCTGATCAGTGTTGTAGCTACATTATGTAAAATTTTATTTTAGGGGTAAAAAAAAACAAAAAAACATTGAATACTAGAAAATCTGGCCCTCACAAACACAACAAAGAAAACATCATCATTCAATCAAATCTGTTTGAAAAGTATGTCGGTGATTGATGTAATTATGTATTAGAAAATGTATTAGAAAAAACACACACACACACACACACACACACACACACACACACACACACACACACACACACACACACACACACACACACACACAGATTCCCGTCTGATCGTCTTTCTTGGCGCAAGAGACTCTGGGTATTAGTGTAGTTATTTTGGCCTGAAAAACATTAGCCGGAGGCATAATAGCTCGTTTGAGATGAGCAAGTTCTGCGCAGATTCGACCAGCGCCTTGCTTGCCCCGTTGCATGATGGTTAGAAAAGTTTGCTCCGCCTGCCCGACTGCGTGAGCCATGGGAATCTCGTGAGAGCGAGGCGGGCGCAGATTTGGAGCGAGGCGCCGCAGTTGGTCCCCACTAACTGCGCCCGACTGCACAGCTCAGACGATGACGAGAAACACATCAAGCTGAGTGCACATTAGTTCAACACAGGTGCATCACAAACCAACAGTGAAGTGTAGAAACCTAAATTTTATATCTATTCCAAGCTGTCACTCTACATTTTACATAAATACCACCTGTAATGTCTACATTAAAAATAAAATAAGTAATCTGAAGGGCTGTGTAATTTTAGTAGTGAGAGTGGGTGGCGCTAATGCATGTTTTAATTTGTTTACAAACCGCTATTAAACAAAACTGTAGAAGAAGAAAAGTAGCAGTGATTGTGCAGGTGTGGGTGTTCGACTTGCTGACACCTCACCTGACTGCGCTCGGCTGCTCTCCTCTGCTTTCCAGGTGAGGCAGCAGCAGTCAACTCAAACGAGCTTATTGACTGTGTCGCCTAGTCTGTCCAAAATGGCGGATTAGCTGTGTTGGAGTGTCAGTTATTTGCAAGTTCTTTGGCAACAGCTGAGGAGGCGCGATGCGCTGGATGCGAGGCGGTGTTGGATAGGTACTTTACAACCTGGATTATTTTGGACCAGAAAACGTCAAACTGGTGAGTAAAGTAAAGCTGGAAAGTGTAAACAGTTTGCAAAATGCTCTGGAAGGAGCCACGTTTCCTGCATTTCCTTGGCTATACCGCAGCGTGCCACCCAAAGGCTCAGGCTTCCTCGGATTGGCGTGCAGATGACCAGATCAGCTCGCAGATCGGCACGCAAATAGAGTGGACATGTAGGCTCTACGGGGCGGCGCCAACGTGCATATAGGCGACATAGGTGAGCGCCTAGGGCATGCACTTGGAGAGGCGGCAAATTGTGCGCCTTCACTTGCAGCTCTCCAATATTCTCCAGCGCTCTGCCTCTTCCCCCTAGATCCATGTCTTCCCCGCTGTCCGCAGGACGAACCGTCCGCCCTATTCTGCCTCTGATTGGCTTACCCTGATATTCTTACCCTAACCCAACCAATCATCACTCCTCTTGCCTAAACAAGTACTACTACTAGCCAATCAGAGGCAGAGGAGGAGGGCGGGTCATCATGCCTTCTCCATGGGAAAGCCCCACCCTTGCTACTTTTAGAGGTAAACTTAAACAATGGCTGAAGTCCAACCAGTCATGTGACCACAGGTAATATGTTTCTAGCCTCCAGTATTTTTGTGTATTGCTGCTATGTATTTTTGTAAGTGTATTGCTGCTATGTATTTTTGAGTGTATTGCTGCTACTTATGTTTTACGTTTTATATATTCTGTTTTTTGTGTTTTTTTTTTTTTTTTTTTTTTTAATATGTTTCGGGGACAATGGATGGAAATTAGCCTCGTGCTAAATCCGGCAATTTTTACACTCTTATTATGTTCCAGGTGACTGTATCTGCTTCATGGTTTTTGTGTTCAGTAATTTTGCACTGTCCCGTCCAAATAAATAAATAAATAAATAAATCCTGCTTAATCGAGTAAAAGGAACAAGGAGGAAATTAAATTACATACATACTCATTTTCATCATTAACTTTGGGTTAAGGTAGCCTAGGCCATGTGCTCATATTATGTGTACCAGTATTAGTGTACTCAGTAAATTAGCGCGATATTCTAACGTTGTTTCTGGGTTCCAAAACATTCGGTTTCCCTGTGCGGTGTGTACTTTGCCTGCCCATTCATTGGAGAGACCAAAATGCCAATATACAATATCTGAAGTTTCTCAAAGTTGAAACTACCTCTGCAGTAGTAGCCTACAATGAAACAAGACAGACCTAATGGACTGGCAACAATCTCCATATAAAATGAACTGGCAGAGAGAATCCTAATAGAGGATGATTGGATTTATTTAAAGACCTTTGCTGACGCAGCCCCCGCTGGTGTAGCTACACTTTTGAAAGGTAAACAAGCTTTATTTGCCCTCTACTCATCGTTGTTCAAGTTGTGAATCTGCTGATGATATATGGGCTAAATACATTGTGAGTCTTACATTAATGTGCTTGCGCCGCCGTGCGCACATTCCATGTGTGTGTTTTACGCATATGAGAAAGTGGTAGATAAGAGAGATTTAATATATTTTGAGGATCTGAAAATTGTGATTATTTGGAAAATAGCTGTGCTGTATCATGCCGAGTTATTATGCAGACCTGTGTTGTGTTATTTTTGGTAGGCTATATGGATGTGCAAAATGCCTGCATACTAGGTCATGCATACTTTGATGCTGGTATGGTGTTGCAAATTGCGGGCGGCATGATTTGTTCTCGCCTAGAGCGGCAGAATGGCACGCACCGCGACATCAAATGGAAACAATGAGGGAAGTACGCACAGGAAACACTGTCGACCACACACTTTAGATCACACACACAAACACACGCATGCATTCTCACCACTGTGTGAAAGATGTCAAGTGTCGGAGGGCACACTGTCTCATGCCTTCTGGTTCTGCCCTTCACTGACGGGATTCTGGGCCAGAATATTTGACTGGTACTCTAAGGCCTACAGGGTGGCCCTTCAGCAGGAGGCAGAACTCGCCATCTTCGGCTGCTCAGAGTCCTCTCTGAACTTTCCTACAGCTGTGCAACAGTCTCTGACGCAGGGGACAACTGTTGCCAAAAAAACAAATTCTGAAGGAATGGGAAATCTCCCTCTCCACCCTCTTTCCAATTGTGGTTGACGGACATGACGTCTGTTATACGCATGGAGAGAGTTAGGTTCCTGAGAACCAATGGACTTAGAAAGTTTGTGACTATCTGGGACCCGTTTTTGGTCTACCTCAACGAGTCTAGGGGGTGACGGGTGACTCACCCGGCTGGCTTCTCATAGACCCCCTTGAGTGAGATCCCAAGTATATCATTTTACAAGAACATAAGCACCTAAGGTGGCTGGTACTTTGTAATGATGATATTTTTTTGTTTTGTTTTTTTGTTTTGTTTTTCCTTTCGTTCCCCTGTGTCTGAGCCTGTTTGTCTGTTTTGTCTTGTTTGTGTTCTATAAAAATGTAAAAAAAAAAAAAAAAAAAAAACGCATGCACACACACACACACACACACACACACACACACACACACACACACACACTAACAGACATAATGCATTCACATACATGCAGACACACACATTATCAGACACATGCATACATACCAGACACACACACGTAGTGCATTCTAGGACTGTTACTTTTTCTTAAAATGAAATTCAAACTTATTTGAAATGTCAAATGGCAGCTTTGAACTAAAACAACTTAAACAAGATCAAATGTAGCATTGATGCTGAATATGACACAAATCTATCAACATGGTCGAGATCAAGTGTGGCTCTCTTTTTATTTACGATATTACTATACTGACGAGAACACGCGCTCAGAGCATGAGGTTCCCTGTCCCCACACAACCCTAACCCTAGCCCACACAACCCTAACCCTAACCCTAACACAAGCCAGCTCTGTCAGGTCACGTGTATCTATTGCACCCTGTATGTCTCCACAGAAGCAGTAGGTCACTGTCTGCAGAGAGGAGTCTCCTTCTCTATTGCACCCTGTATGTCTCCACAGAAGCAGTAGGTCACTGTCTGCAGAGAGAGGAGTCTCCTTCTCTATTGCACCCTGTATGTCTCCACAGAAGCAGTAGGTCACTGTCTACAGAGAGAGGAGTATCCTTCTCTATTGCACCCTGTATGTCTCCACTGAAGCAGTAGGTCACTGTCTGCAGAGAGAGGAGTCTCCTTCTCTATTGCACCCTGTATGTCTCCACAGAAGCAGTAGGTCACTGTCTGCAGAGAGAGGAGTCTCCTTCTCTATTGCACCCTGTATGTCTCCACAGAAGCAGTAGGTCACTGTCTACAGAGAGGAGTCTCCTTCTCTATTGCACCCTGTATGTCTCCACAGAAGCAGTAGGTCACTGTCTACAGAGAGGAGTCTCCTTCTCTATTGCACCCTGTATGTCTCCACCAAAGCAGTAGGTCACTGTCTACAGAGAGAAGAGTCTCCTTCTCTATTGCACCCTGTATGTCTCCACAGAAGCAGTAGGTCACTGTCTACAGAGAGGAGTCTCCTTCTCTATTGCACCCTGTATGTCTCCACAGAAGCAGTAGGTCACTGTCTGCAGAGAGAGGAGTCTCCTTCTCTATTGCACCCTGTATGTCTCCACAGAAGCAGTAGGTCACTGTCAGAGAGAGGAGTCTCCTTCTCTATTGCACCCTGTATGTCTCCACAGAAGCAGTAGGTCACTGTCTGCAGAGAGGAGTCTCGTTCTCTATTGCACCCTGTATGTCTCCACAGAAGCAGTAGGTCACTGTCTACAGAGAGAGGAGTCTCCTTCTCTATTGCACCCTGTATGTCTCCACAGAAGCAGTAGGTCACTGTCTACAGAGAGGAGTCTCCTTCTCTATTGCACCCTGTATGTCTCCACCAAAGCAGTAGGTCACTACAGAGAGAAGAGTCTCCTTCTCTATTGCACCCTGTATGTCTCCACAGAAGCAGTAGGTCACTGTCTACAGAGAGGAGTCTCCTTCTCTATTGCACCCTGTATGTCTCCACAGAAGCAGTAGGTCACTGTCTACAGAGAGGAGTCTCCTTCTCTATTGCACCCTGTATGTCTCCACAGAAGCAGTAGGTCACTGTCTACAGAGAGGAGTCTCTTCTCTATTGCACCCTGTATGTCTCCACAGAAGCAGTAGGTCACTGTCTGCAGAGAGAGGAGTCTCCTTCTCTATTGCACCCTGTATGTCTCCACAGAAGCAGTAGGTCACTGTCAGAGAGAGGAGTCTCCTTCTCTATTGCACCCTGTATGTCTCCACAGAAGCAGTAGGTCACTGTCTACAGAGAGAGGAGTCTCCTTCTCTATTGCACCCTGTATGTCTCCACAGAAGCAGTAAGTCACTGTCTACAGCAGGGGTGGGCAACTATTTTTCATGGGGGGCCACATGAGAAATCCAGATTGTTGCCGGCGGCCGAACAAATATTGTCATGCCGTAACCCATGGATGGGCAACTTTGATGATAGAGGGGGCCACAAAAAAATGTCCTCGCTACCAGATTTTGCTGAGGGCTGAACGGCGATAGCGCGAACAATTTGAGGCATTTGAAGCCAGGTTTAGAGGAATAACTCATTTTAAATGAACAGTTGTGATGTCATTATTCAGTCTTAACCACCAATATTTGATCCTTTTCTCACTCACTCCTATGTCACCACCTGCTCTCCCTGCAGGGCTTGAAATTAACTTTTTTCACCACCTGCCAATATGGCTGCTAGATTTTAAAGTTACCAGCCAATTAGAATTTCCACTAGCCGAAATGTTTTTCTTGAAATAAACCAGAATATGAGTGGGTTAATTTAAGCATAAGTATCAGTAAGTGGCCGGGATTCTCAAAGCCTGTGTTGAGGGTCACACAAACAAAAATGCACTCTTGAAGCTAAATAAATCCAAAACCAACACGTTACTTATTTAAATTTCTACTTCAATGTAGAACAGTCATTTCTTACACATGAGATTACTTTTAGCCTTTTAGTCATAAAGATTATTGAAAGATATTCCATAGTCCAGACTGAAATGCTATAACAGAAGAGTATTGGCCAGAATGACATGAACATTTGGACACTTATTCAGCGGGTATCTTGCATGTTGCGTTCAGGTGCACTGTAAAAAGAAAAAAAATGCAATTCCATCGCGGGCCACACAGGGGGCGCCCGCGGGCCGTATGTTGCCCATGTGTGGTCTACAGAGAGAGGAGTCTCCTTCTCTATTGCACCCTGTATGTCTCCACAGAAACAACACTGTCTGCAGAGAGAGGAGTCTCCTTGTATGCTGGTATCTCCTGCAACCCGCTGTCCCCTTTGGCCTGGAGTCACTCGATTTGGACAAGTCGTTCGCCGCATCATAAATAACTTAAAACATTGTTTCAAGAAAGCATTTAGATTCATACTTAGTTTCAAGTGCTTAATTAACAATGAACTGAATTGCAGAGAAGCTAAATAGATAACTTTTCAGTTATAAACTCCTAAATACATGGTTATATGGGTATATTTGAGACAAATATTTTGTTTCTCTCAACACTGTTTTTCTTTTTTTACTTTTTCCGTTAATGCATTAGTATTGAAGAATGCAATTTTCCAGATTGGTTGATGGTTGAGCATATAACACAATTGTGCATTTTCTTCTCATGTGCGCTATATTGAACTAGTGGACCCATGGGAGTTAGATTGACCCTGGGAGTTAGACCCACCTGGTCTGGAACTTCCAGACCAGGTGATAGCCAAGGCTTCCGCACCGATGATATCACTTATATAATTGGTCATGTTGTTGAGTTACAGTCACTAATGTGAGTAATAATAATAATTGTCTCTGTATACATGTTATGGTATATCGAGTAGTGAGTAGGAACCTTTGTTGTAAAGGAGTGGTTTCCGGGGGGGAGTCGTTATTGTGGTACAGGATGTTCATGGTGAACATGGCGGTGGTCGCCAAATAAAGCTGCTGTTTAACTAGAAGTAAAGTTGTCTTCTTTTCGAGTAACATGGTAGCAGAGGATGGCTAACAACTACAGAGTCCCGCCTGGCTTCGATGAAGCGAAGCCATATGAAAGCTGGAAGAATGAGGTCGCGATTTGGACCAGAGTTACGGAGCTGGAGAAGAGCAAGCAAGCGCTCGCTGTGGTTTTGGCGCTGTCGGGGAGAGCGAGAGAAACGGCGATGGAAATACCGGTAGATGACTTGGATGCCGACACTGGCATGGAGACTTTACTTGCGAAGCTTGACAATTTGTTTCTAAAAGAAGAAAAAGACCGAACATATGAAGCGTATTCGAGCTTCGACCGGATTACGGTATCCATGCTAGACTACATAATTGATTTTGAGCAACGTTACTCTCGGATGCGCAAATATAAGATGGAACTTCCTGACGCAGTATTGGCGTTTAAACTGCTTGATACTGCATGCTTGGACACAAAAGACCGACAGTTAGCTCTCACAGCATGTACAGAACTGACTTTTGCATCGATGAAGTCCGCATTGAAGAGGATATTTGGAGAAAAGGCGCCTGTCTCCAGCATGGGAATTAACCAAGAATCAGCATATATGACGGAGCAGCGACGACAGAGGGGCAAGTCATGGCCTCAAAAAGATCAACCAAAAATGCCACTGCCTGGCACAAACCCACTAGACAGGTACGGCCGCAGATCAAAGTGTGCTGTTTGTCAATCCACGTTTCACTGGGCCAAAGACTGTCCACATAAAGGTGAGCAAGTCAAGCTAACCGAAGATGGTGGAGCAGTAGAGGAGGTTAACATCACTCTGTACACAAAAGAGCCTGTCACTGAAGCAGAGATATTTCTGGCAGAGTGTTTTGGATCAGCAATTATCGACACAGCATGCACACGGACTGTGTGTGGACAAGCATGGCTAGATAGCTACAGCGCTGGACTAAGCCAGAAGGAGGCGAATGTTTTGAGGAAAACAGAAACACGCAGTCATAGACCATTCAGGTTTGGAGATGGAAAAGTGGTATTTTCCACTAAAAAGTTAAATATTCCTGCAAAGATTGGAGAGACTAGATGTCATATTGAAACAGAGATAGTCCCAGCTAACGTTCCACTGCTTTTGAGCAAAGCCTCCATGAAAAGAGCAGGGACGATACTAGATATGGAAAATGACAAAGCGGTCATGTTTAACAAACCTGTAAAACTTGAATTTACAAGCTCTGGTCACTATTGTGTGAACATCATGGACAATAAAGAAAATAAAAATGAGCAGAAAGAAAGCCAATGTGAGGATGAAATTCTGATAATCACAGAAGAAATGAGCTCAGCAACAAAGCAGAAAATGTTGTTGAAGCTTCATAAACAATTTGCTCATGCTTCAGCCGACAAACTCCAGAGGCTTCTGAAGAGTTCAGGCAATAAAGATACAGAATGTGACGCCATCCTTCACAAAATTGTAAGTGAATGTGAAATATGTCAAAGATACAGTAAAACTACGCCAAAGCCTGCTGTTGGTCTACCACTGGCATCTCAGTACAATGAGACTGTAGCTGTAGATCTGCATGAACTTGAACCAGGTGTGTGGTATCTCCACATTATTGATCAGTTCACCAGGTTCAGTGCAGGCAGCGTTCTGACCACAAAGAAGTCATCTGAAATAGTGAAACATTTTGTCCATGATTGGATAAGTGTGCATGGTCCACCTCAGAAACTGTTTAGCGACAATGGGGGAGAGTTTAACAATGATGAAGTGAGAGATATGGCGGAAAACTTTGGCATTGAAATAAAGACAACAGCTGCCTACAGCCCATGGAGCAATGGACTTCTAGAGCGACACAACCAAACACTCACTGAGATCATCATGAAAGTGAAGGCAAGCCACTGTTGTGACTGGAGCACGGCAATGGACTGGGCTCTTATGGCCAAAAACACCATGCAAAGTGTCCATGGCTATAGTCCGCATCAATTAGTTTTTGGACAAAACCCCAACCTGCCCTCTGTGCTGACAGATAAACCCCCAGCTCTAGAAGGAACGACAAAGAGTGAATGGGTGGCAAAACACATATCTGCTTTACATGCATCGAGGAAGGCTTTTACAGAAGCAGAATGCTCAGAAAGAATACGGAGAGCGCTGCGGAAACAACTACGTCATACAGATGAAAAATATGAAAGTGGAGACAAAGTGTACTACAAGAGAGTGGATTGCCCGGAGTGGAAAGGACCAGGAGTTGTCATCGGTCAGGACGGCGCAGTGGTGTTTGTCAGACACGGAGGCACCTGCGTTAGGGTGCATTATCTCAGATTGAGAAAAGTGAATACAGAAAATGTGGATCATAACACAAATACCGAAAATGACACAGACCTTGACCAAGGACAGGAGATTGCACAGAACATAGAGGACACAGAAGACAGTGTAACTGAGGTGCAACAAGGTCTGAGTCAAATGGAGCCGCCAGGAATAACCACTAGGGTGCAGAACGAAGAAGAGCATCACACAAATGACAATGCAGGTGATACACAGCAGGGAACAGATGTCACTCTGAAACGAGGACAAATTGTGAAATACAGAGATAAAGACAGAGGTATTTTGCACACAGCTAAAGTCTTGGGGCGTGCAGGCAAAGCCACGGGTAAATACAAAAACTGGTACAACTTGCTGTATATTGAGCCTATTAATGTTGCAGGCACTACAGATTCAACTGATATCTCAAGCGTAGAGAACCTGCATGTAGAAACAAATGTTGATACTGATGTAAGTGATGATGTATTTGTGGTGGGGGATGTAATTTTAACTTGGCAAAACATGAGGAGATAAAGAACTGGAATAATAACGGTGTGTATGACGAGGTTAAGGATGAGGGACAGAGGTGTATTTCCACCAGATGGGTATGTACCCTCAAAGAGACACTCACTGGGACTGTACCTAAAGCACGGCTTGTAGCTAGAGGTTTTGAGGAGCTAGAGGTGTCAGAGCTGCAAAAGGACTCACCCACATGTGCTACAGAGTCTCTTCGGCTACTTGTGGCCGTGATTTGTCAAAGACAGTGGCCACTCCATTCTATGGATATCAAATCTGCATTTCTGCAGGGAATGCAACTATCACGTGACATTTATAGCAGACCCCCTCCTGAGGCTGAGACTAAAGGGATATTATGGAAACTGAAAAAGTGTGTGTATGGTCTGGCCGACGCCTCCCTGTACTGGTACAACAGAGTAAAGGAAATAGTGTTGACAGCAGGAGGACAAATGTCTCAGGTTGATCCAGCTGTTTTCTATTGGCTAGATCAGGACTTGGTGACTGGGGTTCTTGCCTGCCATGTAGATGATTTCATATGGGGGGGCACACATAGTTTCTCCACAACAGTGATACCTCAGCTCAGGTCTGCACTCCAAGTTGGACGTGAAGAGCATGACAACTTTTGTTATGTGGGAATAGACTTTGTGAGCGTAGACAGAAAAGTGCAAATACACCAGGAAACATACATCCAGCATATGCAGCCCATACCTATAGATCCTTCACGGGCTGTAGAACAAGACTCAGCTCTTGGTGAGAAGGAAAAAGAACAGCTCAGGTCTAAGATAGGCCAAATCCTCTGGGTTGCACGACAGAGTAGGCCTGATGTAATGTTTGATGCCAGCAACTTGGCGTCAGGCATAAAAAATGCAACTGTTCAAAATATTCATGAAGCAAACAGGATTGTGTGTAAAATTAAGTCCAAGAAGGTAGCACTGAACTTCCAACACTTGGGCAGAGATAGTGCCTTGAAGATTATTGTGTTCAGTGATGCCTCTTTTGGCAATCTCTCTGACGGTGGCACTCAGGGAGGACACCTGATTCTTCTAATGGGGGAGAATGGAAAGTTCTCACCCCTTTCTTGGCAGTCAAAGAGAGTCAAGAGGGTTGTGCGTAGCACTCCTGCAGGTGAAACACTGGCAATGTCAGATGGGATTGACAATGCTATCTTTTTGGCTACTCTCTTCTCTGAACTGACTACTGGGGACACTGAACACATTACACCGATAACATGTGTCACAGATAATCATTCACTGGCTGATGCACTGAAGTCCACAAAGTCAGTCACAGAGAAAAGACTTCGCCTCGAAATTAGCAGTATCAAAGAACTTATCCACACCCAGAAAGTTGAGCGAGTTCTTTGGTATAATACCAAAGAACAACTTGCGGACTGTCTCACTAAAAAGGGGGCATCAGCTCTCCTACTGCTTAAGGCGCTTAGTGAAGGACAGTGGGAACTTGGTTAGGAACAGTTTTTTTTTGAGTCACCTGTTTTTGGTTTTCTCATTTTCAAAGCAGTGTAAACTTGAGTAAGAACAAAATTCTATCCTTGAGCCAAATGTTATGACTTGTTGCATTTATGTTTGTTTTTTATACAAGGGAGGCCACATGGCTCTAGTTGAGTACTTGTTATATTAATGCTACTTTAATGCATTTGTTTTTTTTGTTTTTGTTTTCTTTTAAGAGAGAGGGAATTTGTTGAGTTACAGTCACTAATGTGAGTAATAATAATAATTTGGATCTTGAAAGGATGCGCCTTCCCGGTGGTTTTTGGTGGTGCTAAACCAACATCAAGTTTGAAGCAAAGTACCAATGGCACAAGGTAGCACTCACAAAACTTCAGGACAAAGGAGCTCTCAATTTCACCAATTTATTTGGCCATGTCACAAATAATGCCAACGTTTCGGCCTCTCGGCCTTCTTCAGGGCATGGAGGAAATGGAACAAAATGGATGTCATGCCATATATAGTAGAGTGAACAATTAGGAAAGTCACATGGTACACTTAAAGGGATCAGGTCACATAAAGATGTTTCATTTACTTAACCACATAACAATGACTAAAAAACACACATGGTGAAATGGCACATTTACATACAATTAAAATAGTTATATGCACTTTGAGGTATACTTTTCTTTTCAGAGGGTTTAGAGGAAACATTTGAGAGAAAAGTCATCATTCAGTCCAGCAGGTGTCATTGTGTTGAGTGTGGAGATCCAGTACATTTCTCTCTGTGAGAGAAGTTTTGGTAGGTTGCCCCCTCTAGTTGGAGGAGTGACATGTTCAAGTCCCACAAATTTCAATGTGGCTGGAGAGCCATGGTTAGCTTCTTGGTAATGCTTAGCTATGGCATAGTCCATGTTACCTGTGCGGATGGCTGTTTTATGTTCTGATATTCTTTGTTTGAGTGCTCTCTTAGTTTGACCGATGTAAGAGAGTCCACAGGGACATGTGAGCATGTAGATCACTGATGTTGTGTTACAATTGATGAATTGTTTGATGGGATATTTCTTGCCAGTATGTGGATGATTGAAGGACTTGACATTAGTGGTGTTGTTACACTGACTGCAGTTTCCACATTTGAAGTTTCCTTTTAGATGGAGCCAAGTATGGTTGGGTTTGGTGGGCTGGAAAGTGTGTACCAAAGTGTCTCTGATTGTTGGTGCCCATCTGAATGACAGGAGGGGGGGACTTTTTGTGAATTCACTCAGTGATGGTTCTGCACTTAGGATGTGCCAGTGTTTATTTACGATGTCCCTGAGACCCATATGACAGTGGTTGAATTCAGTTGTGAAGGCAATTCTTTTTGTTTTTGTAGCTGTGACTTTGGGTTTAAGTAGATCAGGCCTTGGAGATGTTAAAGCATGGTTGTAGGCTTTATTTATTGTGGATGGATGGTAATTCCTTTGATAAAATCTGGATTTCATTTCATCAGCCTTGTTTTTGAACTCATCCAGAGTCGAGCAGTTTCTCCTTAGTCGTAAGAATTGTCCCTTCGGTATGTTTTCTTTCAGGTGATTTGGGTGGTTGCTGTTGTGGTGGAGGAGAGTGTTTCTTTCCATAGGTTTCCTGTAGATTGAGGTATGAATACTTCCATCCTGTTGTTTGGAGATGGTAAGGTCAAGGAAGTTAATGGTGTTCAGGCTATGTTCCATTGTGAATTTTAAGAAAGAGCTACTTGAGTTTACATACGTCACAAACATTTTTAGTTCTTCCATAGTGCCATCCCAAAATATCAAAATATCATCCAGAAATCTTTTCCACAGTTTTATCTTAGGTCTGAATGGATTCACATTTGGGTTGTAAATTACCTCTTCCTCCCAGTTTGCCACCACTAGGGATGCATATGACGGAGCTGCCGCCGTGCCCATAGCTGTCCCTCTAGTTTGCAGGAAGTAGCGGTCCTCAAATCTGAAATAGTTTTTAGTTAGCACCAAGTTGAGCATTTCAAGCAACAGTCCATTGGGGGGTAGGCTCTGGGGGTCTCTTTGAGAGAGATATTTGGAAATTGAATTTAAACCTATATCATTTGGAATGCAGGTATAGAGACTTTCCACATCCATTGACACCAGTATTGTAGAATTGTCTACAGTGTAGTTGGCAAGGCAATTAAGTACATCTTTAGTGTCTTTCAAGAAAGAGGGTGTGGATATTGCCCAGTCTTTCAAAAAAACATCCACAAACTTTGATAGAGGTTCAGTGATGGATTGCATGCCTGAGACAATAGGTCTTAGTGGAGGATTTGTTGCATGTTTGTGTAATTTGGGATTTCCATAGATGATTGGAGTTCTGGGGTATTCTTCTGAAAGGAAATCAAACTCTTTTTGTGAGATCCAGTTGCATTCCATAGCATGTTTGAGAAGACTGTCAATTTCATTCTTGATTTGGTTTACAGGGTTGTTTTTTAGCCCCTTGTAGGATTCTGTGTCTTCTACATGAATTAGCATCTTAGCCCTATAATAATTTGCATCCATAATTACAATGCCCCCACCCTTGTCTGCAGATCTGATTGCAATTTCAGGATTGTTTTTTAGTTCTATCAGAGCTTGCCGTTCTGCCTCATTGAGGTTATGATATTTAGGCCCCATATCTTTCTTAATCATTTCTTCAATATCACGTTCTATTAATTTACCAAAAGTGGTGATGATTGGGCTCTGATTCATGGTTGGTATGAAAGATGATGGTCTCGTGAACTGAGGTCTCTCCAAGGTCTCACTGGGAGGTATCCTGGGATTGTAGCCTGGGTTTCTATTGAGGGGGGAAAAGAAATGCTTCAGATGTAATTGTCTCATGAACTTGAATGTATCGACTTTTAGATTGAATGCATTAACTCTGTTCGTTGTGGAGAACGACAAACCTTTTGACAAGAGGGAGGTATGGGCTGGACTGAGTGTGACTTTGGAGAGATTTATAACTGGTATCTCCTGGTGGGCTGAAAGTTCCTGTTGGATTGCCTGAGGGGTTCGTTTCCCCCTTGATCCCCTCCTTGTCTTCCTTGACCTCTGTAGCGTGCTGTTGGTCTTCCAGCACTGCCTCTGCCTAAAAAAGAGCCATTCCTTTGAGTAGTGATGGATTCAGAGTCAGTATCACCACTTTGAGCACTTTGCTGATCATCAGATGAGAGCATGGAGTGGGTAGAGTGTGCTTGTGGGCGTCTACGTGACTGGTAGTTGTCTCTTGTAGTGAACTTGGATTTCTTTTGCCAATCATAGATGTTTCCTTCTTTGTAGTCACGGATGTCCCTTTCATATTTCTTTCGTTTATACTCACTGAGCTCCTTTCTGAAGACATCCATTGAGGAAGCAAGTTTTGCCTGCAGCTGGGCATAATCATCAGTCTTAGGAACACTCTCAATTCTCTGCTCAAGTGTTTTAATGGCTTGTTGTTTTTTCTCTCTTTCTTCTTTTGTTTTTTCAATTATTAGCACTTCCAAATCAAGTGAGCATTTGTTTAGGATATTCTCCCATTTTGTCATAAATCCTGGGTCATCCATACCAAATGAGGGGGACTTGTTAATGCGTAAACCTCTAGGAATACGCTGTTGTCTTCGATATTCTGATAGTGTTGCTGCATGCCATAGTAAACGAATTTCCTGTTTTTTCAAGTCTTCCAATTCAGTGAATAGTGACTTCAGAGAGGGGTTCTGGTTTCCATGTCCAATAATCTCATCAAAAGCAGGCTGTGGTAGTAGTATACCTTCAGAGTCTTCGTCAGTAAAGCTGAATGTAGATGCTCTCACCTCCGTAAGTTGATTTAAATCATCAAATAGTGACATAATAATAATAATAATAATAATTGTCTCTGTATACATGTTATGGTATATCGAGTAGTGAGTAGGAACCTTTGTTGTAAAGGAGTGGTTTCCGGGGGGGAGTCGTTATTGTGGTACAGGATGTTCATGGTGAACATGGCGGTGGTCGCCAAATAAAGCTGCTGTTTAACTAGAAGTAAAGTTGTCTTCTTTTCGAGTAACAATGTCACTGTCATCAGTGAGTGATGTCATCATTGCTCGAGTGACATCACATCATTATGTCATCAGTGATGTCACTTGAGCAGTCAATGATGATGTCATCAGTGAGTGATGTCACCAGATGTCATCATTGCTTCGAATGACATCACATCATTAGGTAATTAGGGCAATCATTAGGTAACTATGGCAATAGACCTAATTCGATAACCCCAGACGGCGCGATATTGTTGACAAACCGCAGCCGTAACGTAGTCTGGCCGAGCGTATAGCCACATTTATGGCTTTGTCAAAGAGAAGTGACAAGTTTGGTCGGAGGTGCGGACCCCTATAAAAAACTGACTTAGAGTAAATATAACTCATTATATTGCCAGGTATAACGTACCGGACATTGTGAATACAGTATTGGCATAGGCTACACGTCTCAGGAGCTGAAGGCTTTCAAATCCCTTGAGTCCTAGCGTTATAACTATTCATCTGTGGCAATTGGTCTGACATTTTTACTTTTGTGCCACCAACGACATCATCATCATCATCATCAAACATTGTCGTGACAGCAAAGTTAAATAACCTTAACGTTAAATGTTTGTTTGATCTGACGCTTGCTTGCATGAGCCCAATGTTTGCTACTAACGTTAGCCTCTAGTCTCTTTCCCTTCACGTTTGTGGACAGTAGCTAACACCGGGCTTTTATTGCTGCTATTACTACAGCCGTGTATTATTACACAGCAACACTATCACTGTTGTGATATAGCTCCTGACACAGTAAAAACAGCATTAAATAGGCTAGTAAGTAACCCATTACCCTGATGAAGACTCTTTGAGTCGAAACGCGTTGGTATCCCCGTTTAGAATAAAGGATTTTTAATATTATTCAGAGTGCCTCGGATGTCTTTCTCTCTGCTCCATTCAACACCTGGGGAACTTCCTGCAACCACACTGGACAGCTACCTCTTTTTTATCTTATCTATATATGCCCGATCCTGGAAGAGCACCTGATTTTTACTTTGCCATTTTATATTGATGTCTCCTTGACCCAATGCAGCACTCCCAATTGTATCTTTATAGGCTAGTAAGTAACGTTGGCTAGCGTCCTTATATGACAGCTGTCAGTCACTTTTAAACAGCGCGCTGCGGAATGTCAAGAATATGGCGGCGGTGGGCGTGCCCGTGAGTGACGTCAATCGAATAAGGTCTATAGACCCTTCTCACGGGGGCCATTTTGTGTCGAAAAGGCAGGGTAAACACAGGTGCAAGCAAAACACTAATGACGGTTTCAAATTCCAAGATTGGAATGTGGGTCGTGAAAATGGTCTATTAATTAATTGGCCTTAATTCTAATTCAGAAATCTGGCTCCGTTAGGTCACCCACAGGGGTGCTCTTTATACACTTCCCGAAAGAATCAGACCATTTATTATAGCATTAAAATGTTATATACGTATATATTTTTTTAGTTGTGCACTTACATTATCCCAAATGTTTCCAAAAATGCTCAAACCCAGAGAAATCCATAATTTTATTTAAGACACGGAGCGTGTGAATTAAGTTGCTTGTCGATGATGTCATCACAGAGCGCCAGCTGTTATCCAGATCACTGGTCAATTCATGGACTATTTTCTTACTTTTTCAAGTCACATCTGTCATTTTTTAGATATTGGTCGTTTTTAATATATCTTTTGACTGGATGAAGGGTTTTAGTCATCGGAGGTGTGGATCTTAGGTTATTAGTTAGTTACATTAAACAGCTCGCCTCGCTCGTTCCACCAAACCCCATTGGAAAAATTGTGAGTTTTTAACAGACTGTTTATTTAGTGTTTGTTGCCCGTTTTAATTACAGAGTCAACAGCAGCAGCAGCAGCAGCCTCCAGATTGGTGACCAAGGCGAAGTGCGAGACAGACAGACCACCAACCTTTTACAACTGAATCCACTTTATTGGAATGGAATACAGGAGTCCACATTGGCCCAACTGCATAACTGTAACACTGCAGCCTCTCAGACCTGAAGAAATACAGTATAATATAGGCTATATCAAAAAAGCAATGGTCTCTCCTGAGTTTCTCTGTTGTTTTTCTGCATAAAGCCCAAAACACTGGCAGGTAATGATGTAACAAAGTAACTCAGCGTTACTTGGATTAGTAACTGTAATATAATTACTGTTTTTGAAATTGTAATCCCTTACATTACTTAGTTACTGACAAAGTCTCCTAACAGACCGGTGTTTAAGTGTCAAGAATAATTCATCATAAGTGGCTTATTGTAAGGGATGTATAACTGGTGTTGAGTCTCTGCTCCACAGAGAAGAGGAGTGATAATTCATCATAAGTAGCTTATTGTAAGGGATGTATAACTGGTGTTGAGTCTCTGCTCCACAGAGAAGAGGAGTGATAATTCATCATAAGTAGCTTATTGTAAGGGATGTATAACTGGTGTTGAGTCTCTGCTCCACAGAGAAGAGGAGTAATAATTCATCATAAGTAGCTTATTGTAAGGGATGTATAACTGGTGTTGAGTCTCTGCTCCACAGAGAAGAGGAGTGATACTTAATCATAGGTAGCTTATTGTAAGGGATGTATAACTGGTGTTGAGTCTCCACTCCACAGAGAAGAGGAGTGATAATTCATCATAAGTAGCTTATTGTAAGATATGTATAACTGGTGTTGAGTCTCTGCTCCACAGAGAAGAGGAGTGATAATTCATCATAAGTAACTTATTGTAAGGGATGTATAACTGGTGTTGAGTCTCTGCTCCACAGAGAAGAGGAGTGATAATTCATCATAAGTAGCTTATTGTAAGGGATGTATAACTGGTGTTGAGTCTCTGCTCCACAGAGAAGAGGAGTAATAATTCATCATAAGTGGCTTATTGTAAGGGATGTATAACTGGTGTTGAGTCTCTGCTCCACAGAGAAGAGGAGTGATGCTTCTGTGAGCTGTAAACACCTTAACACACGATTCCTTTAACTCATTGAGTGCCAGCCACTTTTGGAGAACGGATGCTCCCAGTGCCAGAGTTTCAGAGCGTTTTCAGTGATTTCTCGAGGCCCACAGAATATTGTGTGATATTACTATGTAAACACTGAACACGCACAAAGAACGATGAGACTCTATTCTATCATCTGCAAAAAAAAGTTTATTGATCCCATTTTCCGTTCTTTAGTTATGAGCCGGAGAAGATAGGCTGTTTTGAGCAAAAATACACTTTTCAAATTAGAAGCTGAGTTATTCCGCCTTTTGTGAAATGCAGCATTTCAAGCACATTCACTGAGTCATCTGGTGGGCATCGGATATTCTGGCTTGCGTTTGTCAATCCTGTCCTGCTGCCTGGGTCTGTCTGGGTGTTGCGCGCTGCTCTGCGTGCCCCCCCCCCCCCCCCCCCGCCCCGCCCCACCTCGCCTCGCCTCGCCTCAACTGCACACTCCTCCTCCTGTCTGTGGTGGCTCTCTGCTGAGTTTGCTGTGCGCACAGTGAAGGGACATCGACATCCTGCTTTTTTACAGCGTTCCGCGTGTGTTTGTCACCGGCAACGATGCTTCTAGTTGAGAATAATAACAACTCCACGGTGTGGATGTGCGGATGTGCTGTCCGGCTCAATTGTGGGAGCAGATTGGCTGCTGCAGGCACAGCTGCAGTAACGTGCTTCAGCATATCGATGCATACGGATGCGATGCGATTTCCGTTTCCATAACGACTTCTTCTTTGTTTTTTCCTTGCCTTTCTGTTATGTGGAGAGCACTGTCGCCACCTAAGGGTTCTGTAAAATAGGTTAGACACATCCAATAGCTATAATATTTGTACATCAGAGGCAGAAGGCTTTGATCGACGCCCCACCGTCAAAAAACGCAATTGACGAACATGTCCGTCCTTGGCACTCTACGTTACTATTTGAAATGACGAACATGTCCGTCCTTGGCACTCAATGAGTTAAAGACTCAGCACTCGCACTTTACTTTGGTTTTAGCCTCGCCATCTCAACTGCTGCATTTTAATTAGTATATATACTGTACATTCATTTTTAACCAGCCCAGTCTCCAAAAAATTGTAAAATAGCAAAGTTTGACCACAGGCTAAAAACTTTGCTATTTTACAATTTTGGTTCAAAAATTGTAAAATGGAAATGGAGACCATCCATCACTTCTCTCTCTTCGGGGGGGTCATGTCCCGACCCCAGAGCCTAAACCTAACCTCTCCCACCCCTCTAAAACTTCCCACTGAAAAAATTGTAAAATAGCAAAGTTTTTGGCTGTGGACCAACGTTGATATTTATTATGTATTTCCGTCAGTCTCTCCTCAAAACCAGCCTCACTGTTACAATACTTACTTACAATACTTATTCCGCTTGGCAGCAGGTAGTACAGCTGTTCACATCTCCATGGCAACGATAGAACATCGACGCAGGAACGCCATCTTTGCTGTGTAAAAACACTTGAAATCGCTTTCTGTGTAAAAAGGCAACGGTGGATTTGCGGCGGCTCATAACAGCGATATTGCGGGATCTGTAAAAGTGCACAGTTACAGAGAACAGACTTGATCATTTTTTTGATCTGAGATAACCCTATGTGAAAACGTGTTCTTAAAAAAAGAAAGTGGGAAATGTGTAACTGTTATTTATAGATTATTGTGCATTGATTGTCTTTGTCTGGCCCACTTGAGACCAAATTGGGCCGCATGTGGCCCATGAACTAAACTGAGTTTGACACCTCTGATTTATGAAGATGTTTCTTCAGCCTAGACCACATGTGTCAATATCAAGGCCCGCGGGCCAGATACGGCCCTCCACCACTTTCAATCAGGCCACCATGTTAATCAGCGCATGTTCTTTTATCGTAACCTACGGAATTTTAATGTCAACAGGACTTTTATGAAAATGTTTTCCTCTTGTTTTATCAAATCAGTTCTTACTTTCTCGTTTGTGTGCTGGTATGGGTCTCTTACCCTCAAGAATAAGAAGCGACTGCACAGTATTGTGAAGGTGTGCAGCAAAATCGCTCACAACACTAAATGACCTTCATACTGTAGCATGTACAAAGCTAGGACCTTGAAAAAGGCAAAGTAGATCTTGGCTGACCTGAGCCACCCTCTGAGCCTAGAGTTTGAGCTGCTCCCGTCCGGTTGCAGATTCAGTCTGCTGCCAAAGTGCAGAACCAACAGGCACAAAAACCTTCTGCCATCGGCTTCTTAAATAGCCCCATGTGATTTCCACTGTAACTGCTGTCAATTGTTGTGCTGAGGTCTGTTTGCTGTCTGTTTGATGATTTGTTGCTTGTTGTTTTTTATGCTTCTACTTGCTGCTTCACAAATTGCCCCTGGGGCCTTGAACCTTGAACCTTGAACTAAGTGCATCACATTGAAATGAAAGACTCCTCAGTGCAATTTTTTACACTTTGCAAAATCATCCTGTGGGAATGGACCCTCTGATGGGCCGGTTCTGGCCCGTGGGCCGTATGTTTGATGCCCCTGTTCTAAGAAGTTGAGAGCGACAGCAGAGAAGAGGATGTGGTCACAGAGCTGCAGGCTGCAGATTGTTGGCAGTGCTGAGAAATGACAGAGGCACCTCTTTCATTTCCTTTACCATAACCTGCACCTCGCAAAGGATGCGTCACCTTACAGCTTTCTCAAGAAGCGCTCATCCAAACAACTCCACACTGCACTTACAGGTGTAAGCTGTAGGTCCTCCTGAGCACCAAGTGTGAAGTAGATCGGATAAAAGGTTCTCGAGATATGTGAAGGACAGACAGACAGACAAACAGGCAGGCAGGCAGACAGCCAGACAGACAGCCAGACAGACAGACAGACAGACAGACAGACAGGAAGTTTGAAAGGAGGAGTCATGTTTAAACACACTGAACTGTTTGCTCCCTTTCAGTTTTGAGAGAGAGAGAAGTTTGAGAGAGATAGAGAAGAAGAGGTGTAAACAGCTGAACACAGCATAGCACTGCCAGTTGCAGGTAGATTCGACAGAAATGGCCAAATCCTCCCTCATGGACATCCTGTTACTTTTCGGGGGTCTGCTGTTCTTTATGTTGGACATAGCATCAGATATTTATGTAGCTGTGGAGTTCTACCAGAATAAGTACTACATCAGCCTGGGTCTACTGCTGGCATTTCTGCTGGGCGCCTGGGTTCTCGTTAACATCTGGAGCTTGCTGATGTATCATGAGACAAGGACCAAGATGGAGAAGTGCCTGGGCCGGCGCTCACTCAGGATCATGCATGTGCTCCTTCTGGGAATCTTCCTCAGGTTGTCAAAACTTTTTTTTTGTTTCTATTGATCACACTCTGAGTAGTATGGGTGGAGGACTACACCTGTAAGAATGGGTCTAAGTGCAACTTATGGGAACTAAGTTTTATACAAATTAGAAGCATTTCTGTTGCTTCAGAAAGCTCCTCCAAACAGCTTTTAAAATTCCACCCTAACATCAATCTGCCTCCTGTTGGAAACATTCACATTTATATGAACTGCAAAGGCAACATTCAATGAGTGTGTGTGTGTGTGTGTGTGTGTGTGTGTGTGTGTGTGTGTGTGTGTGTGTGTATGTCTGTGTGTGTGTGCGTGCATGCACACCGACTTCGGATGTTGTCGTCACTGGTCGGATGACGATGACGATCTGATCTTCTGCATGTTTTTAATGGGGGGGGGGGGTTATATACGGAGGAACCCCCCTGGGGGAGCACGGGGAGAACATGCAAACTCCACACATAGAGAAAGGCCCTTACAACGAGATACCCCACCTCGGCAGTAGGCACTGAAGATATGGGGGGAACACAACCACAGCGCCTGCAGTGTCCCAGGCGAGAATCGAACTCAGGATCTTCTGACTGCGAGGCGACAGCTCTACCACTGAGCCACCGTGCCCCTGATCATTTAGAACCTGATCATTTCGGAGGTGGTAGCCTACTTGGTGTAAAAAGGTTGAGAACCACTGGTTTATAGTATTGACAGCCTATCTTAAAATAGTCACGGCTCGCATCAGCGTTCACTGGAAGCCCTGGACAACAATAAATGCCTAGGAGCGCAATACTACAATTAATGTGTTATGCAAAGACAATATGTATATAATATATACATATTATAATTATATAATATATAATATTTATTTTTCAAATAGTTTAACAACTGTATGTTTACTGTATCATGGCGATTGTGGTGGGACATGAGACATCTTAACACTAGAACCGCCAACATTCCAATATAAAAATAAAATTGTACAATTCATCAATAAACTGTAAGCTATAACAAACAAACAAACAAACAAACAAACAAACAAAAATAATTAACACATTTAAACAATTAAATTATTATAAAAGAAGAATATTAGGCCTAAGTAAAACACAGTTAAAACACATTTTGGATAATAACTACAGGCTAATAGGCCTATACTATTTTAGTTATGCTAATGGCGATAAAGAAACGGTGTTCTCTCTCTCACACACACACACACACACACACACACACACATACACACACACACACACACACGCACAAAATAACATCTACTAAATGCTACGCTCTCCTGCACAGTCCCGGCTGGATAGCTTTCCTAACCATCCTGCCCCTGCCTGCCTGTCTCATATAAATGTGCACAGAACTTGCAGGTTGAGCCGACACTAAAGAATATAAATATGTAGAATGAGTTCAGCTGAAACTTGCTAAAATTACATGGAATGTGGCAAATAAATAAGTCTGGTCAAACTAAACAAGTGGCTGCTGTCATTGTGCTCTGACAGCAGAGGTGTATATTATATAGGCTATATGCTACTGTATAGCTAGAGTCATGCATTTTCAAGTTGAGTTGTAACATGACCTGTCACCAGAAGCCTTGTTTACGCTGTGGAGGATCGTACTCCTCCTGATATGAAGACTTTTCAGCATCAGGTGAAAATGAAGGATCAGTCAGCTCTCCCCATCAGATTCTCCCTCACTCATGTCCTGAAGCATTTTCACTGCCTCTGGACATTCATTCTTCTTCTGTTGTTACTGTGATGTCTCTTTTTTTCTAAGATAGGATACTGTATGTGGCTAATCTAGCTTACTGTAAGGCAAGCCCAAAAGACATCTTGAGTAATGGATGGAGCAAATGTTGTGCGCGTCATTATACAGCTGTTTTATATGAGGGGGTAAAATGACTTCTTGGCGGTTCTAGGTATAAATGACCATAGTTATTTTTCTTTTTATCACACACACCCCATAATTCACCTAATGATCAATAAAACCATTTTAGGAAAAGTCATGCACTGAGAGATGCAGGGGTTTTATTTTCACAGTTCGATGCATTTGAAAAAAAAGGGGTAAAAATGACCCCTTGGTGTGTTAAATGCCTCTTGTTTGTCAGTTGTATGCTAACCTCGCGTCACCAGGCTCTTCTCGGCGAGAAAGAGCCTGGCCACAAGTGATTTTGTCAACCTGCCTGTTTCTGGCCTAGAGCCCGCCCTAGACAGGAAACAACAGCGGAAATAGCTCGTTAACTTGACAATCAGACACAACGAATAAGAAAATAAAACGGCAAACAACAAAACAAAAGTACCGAACAAGGTTTTTTGAAGAAGTTCTTGTAGAAACATCGTGGATTCACAATATCACATATTTTAAGCCAATACGGAAGCTTTACTTTTCAAACAAATGGCCAGTTGATGGAATAGCTATAACGCTAGTTGTCTGTCCGCTGTTATCGATAATGGAGGATCAAGTACAACAGTTGAAGCATCTCTGCTGCTTGTGCTGGGAAAGACATGGACATTGATCATAAGATTTCCCATGGAGAGTACTCCATTGTCTTTGGCTCTCCAGAAACCTTCCTCGGCAGTGACTAGAAATGTGCTAAGGCTACTATACAACTTGTGTTGTTGTTCTTCTCAGGCTCTAGCTAACGTAACCTCGCCGCGTCAAGCTAACGGCAACAAAGACGTTTTTTGGCGCACTTATTTCCGGTGTTGTTTCCTGTTTCCTTGGTTTACGCCCCCATGACACAAAGTGGGGTGGAAGGTGCCCAGACTAGTTGTATGCTGGTTCTGGTGGTGCTGAAGCAAAGCAGACAGACTCATTCACACTCCTTCTCTCTCTCAGGTACGCTGCTGTAATAGAGGCCTCTATACGCAGCTACAAGTCAAAGAGCACAGAGCCATCAGAGGTAAGGACGTAATTTACGGGTTGGGGGGGCACAGACACACAGCGGGGGACAGAGACTCAAAGAGGACATGTCCCCTGCACTTTTTCAGAAGGCTGTATTGGACCCTCCACTTTTTTCCACAGTCTGAAAATGTTACTGTAGTGGGCCCTATCTTCCCCCTGGCCTTAGACGCTAAACTGGCATTAAACGCAACAAAAAAAACGCTGAAGAGGCGTGGCGCAGTGCCAGAATAGGCCAGAATGGGTGGTTCGGCCTTAAATACCGGCCTAACGCTATCTTCCCCCCTGGCGTTAATTTATCGCTTTTTTAGCGGGAAGATGACGGACTAAATTGGTGGGTACTGCGTGCGTAATTACGCAGCGGAGATGCAGCATAGATGCAGATTCAGCACGCCGGCCCCGGGGATGCACTCACTCTCCCCCCCCCCCCCCCCCCCTCTCTCTCACTCCTTGCGTGTCAATTTCTGCCCCTATAGCGCACTGCAAGCATCAGATCTGAAGTGTAGGCTACACCACAGAATGACAGAACCATCACTATTTTGGGGAAAAGGCCACTAATTTATAGCCTATGTAGACACTAGGCAGGCACAAAGACAGTTGGAAAAAAAAGTTGTTATACCGTAGTTTTGAGCCCTTGTGATTCAGAGGCTGTTGCATCATCCTACCTGTGCAGTGGGGGATAAGAAAAGGTAGCGAGAGAAAAAACGATCATCATTCTGCCCAAACTTTCACCACTCTAATCTCATCAAGGCATCCAGGGATAGGCTATATTTTTCTAGCCGATGCGTTTAGAACATTCTTTTCAAGCAAGGCGGCTTACTTTAAGGGATGTATAACTGGCGTTGAGTCTCTGCTCCAGAAGAGGAGTGAGGCTTCTGTGAGCTGTAAACACCTTAACACATGTTCAGTGTTGGGCAGGTTACTCTGGAAAAGTAATTAGTTACTGATGACTCCTTAAAAAAGTAATAAAAGTTACTTTACTGATTACTTTTTCAAAAAGTAACTAGGTACATTACTAGTTACGTTACTTTCTTTTTACCCCAAATACCTTACACTTAAAGTCTCTGGAAACCAAAAATAATTAAGCATTTTGAGTTCATCACACCACAGTTACACAGTTACACCACACCACACACACTATGTTAATAAGCCACCAGCCAAATTTGAATGATGATGAACGTCTCAAAGTATATACATTTAGGTTTGACAGTCAAGAGACAAGTCATGAGAATCCATTAGAATTTCTCACCCTACATCTGCCGCGGATGGTGTGAGCGTGTCCACAATACTCAAGCCACGAGAGGAGGAGGGGAGGGGGCGAGGGGGTGGTGGGGGCCAGAGAGTAACTACGACTTGCAAGTAATGGATGCGGCAAGCTCAATCAGTGTTGTCCAACCTTACATGTCTGAGCCAGAAGAGGACACAGCCCCCCCCCCCCCCCCCCCGAGAATCCTCGTTCCTCTCAACCTGCGACTGCATGGGCTGTCACACTTGTGCTACTTGCGCAGTATAGTCACATGCCCCAATTGTGTGTCGCTTAATTTTACACAGCAGAGTTCGCCGGCCCCAGCCCCCTCTCTCTCCCTCTCTCTCGTGTGTCAATTTCTGCCCCTATAGCGCACTGCTATCTGAAATGTAAGCTACACCACAGAATGACAGAACCATCACTATTTTGGGGAAAAGGCCACTAATTTATAGCCTATGTAGACACTATCAGGCACAAAGACAGATGGAAAAAAAAGTTGTTACATGTATACCGTAGTTTTGAGCCCCTGTCATTCAGACGCTGTTGCATCATCCTACCTGTGCAGTGGGGGAGAAGAAAAGGTAGCGAGAGAAAACGATCATCACTCTGCCCAAAGCTTCACCAATCTAATCTCATCATGACATCCAGGGATGGGCTATATTTTTCTAGCCGATGCGTTTAGAACATTATTTTCACTTTGATCTTAATAGTGTAGCGGAGGGCTATTCAACTAAATTGTTCAGGGGGCCACATTGTCAGAAACCTAAGGGACCGGGGGCTGGACCATTCCCTGAGCCATTATATGTACACTTGACACAATGCGCCACCACATTTTCGCAGCCAAGCTGGAACTATTATTAAGTAGGGGGTGCTGTAAGGAATAGAATCTCGACGCTGCCCGAAGAAAATTTCATGTTTTTTTAACTTTTATCCATATTTAGAAGAATATTTAATTTTAAATTAACATTAGGATTATACTGTTGTGATGTCATTATTCAGTATCTTCTCTTTTTCTATTATTAGTATTAGTATTAGTATTAAATACTGAGTATCTCATGAAAAACTATTAATATTGCATCTTTTGTGTTCAGCTCCGTCTCACAGCATTGTAACATTGTAGTAGCCTGGGTAAACCCATCCCCCACGTGACCTGCTCTCAGACCTGTTCTCAGTCACTATGGTCTGGTCCCCCGCCTGTGCTAAACGATTTCCTGCGGTTGTTGGGCCCCCCCCCGATAGACCGCTCCATTACGCAACCTTCATCCAACCAGCTTTGTGCACAGAGCACATGCGCAGTGCAGCAGATGGCGTCATCGCTCTGCGACCTTTGTTGTTAGCAAGCGAGCTAACACTTTTCATTTCAGTACTGCTAGCACGCAAATGGTTACAACCAGCTACAACCAACCAAGCCCCCCTCCGCCCGAAATGTAAACAGACTCAGAGCTGGCCTACGGATCGATGTGTGATTTCCAGGTAAGAATATGTTATTCACAGGTATATGCCACACTATATATTATCTCAGAAACTAGCGTAATTGTGTTTGGTAAGAAAGACATTCGATAAATGAATGACTTTTCCTCATCGGCTGTGTGGGGGTTAGCGAGGTAACGTTAGCTAGCTAGAATACGGGAGCATTTAACGATCTAATGAATTCTAGAAAAACATGTCAGAAGCTAGCTAACGTTAGCCACGTGTAACATACAGTAACTGCTACGTTTTATATTATTAGAGCTTCCAAGAAGAGAGAACATCGCCTCTGCCAATGACTCCTGTGACGGTGGTCAGGGAATGAAAGAGGAACAGGACAACTGTCTACACGGACCCAAACCTCGATCCCTGCTGCAGATGGCCGCAGATCTGGAGAGATATTTGTGGCTGTGAAGAACAGTCATCATCTATACAGTGATATGATCTAGTTTTCAGGGACACGCTGTCTTATCTGCATAAATCATATTGAATAGTACCAGACAAAACAAATCAAATCAAGCTCATGCAGGGTGTCGGGCAGGTAGCAGTGCATCGCGCACCCCTCTGGAGCTCTCAGAGCTCCAGGCTGCCTCCGGGGCTCGACTCTGCTACAGCCCGGAAATGATCGTGGACTTAATGTTAATCAAAAACGGCCACACTCATAACGGTAAGGTGTGTTTGACCTAGCTAGAAATAACGTTAATGCACTCGCATTTCAGCGTGGTTACAGATGTAGCTGACGCTAGCTAGCTACAGTAGATTTTTGGAGGCTATAGCGTTAACGTGAATGTCATGAAATAGTGAGCGTAGTGTTATACTGTATATTATACATAATCCAGATCATATTCCAGATGCAACCTAGCTAGATGTTAAGCTCCACACTGCTGTATGAGTACAATCAAATCTATCAAGCCTTGATATCATATTCCAACGTGAATTCAGCTGAGGGGTTCGCTCCAGAACGAGACTGTTGCATTCAATATTTGTACACGATACTGTGCAGTAGTTAGTGCAGGCTAGTTAATTGTTGGAAGTAAGGTTTTTGAATTGTAAAAGGCTCACAGCACATGTTGTTTCTGACTTGGATTGATTAATCAAAATTTTCAAAATCTTTACTACTGTAGGCTACTGTCCATTAATAATTACATCAGGTGACAAGCTGAAATGTCAATTCTTATAGCAAATCTAGGTAAATTTCAGACTTTAACGTAGTGTCTTGTCTGAAGTGAATACAAGTGACCTATATTTTTCAATCCTGTCTTTGAATAAAAGTTGTACATTGTGTTATACTTGAAAACCATGTCTTTGCTCCCTTTGTGTTCACAATTACAACAAATCTGGTGATCTGCAGATGATGTAAACTTTAAAATGTTATCTCTTGTACTTCAACCTCTGTCTAGTCAATTATAGGACAAGATACACTTAGCCTACTGTAACACAGTCTTGGGTTTTGTCTTCATTGCCTAGAATTATTATTATTATTAAAACGATTATGAATTATATTCGCTAAACATTATCTTAACAGACTTACCAGCTTAGGCTTCATTCTGTGATGCGTTTGTTATGGTTTGTTGTTGTTCACTTCCTCCCAGCATGCATTGTGCTACTGTATTTCGCTACTAAATAGCAACCAAATGAGCCGAAATAGATATGAAGGTAGATCTCAATTTTGTGTAATGGTAACACAACCTGCAATTGTATAACATTTCAATATTGGACCAAATAAAACATCAAATGAAAACACCACCCTATGTGAAACATATATGTAATCCTGGGTCTATATATACCCCTCGTCGATTTAACGTGATTTAGGTAAGTGACAGCGTAACGCGCTTCTACGCTTCTACCGGCATCTCCTACTGTGATGTCCGCTCCAATAAATTGGCTCTACTTCACATTTTAGTTTTACAATAAAAAACACATTTATGCAATGACTTTACATAATGTAGGCTATATTTATGTGCATCATCCTACCTGCAGCAGGAGAGAGAAAACTTTATAATAGCCTATTACTGTATAGCCTGGATGACGTTAGCTAATGCTACCCAGCCTTACATTGGCATATGCTGTATTTAGCTTGTGGTATTATGTAGGCTACAATAATATTGTATAGCTGGCTAGACAGAGGAGTTTATCTGGAATCAGTGTGACAAGATCCCTGCTGCTAGCTTGTCTGCCTTTCTGTGTCAGAGTATCTAGCTACATTATCTGCATTACATGCTACACCATGCAAATATATTTCGATATAATTCAAACAATTAGCCCACTGTACTACTGGACTGTGTATTGCTGTGAATAAGTTAGATTTGATTGTGTAAAGTGTTACATGTTATATTTTTAACTGAGCTTTGCAGAATTACCTCAACACAATTGTGTTGTGTATCAGCTTTAAATATCCAATATATACAGCATTAAACAAACGACCAGCAGCATTCAAATGTGCAAAAACGTTATATTTATTGAAATGTGGTGATCTCATGTCACATTACATAATGTTATGCCCAAATGGTCTACTGCCCAGAAGCGTCACTTTACATGTTTGGTAGGGAATTATTTTAATTATGTTAAACCAGCGTTTATCTTCCATAATGCATTAAATCATAATCACAATGCTATGAAGACATTAGCTGATCACCACAGAGCAGCACAGACAAGTTTATCAGATAATTTCGCCATAAAATGTGTCCAGGTGATCAGCTCTGAAGCCCTGGCTTGTATGGTCCGCTAAAATCCGATTTCGATAACGCTAGGTGTTATTTTGATCAACAGACCTCAACCTCAACAGCTGTTTTCACTTGAATTTCCTCACGTAGTTGCATAGCCATATAGCTAGCCAGCTAGTAGCTAGCTCGGGAGCTATGCTTTAGAGAGGCCAAATGCTAACGGCTAGGTAGTGCTAAGCCGCTGCAGCTGTTACACGTCATTGACAAAGACGCACTCTCTGATTGGCCGATCACGGCAGGACTGATGTTGGCAGTCATGCCGTCACTCATTGGCTGCGGGTCTGCGGGAGTCTTTCAATCGCCGCGGAAATCGTTGTGAATGGCCCGGAGTCTAGACGCTAGTGACTGGGAACTGAGAGAGCAGGTCACGTGGGGGCTGGGTTTACCTAGGCTAACATTGTAGTGCAACAAGAAAGGAAAACTACTATAAACATTTGAACCATATTTCTTGTTTAGAGCCTATAGCTAGCAACATCACACATCTCCTGAAACACCATTTATAATGCATCTTTCTTGATTAGCTACATCACATCGCCATCTCCTGAAAAACATTAATATTGCACCTTTCTTGTGGCTACATCACAGCATCTACTGAAAAACATTTATAGTGGATCTGACTTGTTTAGTTCACTTTAGATTCACATCACATCTGAAAAACAACCAGTCGAGTGTAATAAGTAAATGAGGTTTAATTGTAAAAAAATATATATATATATATATATTTGCGGGCCGGTCGGACTTGATTGGCGGGCCGGATTCGGCCTGCGGGCCGCCAATTGAATAGCCCTGTTGTAGCATATTCACATGCTTGCTGTATTTAAACTTCAGTGAGATTTGTTTGAGAAGCATAATAATATGGAATAATATATGGAGACAGGGATGAAAGAGGGAGGGGGGAGCTCAGAGCACTTTAGTCGGGCTTTTCTGACCGGACTGGATCGCTCCGTGGAATTGGAGCTTAAAAGGGAAGCTTGTGATTTGTTTATTGCTGTTCTCCAATGAGCACGTTGTGAATAATTCTACGCTTAAAAGGCATGGTTAAGTGGTTAACAGATGGGTTTAGCGCCGAGGGGAAAATATGGAATGCGCTTGACCACGCCCACAAGTTGTGCTGCGCCTGTCCTTAAACGCTTTTTTAAGGCCAGGTGGGAGATAGGGCCCAGTTTATCCTTTGTCTGATTTGTATTGTTTTATCTGATGCTCTTATATTAGTGTATGTCATGTTCTTAAGATCAGGGACCATGATGGAAATATAAGTGTATAACACTTTTCATGTTATCCCTTGGATGTTTGTCTGCGTTATCCATAATAAAATTCATTCATTCATTCATTCATTCATCGTCGCTTTGCGGGCTCTCATACACAGCTCGGACGCTGCGCGGCCTCGGCTGCCCAACTGGCACGCGCGGCGCACAATTGCTGAACTGCTCATTTAGTTGCTCGAGTGAGATCACTGATGACATCACAACTGCCCGTGTGACATCACAACTCTCTCCCTCTCTCCTCCCCTCTCCTGTTGTGAGCATGCACAGTAGGCCTATTTCAGAGCTGCCATTTTGTGTCTAATATGCAGGGTAAACATACACACACACATGCACACACTTTCACACAGCCTGTGAAAGCCGTGAATGTCGGGAGGGAATGAGGGAGAGGGGGAGGAAAGGTTGTCTCTTTTTTCACTCTGCAGGTTAACAGGTCTCTGTGCTGACACATGCTCTCTCTCTCTCTCTCTCTCTCTCTCTCTCTGTATCGATAAAGCAGCATCTGCATTAATGCACACATTGGCAAGGAGTACGTCATGAAATATTGCCATATTGATTTTCATTAGCACATATAGCCTACGTGGTATATCACCAAATTCACCATTATAGCATTGATAATTTTGTACGTGTTATTTGAAGTGAGCAGTCAGTCCACCACTGTGCTTCTTCACTCAACACGTTCATGAAATCATTTTTAATTGTTAGAAAAATAATTTATGGTGTCTGTAACTCAGCAGGAACAGCAGCTGCCCCAACAGGTGCCAGCCAGCGACGAGGCAGGACTGCAAGTAGAAAGTGAAGAGGTGAGTGAGAATTATATAAATGATAGAATCAAGCAATCTAATGATTGCACAGTGCAACACTGTGTTTCTTTGATCGACAGAGGGTGGAGCAGCTACCAGGATAAGAAAAAGCACTAATAGGAGAAAATAAAATGGGGGGGGTGTAAGCAATGTAAGTGGCTTACTGTAAGTAGTAGTAGTAGTAAAGTAGTAAGGGACTGTTCGTTGTTTATGAGAGGGGGGGTATGGTGCAGAAAGGGGGAGGGGTATCAAATATTTTTTTGAGTACTGGGGAGGGACTTGTGTTTTTTATTTTGGCTTTAGGGAGGGTTATACAACATTCATTTTTTGTATTTTGTATATATTTTAAATGCGTTTTTTCGTTCCAAAATTCGTGTTTACTCCCCTATTTATATCTATGGTTTACCTGTATGGTGACTGGACTTGGTATCTCCCATTCCTTCCTTTCACGTAAACCGCTGCTCCTATGCACTGTGTACAGGCCCTCACTCGGTCCTGCTGTTTGCTTGGTGCATTGACTGGAAACGTTTATCATCGCTTTATATTGTTTCAGAGCTGGAATTGTTGACACATATGCAGTTGGCTAGGCTCAGGGCCGGTTCGTACATATAGGCGACCGCCTAGGGCAGCACTTGGAGGGGCGGCAAATTGTGCGCCTTCACTTGCAGCTCTCCAAATATTCTCCAGCGCTCTGCCTCTTCCATGCTCTTCCCCGCTAGATCCATTCTCTCCCCGCTGTCCGCGGCACGAACCGCCCGCCCTACTATGCCTCTGATTGGCTTACCCTGATATTCTTACCCTAACCCAACCAATCATCACTCCTCATGCCTAAACAAGCACTACTACTAGCCAATCAGAGGCAGAGGAGGGCGGGTCATCATGTCTTCTCCATCCCGCTTGAATGAGGAAAAGGGACATACCGGTAGCCTACAAGTAGACTAATTTACATCATTAACTTTGGGTTAAGGTAGCCTAGGCCATGTGCTCATATGTGTGTACCAGTATTAGTGTAATCAGTAAATTAGCGCGATATTTCTAACGTTGTTTCTGGGTTCCAAAACAATCTGTTTCCCTGTGCGGTGCGCAGTGCGCACTTTGCCTGCCCATTCATTGGAGAGACCAAAATTCCAAGATACAATATCTGAAGTTTCTCAAAGTTGAAACTATCTCTGCAGTAGTAGCCTACAATGAAACAAGACAGACTTAATGGACTGGCAACAATCTCCATATAAAATGAACTGGCAGAGAGAATCCTAATAGAGGATGATTGGATTTATTTAAAGACCTTTGCTGACGCAGCCCCCGCTGGTGTCCACTTCTGAAAGGTAAACAAGCTTTATTTGCCGACAGCTCATAACAACAACTCACCTTTGTTAAGTTGTGAATCTGCTGATGATATAGGCTATAGGCTAAATACATTGTGAGTCTTATATTACTGTGCTTGCGCCGCCGTGCGCACATTCCGTGTTTTATGCACATGAGAAAGTGGTAGATAAGAGAGATTTGCATAGTTTGAGGGTCTGAAAAATGTGATTATTTGGAAAATATCTGTGCTGTATCATGACTGCTGTGGTTATTGGAGTTATTATGCAGACCTGTGGCGCGTTATTTTTGTAGGTAGGCTATCTGGATGTGCAAAATGCCTGCATATTGCGTCATGCATACTTTGATGCTGGTATGGTGTTGCCAATTGGGGGCGGCATAATTTGTTCTCGCCTAGAGCGGCAGAATGGCACGCGCCGGCCCTGGCTAGGCTACTGTAGGCTTTATAACTAGGAGATGAGGCAGTTATTGGGCTGGGTAGCCTACTAAACGTTATATGCCCCCCGCCCCCTCTCTCCCCCGATGTCATAGGGCGCTGAGATCACTGATGACATCACAACTGCCCGTGTGACATCACAACTCTCTCCCTCTCTCCTCCCCTCTCCTGTTGTGAGCATGCACAGTAGGCCTATTTCAGAGCTGCCATTTTGTGTCTAATATGCAGGGTAAACACACACATGCACACACTTTCACACAGCCTGTGAAAGCCGTGAATGTCGGGAGGGAATGAAGGAGAGGGGGAGGAAAGGTTGTCTCTTTTTTCACTCTGCAGGTTAACAGGTCTCTGTGCTGACACATGCTCTCTCTCTCTCTCTCTCTCTCTCTCTCTCTCTGTATCGATAAAGCATTATCTGCATTAATGCACACATTGGCAAGGAGTACGTCATGAAATATTGCCATATTGATTTTCATTAGCACATATAGCCTACGTGGTATATCACCAAATTCACCATTATAGCATTGATAATTTTGTACGTGTTATTTGAAGTGAGCAGTCAGTCCACCACTGTGCTTCTTCACTCAACACGTTCATGAAATCATTTTTAATTGTTAGAAAAATAATTTATGGTGTCTGTAACTCAGCAGGAACAGCAGCTGCCCCAACAGGTGCCAGCCAGCGACGAGGCAGGACTGCAAGTAGAAAGTGAAGAGGTGAGTGAGAATTATATAAATGATAGAATCAAGCAATCTAATGATTGCACAGTGCAACACTGTGTTTCTTTGATCGACAGAGGGTGGAGCAGCTACCAGGATAAGAAAAAGCACTAATAGGAGAAAATAAAATGGGGGGGGTGTAAGCAATGTAAGTGGCTTACTGTAAGTAGTAGTAGTAGTAAAGTAGTAAGGGACTGTTCGTTGTTTATGAGAGGGGGGGTATGGTGCAGAAAGGGGGAGGGGTATCAAATATTTTTTTGAGTACTGGGGAGGGACTTGTGTTTTTTATTTTGGCTTTAGGGAGGGTTATACAACATTCATTTTTTGTATTTTGTATATATTTTAAATGCGTTTTTTCGTTCCAAAATTTGTGTTTACTCCCCTATTTATATCTATGGTTTACCTGTATGGTGACTGGACTTGGTATCTCCCATTCCTTCCTTTCACGTAAACCGCTGCTCCTATGCACTGTGTACAGGCCCTCACTCGGTCCTGCTGTTTGCTTGGTGCATTGACTGGAAACGTTTATCATCGCTTTATATTGTTTCAGAGCTGGAATTGTTGACACATATGCAGTTGGCTAGGCTCAGGGCCGGTTCGTACATATAGGCGACCGCCTAGGGCGGCACTTGGAGGGGCGGCAAATTGTGCGCCTTCACTTGCAGCTCTCCAAATATTCTCCAGCGCTCTGCCTCTTCCATGCTCTTCCCCGCTAGATCCATTCTCTCCCCGCTGTCCGCGGCACGAACCGCCCGCCCTACTATGCCTCTGATTGGCTTACCCTGATATTCTTACCCTAACCCAACCAATCATCACTCCTCATGCCTAAACAAGCACTACTACTAGCCAATCAGAGGCAGAGGAGGGCGGGTCATCATGTCTTCTCCATCCCGCTTGAATGAGGAAAAGGGACATACCGGTAGCCTACAAGTAGACTAATTTACATCATTAACTTTGGGTTAAGGTAGCCTAGGCCATGTGCTCATATGTGTGTACCAGTATTAGTGTAATCAGTAAATTAGCGCGATATTTCTAACGTTGTTTCTGGGTTCCAAAACAATCTGTTTCCCTGTGCGGTGCGCAGTGCGCACTTTGCCTGCCCATTCATTGGAGAGACCAAAATTCCAAGATACAATATCTGAAGTTTCTCAAAGTTGAAACTACCTCTGCAGTAGTAGCCTACAATGAAACAAGACAGACTTAATGGACTGGCAACAATCTCCATATAAAATGAACTGGCAGAGAGAATCCTAATAGAGGATGATTGGATTTATTTAAAGACCTTTGCTGACGCAGCCCCCGCTGGTGTCCACTTCTGAAAGGTAAACAAGCTTTATTTGCCGACAGCTCGTAACAACAACTCACCTTTGTTAAGTTGTGAATCTGCTGATGATATAGGCTATAGGCTACATACATTGTGAGTCTTATATTACTGTGCTTGCGCCGCCGTGCGCACATTCCGTGTTTTATGCACATGAGAAAGTGGTAGATAAGAGAGATTTGCATAGTTTGAGGGTCTGAAAAATGTGATTATTTGGAAAATATCTGTGCTGTATCATGACTGCTGTGGTTATTGGAGTTATTATGCAGACCTGTGGCGCGTTATTTTTGTAGGTAGGCTATATGGATGTGCAAAATGCCTGCATATTGCGTCATGCATACTTTGATGCTGGTATGGTGTTGCCAATTGGGGGCGGCATAATTTGTTCTCGCCTAGAGCGGCAGAATGGCACGCGCCAGCCCTGGCTAGGCTACTGTAGGCTTTATAACTAGGAGATGAGGCAGTTATTGGGCTGGGTAGCCTACTAAACGTTATATGCCCCCCGCCCCCTCTCTCCCCCGATGTCATAGGGCGCTGAGATCACTGATGACATCACAACTGCCCGTGTGACATCACAACTCTCTCCCTCTCTCCTCCCCTCTCCTGTTGTGAGCATGCACAGTAGGCCTATTTCAGAGCTGCCATTTTGTGTCTAATATGCAGGGTAAACATACACACACACATGCACACACTTTCACACAGCCTGTGAAAGCCGTGAATGTCGGGAGGGAATGAGGGAGAGGGGGAGGAAAGGTTGTCTCTTTTTTCACTCTGCAGGTTAACAGGTCTCTGTGCTGACACATGCTCTCTCTCTCTCTCTCTCTCTCTCTCTCTCTCTCTCTGTATCGATGAAGCACCATCTGCATTAATGCACACATTGGCAAGGAGTACGTCATGAAATATTGCCATATTGATTTTCATTAGCACATATAGCCTACGTGGTATATCACCAAATTCACCATTGCATTGATAATTTTGTACGTGTTATTTGAAGTGAGCAGTCAGTCCACCACTGTGCTTCTTCACTCAACACGTTCATGAAATCATTTTTAATTGTTAGAAAAATAATTTATGGTGTCTGTAACTCAGCAGGAACAGCAGCTGCCCCAACAGGTGCCAGCCAGCGACGAGGCAGGACTGCAAGTAGAAAGTGAAGAGGTGAGTGAGAATTATATAAATGATAGAATCAAGCAATCTAATGATTGCACAGTGCAACACTGTGTTTCTTTGATCGACAGAGGGTGGAGCAGCTACCAGGATAAGAAAAAGCACTAATAGGAGAAAATAAAATGGGGGGGGTGTAAGCAATGTAAGTGGCTTACTGTAAGTAGTAAAGTAGTAAGGGACTGTTCGTTGTTTATGAGAGGGGGGGTATGGTGCAGAAAGGGGGAGGGGTATCAAATATTTTTTTGAGTACTGGGGAGGGACTTGTGTTTTTTATTTTGGCTTTAGGGAGGGTTATACAACATTCATTTTTTGTATTTTGTATATATTTTAAATGCGTTTTTTCGTTCCAAAATTCGTGTTTACTCCCCTATTTATATCTATGGTTTACCTGTATGGTGACTGGACTTGGTATCTCCCATTCCTTCCTTTCACGTAAACCGCTGCTCCTATGCACTGTGTACAGGCCCTCACTCGGTCCTGCTGTTTGCTTGGTGCATTGACTGGAAACGTTTATCATCGCTTTATATTGTTTCAGAGCTGGAATTGTTGACACATATGCAGTTGGCTAGGCTCAGGGCCGGTTCGTACATATAGGCAGGGTTCGAGTTATGGGGGGACCTATGGGGTCTTGGACCCCATAGCTAGAGTCTGGGACCCCATAGTCCAGAACACCTGTGGGACCCCCACAAATATAACTTTTTTATTTTTTATTTATTTTTTCCTTTTTTGTGTTCCAAATAACACATTTTTCGATGGAAGAATTATTATTATTTATGTTAACTAGATAAATAGGCTAAATAAGAAACATGTTTTCAGTTTTCCCAAAACAACCGTTTGAATTGTTGTGTGAAATAGGCTGCATTTCACCTCCAAGCCACCATGTGCCGCCCATGAGCGCGTGTTCTACTGCTACAACCGAGTTGCAGGGAGAAGAAGCCACAACATGCAACCATCACGTGATGTAAACAGCCGCCTGAGCCAACAAGATCTTATTAATCTTTAGTATAGCGTTATCATGCCACTGAAGAAAAGGCTGAAGCTGCCAACGGGGTGTACAAGCCTGGATAGCTTCGGTTTCAGAAAGAAACAAAGAACGACTTCAGACAAGGGACAACGACCTGTTAGTGCAACAGCTAGGTTGCTACTAGCTAGTAGGTAAGCTAACGTTATGGTCTGATGATGACTCGTGGACACAGCTGAGAGGAGAGGAGTCTTGAGATTTTTCATTTTGTAAGTATTACGCCTACAGTTGTTTTTGTTCTAACAAGATGCTGCTACTGTATCTGCTGAAATATGCTGCTGTTTGTTGCAATTTGTTTTTCATTCACAAGTTCTTGATTACCTGTGCACAAGGGGTTTGTTCGTAAGGTTAGCCTACTCTGGTAACTTCCGGTCTGTTGTTGCTATGCAACGGTAGCGTAGGGGATGGCTGCCCCATTCATCTGTTTTCTTCTTCTTGTTGTTTTTAGATAGCGTTTCTTGCTGAGTGCAGAGAACTGCTCGGAAAGCAAATTGTATGAGCATTATGTATTTATTTTTGTAGTTTTTGATTTATAAGTGCAGAGACAGAGTTAAATAAATGTTAATTTAAGTTAAGCAATTTTGTCTCATTTGTAAAATTAAATTGTTGTATTTTATCAGATGCAAGTGTAAGACTGAATAATAACATCATACAACAGTCTAAACCGAATGTTAATTTAAAATTAGATATTCCTCTAAATCTGGCTTCAAACGGCCACAATTTGAGGAAAAAAGGCCCAATTTTTTTTCGGCGACCCCCTCCGGGGGCCGCCGATTTAGGGGGACCCCATAGCTATCTGACTATAACTCGAACCCTGCATATAGGCGACCGCCTAGGGCAGCACTTGGAGGGGCGGCAAATTGTGCGCCTTCACTTGCAGCTCTCCAAATATTCTCCAGCGCTCTGCCTCTTCCATGCTCTTCCCCGCTAGATCCATTCTCTCCCCGCTGTCCGCGGCACGAACCGCCCGCCCTACTATGCCTCTGATTGGCTTACCCTGATATTCTTACCCTAACCCAACCAATCATCACTCCTCATGCCTAAACAAGCACTACTACTAGCCAATCAGAGGCAGAGGAGGGCGGGTCATCATGTCTTCTCCATCCCGCTTGAATGAGGAAAAGGGACATACCGGTAGCCTACAAGTAGACTAATTTACATCATTAACTTTGGGTTAAGGTAGCCTAGGCCATGTGCTCATATGTGTGTACCAGTATTAGTGTAATCAGTAAATTAGCGCGATATTTCTAACGTTGTTTCTGGGTTCCAAAACAATCTGTTTCCCTGTGCGGTGCGCAGTGCGCACTTTGCCTGCCCATTCATTGGAGAGACCAAAATTCCAAGATACAATATCTGAAGTTTCTCAAAGTTGAAACTACCTCTGCAGTAGTAGCCTACAATGAAACAAGACAGACTTAATGGACTGGCAACAATCTCCATATAAAATGAACTGGCAGAGAGAATCCTAATAGAGGATGATTGGATTTATTTAAAGACCTTTGCTGACGCAGCCCCCGCTGGTGTCCACTTCTGGAAGGTAAACAAGCTTTATTTGCCGACAGCTCGTAACAACAACTCACCTTTGTTAAGTTGTGAATCTGCTGATGATATAGGCTATAGGCTAAATACATTGTGAGTCTTATATTACTGTGCTTGCGCCGCCGTGCGCACATTCCGTGTTTTATGCACATGAGAAAGTGGTAGATAAGAGAGATTTGCATAGTTTGAGGGTCTGAAAAATGTGATTATTTGGAAAATATCTGTGCTGTATCATGACTGCTGTGGTTATTGGAGTTATTATGCAGACCTGTGGCGCGTTATTTTTGTAGGTAGGCTATATGGATGTGCAAAATGCCTGCATATTGCGTCATGCATACTTTGATGCTGGTATGGTGTTGCCAATTGGGGGCGGCATAATTTGTTCTCGCCTAGAGCGGCAGAATGGCACGCGCCGGCCCTGGCTAGGCTACTGTAGGCTTTATAACTAGGAGATGAGGCAGGTATTGGGCTGGGTAGCCTACTAAACGTTATATGCCCCCCGCCCCCTCTCTCCCCCGATGTCATAGGGCGCTATCAAACGTAGCCAAATCATCGGAAAAGGTCATATTTTCTTCAATACTACCTTTGGTGTGAATATGATAAAGTGTGGTTATTTATGGTGGAGGGAGGTCATGCATTTATCTCCAGTCACTCAGGGAGGGACATGGAAAAATATTTATAGATCTGGGGAGGGTGAAGGAAAAAAACGAAAACAAAGTCGCCCCTGCACCATACCCCCCCCCCTCATAAAAAACGAACAGTCCCTAAACGGTTTTTATTGAGGACTGAAAACAGATGTACAAATGGCAATCATAGATTGAATTGTGAGTACATCATTACAAGTAAGGGAAAACAACAAACATACAACAGTTTAATTAGTTGTTTAAAAGTCTGATCATGTAGGGGATGGCACTTTTTTTGTACCGCTCTGTGTTGCAGTAGGCCAGGTCAAGATTATTTGAGGAGCAGGTTAAGCGATGGCTTATTACGCCTCGCTCAGGTGGAAGCCAGCTCCTAAATTGGTCAGACCGTCGGAGCGAGGTGGCAAACGCCCTGGTGAGGTCTTCGCGCCGGGAGCTGAGGGGGGGGGAGCCCTAGGCGGCTAGGGGCATCCCTGTAAGATGTAAAGTCCCGGCCCAGGATGATCCGCACTGCCCTACGTTGGACTCTCTCGATGGCCTTTGATTGGACACCAGTAAGGCCTGAGTGCCAGACTGGAGCAGCGTATTCCAGGGTTGGTCGGATGTAGATTGTGAAAATGGAGGTGAGATCGTCAGGTTGGATGGCGGAGTTTTTGAGGCGTCTGAGGAGGAACAGCCGCTGGCTGGCTTTTTTACAAAGGTGGTCCACCTGATCGGACCACTTTAGGTTGGACTGGATATGGATTCCCAAGATCTTCAGGGTTGAGATGCTCTGGAGTTCGAGGTCATTTATTATTAGTTTTGAGAATGTAGGGGGGGATTTTGCTGTAAGGAAGTGCATTACTTTGCACTTCTTTGGGTGCAGTGCCATTTTGCGCTCAGAGGACCACCTCTCCAAGTCAGCGAGGTCCTGCTCGATGGTGGGAGGAGCATTCAGTGGGCGCACCTCCAGGAGTTTGAGATCGTCCACAAACTTCCAACGCTTTGCGGTTGCGTTTTTTGCTGCACCATAAAAGGGATGTATAACTGGTGTTAAGTCTGTGCTCCACAGAGAAGAGGAGTGAGCCTTCTGTGAGCTGTAAACGCCTTAACCCATGATCAGTGTTGGGCAAGTTACTCTGGAAAGGTAATTAGTTACTGATTACTGATTACTCCTTAAAAAAGTAATAAGTTACTTTACTGATTATTTTTTCAAAAAGTAACTAGGTACGTTACTAGTTACATTACTAGTTACTTTTTTTTACCCCAAATACCTTACACTTAAGTTGTTACATGTCGAGCATGTCACTGTATTAATTATTTTTGCTTTGGTATTATATAGGCTATGTTAAAAGAAATGCCAAAGGCATTTTACTTTGAAATTCGGTTAGAAAGAACAGGAAGTGGTGTGTTAAGACTGGCTAGCTTCACACTGGAAAAGACGTGAAACAAGAGTCAGACAGTCAGACAGATAACGTGATTGTAAAGAAAGATGCTGTTACTGTCGGAGTGGTAATAAAACAACACAGCCTCAATGCAAACGTTTCAAGCGTCGTTGCTGAAAGAAAAGTGATGATGATCTGTCAACATTCCCTGGGCCGTCTGACTACGGTCAGAAGGCTTTGACGAGAAGGTTAGGAAGTAACAAAGTGTACAACACTTACCCAAAGTGTATCTGTTAATCCAGTGAACTGTTACACCCAAGTCTACCTCACCCAGCGTCGCCTTCAATTTAGCCTCCATCCCCGCATATTCTCTCTCGAGGTAAACAGCAAACGTCTTTCTCTGTGTGGCTGCGGCAGCTTGATAATGTTCTTCGTGGTCGTGGCTATTTTCTCTATGATGCATCGATATGAGAGCGAGTCATCAGAGCAAATAGGTAGCATCTGCCAACCTGCTCACACATATTTTACAAAGGACAATAATGTTCCAGCTTTTGAATGCATATTTCTCTTGCTCATCTCCTTCTGACTCCATCATGCTTTGGTTTGTTGCGTGCACGCTCTGCCGCTGTCGCGCGCACATACACGTCATAGAGGACAGGACGTATATGTGTGCGCGACAGGTCTACCTGAGTCTGTGAGGATAAAATGTTTTCTTTTCTTCTTTTACATAGAAAACACTGCATTCTGGCAGGCAATGATGTAACGCAATAACGCATGCGTTACTTGGATTAGTAACTGTAATCGAATTACTGTTTTGGAAATTGCAACGCCTTATATTACTTAGTTACTAAAAAAGTAACTAATTACAGTAATGCGTTACTAAGTAACGCGTTACTAAGTAACATGTTACTGCCCAACACTGCACATGATTCCTTTAGAGACTCAGCACTCGCACTTTATGGGCTTTGCCCTTTACTTTTAGCCTCCCCATCTTAACTGCTGCATTTTAATTATTATATATGCATTCCTAAGCTTGCATTTTTAACCAGCCGTCTTAAAAAAAAGTAAATTAGCAACATTTGTCCAGGCTAAAAACGTTGCTATTTACAATTTTGGCTAAAAAATTGTAAAATGGAAATGGAGACCATTCATCACTTCTCTCTCTTCGGGGCGTCCCGTCTCCGACCCCCTGAAGGGGTCTCCGACCCCAGACCCTAACCCTAAACCTAACCTCTCCCACCCCCCACACCTAAACCTAACCTCTCCCACCCCCCACACGTAAACCTAACCTCTCCCACCCCCCCACACCTAAACCTAACCTCTCCCACCCCTCTAAAACTTCCCACCCCTGTATAAACTCCCATTGGAAAAAACTACCATTTTACAATGTTGGAGCCGAAATTGTAAAATAGCAACGTTTTTGGCTGTGGACCAACGTTGCTATTTATTATATATTTCTGTCAGTCTCTCCTCAAAACCAGCCTCACTGTTACAATACTTATAGGGCTCTATTCTCCCCCTGGCCTTAGGCGCTAAACTGGCCTTAAACGCAAAATAACACGATTTACGCCTGTCTACGGCTGACTCGGGACGATACCGTCATGTTTTTATGCCCCGAAATGCGTTTTACGCTGAAAAGGGGTGACGCAGTGCCAGAATAGGCCAAAATAAAAGTCCAGAACACACAAACAGACTTTACACACACAACACAATTATGGGCCGGAGTCCCACCAAACTAGATTTGAAGGCTGTGTAGGCCTGATAATTTAGTTTGAACAAACTAACCATGGTAAACAACATAACGCTATATAATTTGGCAGCCCAAGACTGGATTAAGTACAGACCCTGAACTGAAATGAGAACTGAAATAAGCAAACGGAAATTGCATATGTGCAAGTAATTTTGCAAGAAGAACTGGGCAGCAGGCACATGCACACATAGACAACAAAGGGGGCTTGAGCCCCTGCCCTTTTTCCCCCATCTGAAAAAAGTGCCCTCTCCTGACCCTGAATGCAGCATTTCTAATGGCACTCTGTATGGAAAATCCCCTTTCTAAGCGGTCCCCGAAGGCAGCACTCAAAGAGTATTGCCTTTTCCAAGCTCTTCTGACCCTGAATGCAGCATTTCTAATGGCCCACTGTGCGGACAGGTGCCTTTCCAAGCCGCCCCTGAAGGCAGCAGCAGCCAAGAAAAGAAACTTCAAAGCAGAGCAAACCCGCTGTTGCCTGCTAGAGCTGGGTATTGGTTCAAATTTCAAGAATCGATTGGATTCCGATTCACAAGGTTGCAAATCGATTAATCCCGATTCGATTCGATTCCGATTGCGATTCGATTAACTTCAATATCGATTTGGTTAGTGATACCAAAACGTGTTTTTTGAGCTGTAACCTGAATTACATGACTGTCTGTCCAGTTATGTAACACAGGGCTTCCCAACCTTTTTTGCGCCAAGTAGATACATAAGGAAAGAAAGTTGCGGACCGGTTGTCAATTTTAATATATTTACTCACCAGGTGGTGACAAAGGGTAAATAATAGCTTTTTCATCTGTCAATAATGACACTTTCACAATTATGCACAGTGATTTGATTTCAGCCTATATAATTTCTAAAAGTAGATATTAATGATCAAACATTTCCATTTATGTAGCCTACAGTATTTATGTTTTTGTTTCAACTACAAACATAAACGTCAACTTGAAACTATGTTTGAACTACTACACACAGCATAATATTTTAGCCTATGTTTATAAAAATAATAATAATAATAATAATAATAATAATAATAATAATAATAATAATAATAATAATAATAATAATAATAATAATAATAAAGAAAATTGATCTCTGGACATATGAATCGATATCAAAGGATTAAAATAAAAATCCATTAAAAATCTGAGAATCGATTTTTTGAACCCAGCCCTAATTGCCCGCACATGTCAGATTGTCAGCCCATGCACACATGTGACACAGGCAGCACAGCAGCACACAGACCATCTGTCTTAATTTGAGACAGACAGATCACTGGCAGGTACGTATGTGGCCATAATGGCCATTGGCCAAAACATAGTATTACAGCCTATTGTTCCCCCCCCCCCCATCTTATTTGTCATAGGGACCTCTCTCTCTCTCTCTCTCTCTCTCCCTCTCTCTCTCTCCCTCTCTCTCTCTCTCTCTCTCTCAGTCCGATGTAATTTGCTAATGTTGGTCTCGACCTAGTTTCAAGATGAAGACCAGTCACGTTACTTCACATCACAATAGGCATCAGCTCCCAGCTTAAGTCAAGGGTAATCCTAGTGCGACGTCCGTTATGACGTGTGCCTCCTGACTCATCACCCTATGACGTGTCAGTACATATAGCCATGCTCAGCGCGTCATCGTCCTCTTTCCCTGATCCTTCACCTCATGGTCGCTGTACCTGGGCTGATCGTATCCCATCCTCTGAAGCTGTGTTTCGCCCCACCCACCTCCCCAGTCCACCACCAACGTCTTGACTCCTGAAGAATTCCCTACGGGGGGGATTCTCTATCCATGAAATGGCATGGCAACTAGTTCTATGGCATGGCAGCATGGCAACTAGTTATTTGGCGTAATGACTCCGTGGTAAGATGCCTTTCTTCTTGTGGTGAGAGAGGAGGGCATCTGCTCGGACTAGGATAGAGAATGCCCCAAATAACTAGTTGCCATGCTAACCCTATAGAATTAGTTGCCATGCCATTTCATGCCATAGAACTAATCGCCATGCCATTCATGAATAAAGCTTGCTTGTTAAACTTTACCCACTGGTCTCTCATGATTGAAATACATTTTGATCGATCAGATCACACATGCTGACTGACTGACAAGGGTCTTCTAGGCAATCAGGCAATGCATTTATCACTAATGCAGTTATCACAAATAAACAGTGTATCTAAGTCCTTGTCACAACAACGTATTTTCTAGTTTTCTATAGTTTATAGTTCCATAGCATTTTCTATATTGTGTGTGTGTATGACCAAGCAGCGATGGTAGCCTACAATTTATTTTAAAAAAATTGTTAGGGTTAGGGTTAGGGTTAGGGCTAAACTGCTTTAGTGGTTTAGGACATGAAAGTGAGTGAGAAAAGGAGCAAATATTGATGCTTAAAACTGGTTTTATGGCCACGCGAAATCGCCGGCGCTAACTGCGCCGAGGGGGTCGCCGCAGCTGGCCGTGACTCCGGGGAGTCAACGCGGATGTGACGTGACCAGCACGAGAGCTGTGATTGGACGTAGGCTACTTCTTGTGAGGAATGAGGAAATAAAATTTCCTCATTTAACAGTGCTTGTCCCTCATCTAGCAAAGCCTTCTGCAGGCTCACCGGAATGAGTAAAATGTCCCCCCACTGACATGATTGCAAGTTCACAATAGCGTCATATGTAATGGACATGAGTGTACCACAAGCCACCTAGTGTTTTTTAGATGTACCGCAGCCAACGCACTGAGTTACGTTCGAGTATGCACAGTCTCGCCGCCGCCGAGCGCTCGGCGGCGGCAAGGCTCCAAGTCGAGGCTGCGCAGAACCCTGTCAGCGCCTTTAGATGAAATAATGATATCACAACAGTATTGTAACAGCAAATTTTACATTTGTACTAATATTATTTCGTTTGTGGAGTTGTTTTTCCCTGACAAGCATCATAATGTTAATTTAAAATTAGACATTCTTCTAAATCTAGCTAAGCACATTTTTAAAAATGTGCATGCGCCAGCCAGAAATTTCAGCCCCTGTCCCTCTGACATTCTCTGCACGTCCCTGCTGGGCAGCAATTATTTAAATGACCTACTACGCTGATTTTCTTTCAGCAAATCAAAACAGCCTCCAACTCACCAACAGAGGTCGTGAGCATTCCTCACATGGTTTTTAAACAAATGATACATGGCATGACGTCAACTCCATATTCTCTATATCACCAAATTTGCCTTTTTTTTTTTTTTTTTTTATGTTATTTCACATGAGCACAGTCAGTCCACCATTCTTCAATCAACACATTCATGAAGTATGTTTTTCTTTTTTTTCCGAAACTCTCTCTGTAACTCAGCAGGAGCAGCAACTGCTCCAACGTCGCAAGCATTCCTCACATGGTTTTTAAACAAATACACGGCATGACGTCAAGTCCACATTCTCTATATCACCAAATTTGCCATTTTCACTTTTTTACATGTTATTTCACAAGAGCACAATCAAGATTCAAGATTCAAGATTCAAGATTCAAGATTCAAGATTCAAGATTCAAGATTCAAGATTTATTAAGTGTCCCAAAAGGGCAAATTGGATTGCAAAAAGCATAGTACAAAGTACATACATAAAAACAAATAAGACAATAAAGACATTGTAAAAACAGTCTAGAGCAGCAGTTTAAAGTGCAACACAATAGTTAAAGTGCAATGACAATGTCACTCCACCATTCTTCACTCTGCACACACATTCATGAAAGTATGATTTTTATTTTTTGGAAATCAAAACTCTCTGTGTAACTCAGCAGGAGCAGCAGCTGCCCCAACAGGTGACAGGCAGCGAGAGGCAGAGACTGCAAGTAGAACATGGAGAGGTGAGTGACAATTATATAAATGATAGAATGAAGCAGTAAGGTACAAGAGTGTGTGATATGTCACCATTATACCATCCAATCAGTGACGAGAACCTACCCATTTTATGTTGAGGATTATTAACATGCCCATGTAGGGCTATCTAAAAATCTAAAGCCCTTTTGAGGATGTGTGCCTGCTATTGTCTCTTCCCACCTTTGAAATAAATGTGCCCCCCTGCCCCGAGGACGAGGACATCACCGTGTCCCTGAAACAACTCAGCTTTCTGCGGCTCATAGAGACGTTTGCAGAGAGCGCCCCCCAAGTCATCCTCATGCTCACCATTCTTCTGCGGACGGGGACGCTGGATACCTGGACAAGTATGTACTGCCTGCCTGAAAGCTCAACTATGTAGATTTGAGATAGAATGTGAATCACTGCAAGTAATAGATATGGTAGTGATCACAACGGGCCATAGCTCGGAATTAGGGAGGCCCAGAATTAAATGGGAATTTCATATATTTTCAACCTGGATCCTATTTTCAAAATGTGTGCCTAAATGACTCGTTTCAACAACAATCTCTGACTTTGGTCTGGTATTGAGCAAAAGCTGGCCAGCAGCTGCATGGGCTGCAATGTAGTCAAACAGGGCACACTGAACTGTCATGTAGATCCACTAAACAAGATTGTTTTTGCCACTGCAAATTTGAAGGACCAGAAGAGTCATTTGGAATGTCATGTAATGAAATGTTTCCTTAATCATGATCTAATCTTACATTTAAAAATAGTAATTTCAAAACAAATTCACAAATGAAGTATTAATCCATCAATAATAGTTCAATTTGAAAATGGATTTTCAAAATCACCTATTAAACATTAGTTTTAAAAATGGAATTACGAATACATCTTTTATTCTTAATTGAAATTGGCATTTGAAATTGCAATTTGAAAATGGATTTGAAAATGGAATTTGAAATTGCGATTTGAACATGGTTTTGAAAATGCAATTCCAAATCCATTTTCAAATCACAATTAACAAGGTCTCTGATTGGCTAGAGAGCTTTTAGATGCTTGAATTTGTTGTGTATGAACAGGAGCTCGTGCCCACGAAAGAAGTGTGGCTTGTAACAGAGACTAACAATGACAACCTTGTGGCCCTAATGAAGGAGGTGTCAATCAAAAAGTATGTGCATAAGCTAATTATGGGAAATTTTAATTTGCCAAATATTGACTGGAATATAACTGACGCAGAGGGGGATAGCCAAACATCATTGGACAATCGATTTTTGGACTGTATACAAAACTCACTGCTGTTTCAGCATGTGCTGGAACCAACAAGGTGGAGAGGTGGTGACGTACCACACGTGCTAGATCTTATACTTACAAATGTGGACAATATGATTCAGTATTTAGGCCCTTTAGGTAAAAGTGACCATTGTATTTTGTTGTTTAAGGCAATTTGTTATACAAAAACACTGAGGAATGGATCTGTAAGAAAGAATTATAATAAGGGGAACTTTGAAGGAGCACGCAGAGAGCTGGAATTCTTTGACTGGGCACATTACCTTTCCAATCACGGTGTTGACATCAAATGGAGACTAATAAAGTCTAAGTTGGGGGAAATAGAAGAAAAGTATGTACCAAACAGTAATAGTAGGTCTCAAATTAGAAAACATAACTTTGCCTTAGATGATATCACAAAAAATAAAATTAAAGAAAAAAATAGCCTTGCAAGGAAGGCTATAAGAAGTAGAAATCAAGAGGTACAGCAGGAATATCGACAAGTTAGAAATGTTGTGAGAAGCAGAACTATGTATTTAAGAAGAAATTATGAAGTGGACCTAGTAAGACAATCTAAACTAAAACCAAAGGTCATTTGGAACTACATTAATAGGAGGACAAGAATAAAAACATCAGTAGGAGACTTAGGGGCCCTTTACACGAGGACAGTCTCTGGAAGAAACGACACAATAGCGTTTCCTTCACACCTTTTCCTTCCTTCTCCCCGTTTACATGAGCGCTGTTGAATTTTTAAAACGCCGTAATGTACATATGCCAGGTCGCTAGGTGGCATTGTGATGGTCAACGGGGCGTTGCTAGTCACTCCACGGACGCTTCTACATGATGTTATTTCGTAATCGTCTTTCTGGGTTTTAGACACGGAAGTAGATTATGGCTACCGTAGTAATTTTTAGACTTGCCAAAAAGCTGTTTTCAAGCTAAAAAAAACAAACTGTTTTAAAGTTGTAATATTCTTCGGGCGAGAACGTTACATAGATCAGTTTATCAGAATAAGCCTATTTGGAAATCTTTAACGAGCAGCGAGGATCGGGAGCGCTGGCTGTGCTGACACTGTCTACTGTGTAGGCTGCAGTGAGAAAACACTGTTGATGTGCTTGCCTAACGTTAAATGCCGACCGGGTACAGCCATCGGCTCCTCGCAGCAGCAGTAACGCTCGTTATGAACATGTAACTGAAGTCGGCCGCAGTGTAGATTAATTCTGAATGTTGCCAAGCGTGTGTCGCGTGCACGTCAGAGTTTCTGGGAAGACTATCGTTTCTAACCGATTACATGGAGCGCTCAGCGGGAAGCGTCACCAACAATTCCACTCTAGAGGGTGGTTTCAAAATGTGTCGTTTCCTAAGCGCGAATTCGCCGTCGCCGTCATAACGGGAGGCACTAACGATAAAATAATTCCCCGTTTCCATAGGAAACCGTCCTCGTGTAAAGTGCCCCTTATACACCAATCAGAAAGACATAAAGTCCCCTAAAACAGATAGTGACTCTGAAAAGGCGGAAATACTGTCAGATTTTTTTAGCAGTGTATTTGTGAACGAACCAGGAGGGCTTGTACCCGAGTTGCCCAGATTGGAAGTTCAAACAACAGAATATTTTACAACTACTATTGAAGATACGAAAAAGCTTCTACAGAATACTAACATTTATAAATCTCCAGGTCCGGATGCAATTCATCCTAGGATCTTGAAGGAATTGGCTTGTGTGATTGCAGAGCCGTTATCAGAATTATTTAACAAATCTTTGGATGAATCAACTTTGCCGAGTGACTGGAAAGTGGCACAAATTAGTGCAATTTTCAAAAAAGGAAACAAGGCATTAGCAGGAAACTACAGACCAGTTAGTCTGACATCTGTAGTATGTAAAACGATGGAAAAATTAATTAGGACATATATTGTCGATCATATGAAGTCCAATGGACTTTTTAGTAACAAGCAGTATGGATTTTTATCCGGAAGATCGACGACACTTCAACTTCTTACTGTCCTCGATAAGTGGTCGGCAGCCTTGGACAGAGGCCAGCCAGTAGACTGCATATTGACTTCCAAAAAGCCTTTGATAAGGTCCCTCATAAAAGATTAATATCAAAACTCAAGTCTTACTGCATAGATGATAGAGTCATTGACTGGATACAGGACTTTTTACGTAATAGGAAACAGCAGGTGATGGTCAATGGGGCCACTTCAGAGTGGAAACCAGTGACGTCAGGAGTCCCTCAGGGATCAGTGCTGGGCCCTGTGCTTTTTGTTGTTTATATAAATGATTTACCATGTGTGATACAATCTGATGTATACCTCTTTGCTGACGACACGAAAATATTCCGAATCATAGCTGGGGACTCAGATATAGACCATCTTCAAGCAGATCTACACAGCATGAGTAAATGGTGTGACACCTGGTTACTAAAATTGAATCCAGACAAATGCAAACAGTTACATATTGGGAAATCAAGTGCAGAGGTTTCAAACTACACTGTTGGGGATCTGGGGATCCAACAAGTGGAGGAGGAGAGGGATATAGGAGTTGTAGTTGACAGCTCACTTGAATTTCAAACACATATATTGGAGAAAATAAAAAAGCTAACTCTATGTTGGCGATCATTAAAATAACCTTTTTTCATTTAGGTAAGGATTTATTTTTACCCCTGTATAAATCTTTGGTGAGATCTCAGCTTGAATATGCAAGTTCTGTGTGGTCTCCTTATAAAGTGAAACACATAGAAAAAATCGAGAAGGTACAGCGAAGAGCAACCAAACTGATTCCAGGGCTGGATGAGAAATCATACGAAGAGAGGTTAAGATATTTACAATTACCAACTCTAGTATACAGGAGACATAGAGGCGACATGATCGAGGTATACAAACTTGTTCATAAAATATATGATTTCACAGCCGAGCCTATTATCCATTTTTGGAACAATAAATATGTGTTAAGAGGGAATTCCCTGAAGCTATTTCCAACAAACTGTCGCTCTGAAAGGAGGAAAAACTTTTTAGTTCGTGCTGTAAGAGAATGGAATGAACTTCCAGACGAGGTGGTGCAGGCCCCTTCAGTTAACACGTTCAAAAACAGATTAGATAAACACTGGTTAACAAAGGATTTCTTGTATAACTATAGGGCAGGCTGTTGATTTATTATGAGACCACGTATTTGGCTCTGGTACTTTGTTTTAATGTATGTTATATGTTGTTGTGTTGTTTTGTTTTTTAACTGTATATTACAACGTGACTTCTTTTTATTATTGTACTGAGTGTGAGTCTGGTGTAGAGGACTATAGTCCTGTACCAGAAACTTTCAATAAACTTCAAGTTCAATAAACTTGTAACAACTAGCCAATCACAAATTGTGAAAATCTGGAGCTGTCCATATTGCATTGTGATTCACATTGCAATATGGACAGCTCCAAATTTTCCAGCATCAGACAGACCTATTTCCTCATTCATTGAAAGCGCACATCAAAGTGTATTGGAGCTTTACTGCATGTCAGAATCAAAGTCTGCGTTGGATATTAGTCTGTTACTGAAGGACTGTCTAAAGTTACCGCTTTTATTCACATCAGTCATTTCATTTCTGCTCCCGTTTCTGCCTCCATGACCATGAGCCTACAGCAGCATACTCAATAAAACCTGCATGTCTTTTTTGCGAGTAGAAGTAGCCTAATATGTAATCTCAGTCTAAATGCAAAATCCGTAGGCCTATTTAGATCATAGATATAACATTAGAAATATAGGCTCTGAATCAACACGGTGCAGGCGTAGTTTTCATTGATAAAAATAGCCTATAGAAATTGCTCTGTTGTACACAGCGCGCCTTAGTGCGCTTTGGAGACATTTATGATAACCTTTTTAAGCAGGTGATTTATTAGCCTAAATCCATTAGCCTAAACTATCATGTAAAATGCACGCCGCCCGTCTCGGGGAAGAGAGATACAAACGCATCAACGCGAGCAGCACAGCAGTGCAGCATGATGAGTGCACTTTAATATGATGCAAGTAGGCTATTTAAGTGTTGGAAACGTCAACACCGCAGACTGCCTGATACGAGGTCGCTGAATCAAACAAACAACCCCACCGCAATAGAGAGAGGGAGAGGGGACAGATCCACTCCAATAAGCTAAGGTGAGAAACAAAAACACAGTTAGACTAGAGCTGCGGTCAATTTAGCAGCACAACACACCACAATATCACAATTAATAGTTATCATTGCCATCTAGAAGTTAAGTCAATCTACGCACTTTCTGGCAGATTATCGTTGTACGGCGCTATCGTTTGCGCTGCGTTTGCGCGCCTCTTATTGCTATCTTCCCAGCGTCTAAGCTTTCATCTGCCTCCACCGTCCAGTTTTGCGCTGTGATGACACAGGTGTAGGCGTGGCCCAGGCGTGTCGGTGGGCCTCTAGCCTATCACCTGAAGGGGGGGTCTCCCCGGATAAGTTGGGCCGAGCTGGGCCGGGTAGGCAGGCTGGGGGGGTCGGTGCACTTGAGAGGCACTGCCGAGGCACCGCTGTGCGTGGTCCCGCGGATCGAAATCAGTTTCTGGCAGCAAATCACTTTCTGACACAACACCGGCCAGTAGGCTATACAGTAACCATTGATAGTAGCCTATACAACCTCTCTCCCTGCACCATTGCACCATGCAACAATAGCTTAACCCGAGTGGACAATTCTGGTATAGGCTATTGAAATAAAATCTCACACATCCCTACCCTATTAAAGAAACGAATATTTTTACATGTCTATGTTATAGCCTATATGAGCTAAACGACTAATTAAAAGGCTACTAATTACAAAAGCATCAATTTTCGTTACGAATCCAAACTGGTTCATCCTCCAATTCTCTCTTCCCTCTCTCGTTCCCCCCCCCTTTCTGTGACTCTCTCCCTCTCTCTTTTCTCTCTCTCTCTCTCACTCTGTCACTCTGCTTGCACTGAGCAAGAGGGAAGCTGCTGCCTGTCACAGACGTGCAGGCGGTGACGCTGTGGCTTTTAAGGGGAGTGATCTCAACTTGTGGTGAATCCTGTGCATATGGGCATAAACACGCCTATCGGGGTTTGTGCTGAGATGACGTGCAGCGCAGCGGCCCGACACGCCCACAATTAAGGCTTTGGGTGGCGCTATTCCAGCGCAAACCGGGCGCTAACGCAAAATTACCGCCGTCGGGAAGATAGAGCCTTAACGCTCGGCAAAATAACTCCTAATGAACACTCACCAATAAGTTGCCTCAGCAGTGATCATAAAGTCCTCTCCTATACAGGAAGCTAGACGTTTTTACCTTCAAAATAAAAGCAATTATTTATTAGGCCTACTTGGTAAACAAAAAAACAGTCGACTCACTACGGGTTGAATTTGACTTTTCGAAGGCAGCACATATTCTTCCAGTTTATCTCTGTTCTGTTCTTTTGGATCACACACAAAAACATTACACGTGCATTTACTTTATTTAATTGCCATTGTTGCGAAGGTTGTACACGGAAGTTTCCATTTTATACTGACTGACTTGACACTGCTTGGATTTGGCGTTGACATTTTGCAGTTCTGCTCATTGACAGTTCTGCTGCACGTATCGTTCACAAACGCTGTGTATAATAAACGTGAAATCAAAGGCAGGAACGCAATCAGATCCAGATATCCTACCTTGCGATGTCCAATAAATAGTGGGAAGCAGGATGACCCTCGCGCAATACCAAAAATGGTATTTGGATGCTATATTTCGAAGGTGGTGTGTGCTGCGGGAAGCTTTGCAGAAATAGATCAAACCCAGTGTTTCAATCAAGCAACACGTTAGCTGTTGGCGGACATACGGAGCAGCTCCAGCTTAATTTGGAAAACTGAAACTACATGTTTGCGCACACGTTCATTCACATCGACTATTTATTTAAGAATAATCTGTCACGCTGTCTGTCTCCGCTGCCTCCCCCACCTCCTCCCACTTGCTTAGCTCAGCTACTTTACAGCATTCTGGAGGGGAGGGGGACCGACTCACCCCTGTCACTGAGCCTTGTCTCAGAGCCGGATCGTAGGAGGGTCGCGGGAGCATGCATAGCTCACAAAAATGTGTTCATACATACACCGCCACCCGGGTCCCCTCTAGATATATAGATATATGAATATGAACAAGACCTCACTTTAGATTGGGGAACATATTCTGAGTTATACATACTTAGTTTGGAGTTAATTGGACACTAGTAACACTTGTAGTTTTGTGTTTTCTTAGATAGGAATAGACTATACGTATTCAGAGTTATTGACAGGGAATAACTATTCTTGTGGTATTATACCACCTTATAATGCCCATACTGAGCAAAGCCTATTATGATCATAATTCATGCACAACATCTTGCGTATTTGCTATCAATAAGCAGTAATTAGTAGGTTATTAAGGGAAAACTCTTAGTTAATGGCCTACTAGTTGTAGAATATGATCATGCAGAATAAGGCATTAATAAGTGCTTTATAATGGCTAATAAACAGCCAATATGCTACTAATATGCATGCTAATTAAGCAGCTAGTTAGTGGATAATAAGTGTACGTTAAAATTCTGAATGATTTAACTACTTCAAAGTTGTACATCAATGCCATGATTCTCTCACACATTAAGTATTCTCTTATCAGCTGGACAAAGATAAGTAGGACAATTTCTATTTTTATTTTTTGGGGGCATTTTGCCTTTATTGATAGAACAGTTAGGCAGACAGGAAAGGTGAGAGAGCAAGGGGATGACATGCGGCACCTTAAAAGCTCACAGCACTCTAGTACAAGGTGAGCCAGCGGGACGCGCCGAGGTATGAGCCCTTTAAGATCAGTATTGAAAGTATTGAAACACTCTATAAGCAGGCTTTGAAAACCTTGAATAAGAAGTCAAATTCATATCATCACTGTAAAAAAAATAGTTTAAATTTATGATTCCTGAAATTGGGAAAACATGCAGATAATTTACTTGTGTATAAAACTGTTCATGGGCTGGCACCTGTCCGCTCAATGAATTCATTATACAATATCAAAACTCATCTACCAGAGCCTCTACCAGAGGGGACTGTAAAATACCACATAGGAGAAGTAGCTTTGGGCAGTCAGCCTTGTCCTATGAAGCAGCACATACCTGGAATGCTATACCCAACTAAGGAATATCACATCTCTGAACTCCAAGGGCTCTATTCTCCCCCTGGTCTTAGGTGCTAAACTGGCATAAACGCAAAAAAACATGTTGCGCCTGCCTACCCGTGACTCGGGAAGATAGCGGCATGTTTTTAGGCCCCGAAATGCGCTTTACGCTGAAGAGGCGTGGCGCAGTGCCAGAATAGGCCAGAATGGGCCTTTCGGCCTTAAATACGAGCCTGAAGCGATCTTCCCAAAGGGCGTTCATTTTGCGGTTAACGCTTTTCAAAACCAGGCCTTATTCAATGCGCCGGAGATATAGCCAGTAGTGATGCGCGGGCCGCAGTTATAATCGCGCTGACCGCGGATATCCCGCCCCGCGGGCGGGCCAGATCATAAAAATAAACATTCTGATTAATAGCGGATGGGTTGCGGGCGGTTGAAACGATGTATCATTAATGAGAAAGAATAATATTAATTACGTTCTCTAGTCTATGAACGTATTTTAAGCTACATTTTTCGTCAGGCACATTCTTAGTCGCCTATTGTAGATCCCCCCAAAGGACCCACGGCCATAAACCAAACAAAGAAGCCATGTGCTAGGTCGCGTCTCCACTTTTCGTCCATATATGGTCAATGACGTCACCCTCAAAAAGGAGTCTCTGCTGAAGAGAAGTGTTCATATAAGCGTTCATATTTTCCCATACAAAGAGGCAATCAAGTACGTACTAAACTTAAAGCTATTCACCTTATGTTCAGACCTTACAGTGGACCAAATTCTTCCGGGTCCTTGTAACACTTCCGGCGGTCACGGCGCAAAATAAGAGAGTTGTTTTTGGAGCGGACAGCGAAGGGGTAAAATAAATAACGTAGCCTACTACTTTGAGCGGGTACACAGCAAGCAAGCGAGTATCCACTGTTAGCCAGGTCGGATAACGTTATCGTCGACAATGACGAGCACTTTCTTGTAAAACATACCTGGACTCAAACAAAGAAAGCTTCAGATGGTTTTCTCTCCTCCGAGGCAGCTCGAGCCACTTACGTCAATAAGACCCGCAGACGTTAACGTAATTCCCTGGAATGCGAGACTTAACGAGCCAGTTACATGGCGTTGCATTCTTAGACATTGCCATTTGCTTTTATTTGGTATGTTACATACAATTGGCTAAATTATTAGTTAATTCAGAGTTAGATGATATTGGAGCAGCGCAGCCATTTTTTATTTTATTTTATTATTATTTTTAGCCGGAAGTTTTGGGACGGCCACACACCCAGGTCAAATGGGCGTGGCTACATAAGGTGAATAGCGTTAGCCGAGTAAACTATATGAGGGCAAGTGGTGGACTGGACATAATAGCCTACATCATGGAAGTTTATTTGGAGTCTTGGACTGTGATCGCACCAACGGCAGCAGAAACCGTAAGTTCGCTCCTTTTATAGCGTTTTATAGCATTTATAGCCTCGGTGCATGGCGGGCGCGGATCTATAAATAGTATGAAATAATTTGCGCGGATTTATGGTGGGCGGACGGTTCATGCATACACGCGGATTAGGATGGCATAAAAGCTCATCCGCGCATCTCTAATAGCCAGTAACCTAGGCCTAGCTACTGCAAAAGTTAACTGTTGAAAATTCGATGTCTGGTTTTATCATGAGTAGACAAGCAGACAGTGACAGAAGCATGTTTTTTTATGTGCGCCAAGGGGAAAATGACGGACTAAATTGGTGGGAAATGCGGGGCTACTGCGTGTGTAATTACCAGTGTTGGGCACTGATTACTAAAAAAGTAATATATTACATATTACTCGTTACTATTTTCAAAAGTAATATTATTACTTTACTTATTACTCCATGCCAAAAGTAATTCGTTAGATACTCGTTATATTACTTTTCCGTTACATTCCACACAAATGGCAATAGGCCTTTTTCACTGCAGCGATTTTGTGTCTAAAAGGCAGGAGGTAACACAGGTGCACCAAGATGTTAATTAGGGCTTCCAACTTCCAGTCCATTTAGGTGTTCCAGTGCTGGAGCCCTAATTAGTTAGTTGGTTGCACCTGTGTATTCTCTGTCTTCTAGACACAAATGGCCGTTGTGAAAAAGGCCCATAGCGTTTTTCTCATCAAAATGCAGACTTTGCGGTGCGAATGTGTGAACTAGGTCTATTATGTGGCGTTCCATTTAAACTAATCGCTTTGCCAGAGCACAGCTTCCTGCAGAGATGCTTGATGAAGAGCACACCTGGCTCAAAGTGATGACTGACAAGATGCAATCTTTTAAACAGCTTCTGTTTTATAGAATGCAGCATGCACTGCCAATGCAAACTCAATACGTATAGGCTACATCTTTGCTTAACAAGTTTGTGTCACAAATAACGTTAGCTCTGCAACATTAACATTAACCTGACAATAATAACAGCAATGTTTGATGTCCACCAGCTTGTGAGTTTTTACGTTATCTCTGTATTTTAACAGTTTTCCGGTTTCTGTTGTGCTGTCCTCTCGTCTCGTAATGTTAACGTTAGGAAGTTTGAGCTCGTGTTTTTCACAGTGGAAAGAGTGTTAGTAGCCTACCTGTCCTGGACAGCGTTTACATTTGACTTTGATGTTCAATCGTGTCACCTTTCTTCCCGACAAAAACAAAGTCATGGGAATATATCCAGCCACGGATTTTCCTCCTTGGCTCAGCAGGGCAGAGAGGGAGGTGTGCCTGCCTGTTGCCTGGTGCTCTGAATGTGCTCTGCGGTGACGTCACCTTGTTTTGGGAGCGTTAAAAGCCATGCTGCTTGTGACAGTGAATGCCGACTGCGTGTCGTTTTGCAGCGCAGCGGCATCACAGAATGGACTCAACAAAAGATGTAACGACTAACGAGTTGTTTTATCTTGAAGTAACTGTAATATTATTACTTATATTCTATAGTAATTCGTTACACTACTCGTTACTTGGAAAAAGTAATATTATTACAGTAACGAGTAACTAGTAACTTGTTACTTCCCAACACTGGTAATTACGCAGCGGAGATGCAGGAGAGATGCAGGAGAGAGAGCCCGAAAAGGGATAAGCATACGTCCATATCAGCATGAAAGCTGAAACATTTGCTGAACATTTATGGCAGTAACACACATACCAATCCCATTATTTGAGCCGCAGCAGCATTAATTGCACACTTTTTATAATGTCCTAGGTCTCGGGCTGAGTGGTCCGCGTCTCAAGCGGGTTTGGGTTGGGTTGGATTAGATTTTTTAGGACCGTTGAGAAAGGAGGACAGCAGTCGAAGTTGAATACTTTTATTGCCACACAGATGTTTGTGCAGCAGCCCTTCTTCAGCGTGTGTGCGGGAGAGGTGTTTAGGCTATGATCTGTGATGCGCTGAGATCTCCAAATTGGCATGGAGAGATGACAGCATGCAGCCGCAACCGGACTGGATCTCCGTGGATCGGAGCTTGGAAGGGAAGAATGTGATTGGTTTACTGCAGATCGCCAATGGCCACAGTTGTGAATAATTATACGCTTAAAAGGGCATGGTTAAATGGTTAGCGCCACGCAATCTGGCAGAACAAATTAGGGAATGCCCATGACCACGCCCACTAATAGCGCCATGCCGCACAAATTTAAGGCCAGGGGGAGAATAGAGCCCCAAATCTATAAAACAGTGGTTACTGGACAATCAAACCTGCATTCATATTCTGGGATAGTGCTGATGTCATTGTTTGTCTGCTTTTGTATGTGCTTTGTCTGTGCTTGTGTTCATGTACTCTTGCATGTGTTTATTAATGTTTTATATATAACACAGGAAACAGATGGAAATTTGCATGCATGGCTAAATCTGAATCAGAATCACTTGTATTACCACAGTATGCAAGTTACATATGAGGAATTTGTCTTAGTGTCTCTATGCAGTGTATCACTCAGATCAATACAAATGGATAAGAGGCAGGAAAGCTATAGCTAAAGACAATCACAACATTGCAAGTGCAATCAAATCGAGTAAATATACAACATGAGTATAAATCTGGCACATTTACAAGATGGGCTTAGGTGCTCATGTTAATGTGCATTGTCCCTTTTTAAATAAATAAACATTCAAACCAATTTGAAAAATTTGTGTTCACATGACTTAGTTATACAGACAAAAACATTGAAAAATTAAGAAGAAGGAAAATAAGGTCCAGGTTGAAAAATACCCAAATTCTCCATTAAATCATTAGATTTAGAGGCTCTATCCTCCCCTGGCCTTAAACACACAAAAAACACACTTTACGCCTGCCTACCGCTGACTCAGGAGAATACCGTCATGTTTTTTAGGCCCTGAAATGCGCTTTACGCTGAAGAGGCGTGGCACAGTGCCAGAATAGGCCAGAATGGGCGTTAATTTTGCGGTTAACGCTTTTCAAAACCAGAATCAGAATCAGAATCAGAATCAGAGTTTAATTCATGTCCCAGAAGGCCTTATTTAGTGCACCCCCGGCACGTTGTGTGCCTCCCTCCCCTACCAAACGCCACACACATGCGCATCTCTCCCAGCATGCATTGGGGCTTAACTTTTGACAAGAAAAAACAACCAAATCAGCCTAAGTAGGCTAAGTGGTAGATATAAATAATATGTATGTTAACACAACATGCAATTCTAGAACATTTCAATATTAGACAAAATAAAACATAAAAATCAAAACACAACACTATGTGAAACATACATGTAATCCAGGTCATATATATATCCATCACAAATACAACAAACATCCCCCCGGTTTCATCTACCATCAGCACTCTACTGCGACACCTAACCTCTGCAGCGGGCCCGGTATGTTTTAAACCTATGAAGTTCTACATCTGTGCACAAATACCACTACTAGACCTGATCATCGCAGTGGGCTCCTAACGGAGCCCTCGCGAGTAAGTGCCGTAGCTGAGCCGCTAAGCTAGTTGCTAACAGCTGCTAGCTTTCTGCTAGTAGTCTGCTACACCAACAACAACATTGCCTATTGCCCGTAGTTCTGTGTACTGGCATCTATTTTCTCTATCCACAGCATGCCTCCACTTACCTTAGCTGAATCGGAGTTATCCTGCGTGAGATCCGAAATCCAATCAATTGAGTCACTCCTCCACGATGTTCTCCAGCGGCAATCCGTACTCTCCATCCGCCTGGCTGGTCTGCAAAGGGACGCTACCTCCGACCCTGGGAGTCCGGCTGGAGGTCCCACTCCTGGCCCATCCTGGGCAGATGTGGTGAAGAAGGGGAGAAGGCTCTCTCTCCCGTTGTTTTCCCCCAGCGACGACGATGATTCTATCCCACTATCAAATTTCTATACTCCACTTGTGCAGCTAACTGAGCTAGCGGCTAGCGCTAATACTACTAACGCATGCATTAACTCGCAGCTTTCCCCGAATCAGCCTGCCACGATCCGGGTCCACTCCAAGGAAACGAGGAAGCGTCGTATTCACCAGACGTCCCCTCCAATATCACATGGAAAACGTTCACGATTCGCGTCCCCTCCATCTCCCACCAACCCAAGTTCCAACTCCGTGTGCTCTCCTCTGAGCCTCCAGCCCGTGACCCACCTGTTCCACACACCACTGGACTCTGCTATGGCTAGTGGTGACGTCACAACCAATGCCTTTGCCTCTGCCTCTCTGCTCCCAGCTGCTCCCAATAACGCTAATAGCAACCTGTTTACACTCAATCACCCCAAACTCACTGTCTTCAATGGGGGCTGTAAGGACAGAGAACCAGAAATCCTCGTTATTGGCGATTCCATTCTCAGATCTGTTGAACTCCCAGGCGCCATCACCTACTGTCTCCCGGGTAGCAAAGTTGAGGACATTATCAGTCTGACTCCAGCGCTCATTGACCTACATACCTCAGCTCACACACTCATTGTTCACGTGGGCACCAATGACGTCAGCTATAAACAAGCTGTCACACTCCGTAACAATCTCGAATCTCTTTCTGTCACAATCCAGAGCCTAGGCAAAAACTGTGTCTTTTCCGGGCCCATTCCCACAGTCTCACATGGTCCCGAACGCTTTAGCCGTCTGTTTGGCCTTCATGAGTGGCAGAAAAATTTCTGCACTGCTACTGGGCTGGGTTTTATTGGCCACTTTGACTATTTCTGGTGTAGACCAGACCTCTATAAACAGGATGGCATCCACCCTAATGCCAAAGGTGCAAAACTCCTGACAAATAACTTCATCCAGCACATTGCCTTCAACTCTGAATGATACAGTCCCCAGCATGACCCTATTCCAGACTGCACCCCCTCTGTTGAACAGCTCTCCTTGGGTCCTGCAACTGCTCTCTCCCCCAGGCCTCAGCCCTTTTCCACTCTGGCTGAACCTACTCATCCTCTCGCCCATCCCATCCCTACCATCATTAATTACAGACCCCCACAACATTTAGTTGCCTGTCGATCACCATTAAATAATTTGATTACGGTCGGCTCTAATATTCCCTGTTCAGTTAAACCCCTCGTTCCACCTACCTTTGCTCTTTTAAACTCTCAGTCTGTGTCCAATAAAACTTTTATTATTAATGATTTGATTGTAACCCACAAGCTTGATTTCCTACTTGTTACTGAGACTTGGCTTAAACCTGGTGAATGCTCCCCCTTAGTGGAGCTTTCCCCACCCAACTATAATTTGCTTGACCACGCCCACTAATGGCGCTGCGCCAAGCCATAAATGCAAATTTAAGGCCAGGGGGAGAATAGACCCCGTGGTGTCCCTGATGATCTCTGTATGTCTTCCTCAGTTCTCAAGGGGGTCGTCTCGCTGTCAGCCTTCACCTTCAGTGTGTGGATGAGCTTCTATTCCTACAACGACGACCTCAATCCGGACAACTTCCAGGAGATGAACAACAAGATAATATGCTGGCTCCGTTGGACAAGGCACCACATGATCTGCACTCTGATCCTTTTGCCGTTATACCTCCTGCTACTCCTCTTATTTCTGCTCTTCTTCCTGCTCATCCTGCTGTGGATCTGCTCGCGCCTGGTCGCTCTCTCCCTGTTCGCCTCCGTCCTGCCCTGGGGCGTCTTCATCCACTTCCTGTGTTCTTGGATGATGTTCTTCATGTGTCTCTCACGAGTAAAGCACTTTGACGAGATAATCGAGAGAATCATGAAGAACACCTTCATGAACAGCACTAGTGGGAAATGGCTCCTGCGGGGCACCATCGGCCTCTTTTGTTATTTCCGCTGGTTTAACCTGGATAAGCTGGATAAGGATCGGCTGTGGATGTGCCTGTACCGCTTTTTTATGACGGCTGATAGTGTGCTTCTGTGCGGTCTGTGGTGCTGGCAGGTCCACATCGAATCACCATATTTTGATATAACATTTTTCCAAGCCATCATCACTAGTGTTATCATTACCGCATTAACCATGTTTGGTGGCTTATTACAAATTTGCATCGTAAAGTGGATCCTGCCGTGGTTCGAAAAGCGCAACCAGCGCAGACGTGAGAGAATGGGGAATGAGGAAGTTGCTGGAGGTAGAGAAATTCTAAGAGAACTCTAAGGGCGTTTTCAAACCTGCCTGGTCCGGTTCCTTGTTTCGGACCAGATTCAAGAATGATACATTGCTTAGTTTTTCAGCTGGTTTGGTTCGGTTTTACCCTGGCGAAAGTGAACGGTCTATAGGCTGCCAAGTGCCAACCCTCCCAGATTGGCCAGGAGACTGGTAGTCTCGTGGGATGGAAAATAGAAAGATTTTTTGACGGCTGCCTGAAATTATAATAATGTGTGTACGCTTTGGGTATGTTGCAGCCTACTTTTTTTTTTTACTTTTTCCCTTTTTCTTCTTGTCTATGGTCAGAACCAGTGTGCATATTTGTGCATAATGGTGACAGGCCCAGCGAGTGTGTGTGTGTCTGTGTGTGTGTGTGTGTGTGTGTGTGTGTGTGTGTGTGTGTGTGTGTGTGTGTGTGTGTGTGTGTGTGTGTAAGAGAGGGTGTGAGTGTGTGTGTGTGTGTCTGTGTGTGTGTGTGTGTGTGTGTGTGTGTGTGTGTGTGTGTGTGTGTGTGTGTGTGCGTGTGCGTGTGCGTGTGTGCTGTATCCACAAGATCCCAGCCGACATGTCCAAATGTGCCAAGCATGCTATAGACGAGTTTCCTGGGCCGGGCGGTGCCATAGCAGCCTTTCGTGTCCCCGGCTTCCGTTTTAAGTCCACATTGTAAGTCCACATTGCGTCCACAGCAGCGAGCACATCAGAAGGCAGCAGCCGAAATATCCAAACTTTTTTACAATGATCGATAACATCAGCTACACTAACGTTAGCAGACGTTATTAACAATGGGTTATTCTGGAACACATTGTGCAGTGCGTGGCTGTCACAAAACACAGTGCGCGTTTCCATCCACTGCTATTTTGCGAATTATAGAGCTGACAATCACCTCGTGTTTGAGGCTGTCTGAGCTGCTGATCAGCTGCTAGACCCAATATACATCTCTGTTAAACACATCTAACGTTATTAATTTAAAGTTTCTTGATGATCTACAAGTAGACAAAGGTACCATAACGCCATTTCTTTTTTTAAATAGCAACGTTTGTGGACCAACGTTATGTTACAATTTCGTCTCCGAAATTGTAAAATGGTAAACCACGGAGCAGATAGTAGGTGAATACAATTTCATTCAAGTCTAGAAGTGAGTCGCCTTAAAGTTAATATCCCAGTCTTCTTCTGTTTACCACGGCGGGTATTGTGCTGCGTATTTACCATGATTTACCATGTGTAGCCCTATTGTGTGGAGGCTACACACGGCATGTCATGTTTTGCAGTGATCAAGGCAAACTGGGTTGTTTTTGAATGGAGCGACACCTAACGTTAGTCTGGCTGACTGTGACAGAGGAGAGGACTGTAACCTAACGTTAGTCTGACTGACTGTGACAGAGGAGAGGACTGTAACCTAACGTTAGTCTGACTGACTGTGACAGAGGAGAGGACTGTAACCTAACGTTAGTCTGACTGTGAGAGAGGAGAGTACTGTCACTGTAACCTAACATTAGTCTGACTGACTGTGACAGAGGAGAGGACTGTAACCTAACGTTAGTCTAACTGTGACAGAGGAGAGGACTGTAGCCTAACGCTAGTCTGACTGACTGTGACAGAGGAGAGGACTGTAGCCTAACGTTAGTCTGACTGACTGTGACAGAGGAGAGGACTAACCTAACATTAGTCTGGCTGACGCTTCGGAGCTTTTGAGATAGTTCATCGCGTTGCCGTCCACCGGCATTGATTCCTCAAAATACGCTATAATCCTGCCTGTAGTTACGTTCGGCCATTTACACATATTATCTTCCCATGTGTCCACTGTCAACGGGTGTGGGATAGACACTCTTTCGTTAGATAGGAGACTCAGAGAATGATCCCAAGTTTGCATTTTTTCGGCGGTCGCTATGGCTACTACGGTAGTACGTTACGCTTCTCCGTATTCACAAACACCGGAAGCGACAGACACGATCGCGGCAGAGTCCGGAAGCCACCCGGAAGTGCCCAGGAAACTCGTCTATACTGTAGCACCTGTCAATCAAAGACAGACATGTCCATATGTGCCAAGCATCCTATACTGTAGCACCTGTCAATCAAAGACTGTGAACCAGAACGCAGAGTCAGGCTGATATGTGTCATCAACAAGCTATACTGGCTCTGGTAATTTGGTAAAAATAAAACAAAACCCTGGCAGGTTCTGCCTACATTAGGCTACTATCATGGAGAATCATATGAATGCCTCTTAAGAATAAAATAATAATAAATTGCCTGATGAAGAAGCTGCAATCAGACAACCTTATCACAGAAGAAGGCTGGCCCCTTTTGGTGCCACTTGCCCAAAAGAACCGTACCAAGGGGTGAAATGAATTCAACCGAACCAAACAAGGTGAAAACGCCTTAAGTGTTCTCCAATAATTTCCCTTTAAAAGTAAGACTAGATAAAGATAAAAGCTATTCACAAAGTATCTTAGCCCTTGAAGTCGTGTTTAAAAGGCATTCTGGGGGTCTATTTCCTAAATATCTATTTTTCAATGACAAAAATTAAACCTCAGAGATTCGTCTGCATTTTCTATTTTACTATTGTTATTTGAACTTTCTACATTGTTATTTTTCCTCTAGACATTATTCCTCAATGGTAATTATTTTGATGCAGCATTTTTATGGATTGATTGAATGATTGATTGTATTGTATAAGCCTATGATTTCCTTTTTGATTGATTGACCAGATGGTCACACTTGTGTATTTAAACATCACTTCCGCTGATGAAGGCTGTATGTAACTCAATGCTGATGAAGCAACCCATTCTCACTCCGAGCGCGTAGCACCCCATAACAAGCGGCGCACAAGGGACGGGACAAAGCGTCAATATGCTACATGCTCGGAATGAGAACGTGTTGGATGAAGGCTGTATGTAACTCAACGCTGATGAAGGCTGTCCCAGTTGAGTGACGGGCGCTGCTCTGCTGTGGCCATACTGCACAGCCTGTTTGCTGTGTGGCTATGCTAACGTTAAGCTAATTATCTGACCTCGCAGTCGCATTCGTGGTGTTGCGGTCTTTTTGTCAATATTGGACAGTAAATATGCCTTTCCTTAACTGTACCGCAAAGAAAGGTAGAGGAGGGATGGAGTAGTGTAACAGTGAAAAGATGTGGTATGGAAAGAAAAAGAAATGATGTCCTCGCACATAATGTTCTAAATGTGTAAATGCTCCTAGTTTAAAATGCACCAGTTTCCACAAGTTATATGACACAACATGTTCTAGTTGATGTATAAGAAGGGCGGATAACCTTTAACTAAAAGGGGGAGATGTAAGGGCAGTAGTGCGCCAGAGAGTGGCGCTGTGGACGTTACTGTGATGTATGTATGTGGGGAGTGAGGACGTGAGAAGAAGAGTAATAAAGAGATATCTGATCTAAGAAGTTGTTGTCTTGAATGAGGAGTCAGAGACTAACAATACAGTTTCCACTTTTTTCTGTGAGTGGAAACTGTCAGTGGTCAGTGGTCACTGTGGTCACTGCTAACGTTTTACCATGGACTGTATAAATAGCGTTTTACATAGCCATATGTGCTAATAATGCTAGCATGATAACATTATCCTTTTCACACACACTGAATATAGCCTACCGAAATGCTAGACTTGATCATGGACTTAATGTTAATCAAAAACGGCCGCACTCATAACGTTACAGAGCTGAAGTACACAGGCTTGTCGACTGGTGTAAAGAAAATGACCTGCTCCTAAACACTTCCAAAACAAAAGAAGTGATTGTAGATTTCCGGCGCGGTGAAGCAGTTCACCCTCCTCTGCTCATCAACGGTCAGCAGGTGGAGCGAGTGAACAGTTTTAAATTCCTTGGCACAACCATTTGTGAAAACCTAAAATGGGAGGCCAACACCGACCTCATTATCAACAAGGCCCACCAGAGGCTCCACTCACTGCGACAGCTCAGGAAGTTTGGAGTGTCCAAGGAGGGGAAGCTCAGCTTTTATAGAGCCACTGTTGAGAGTGTCCTCACTTTCTCAGTGTCTGTGTGGCACGGCAACACAAGCGAGCACGACAAAGCTCGGCTAGAGAGAATAGTACGCACGGCGTCAAAGATCATCGGCTGCGACCTTCCTTCTGTGGCCTCTCTATACGCCACACGCATCAAGCGCAAGGGAGAGAAGGTGATGCGAGACCCCTCGCACCCCGCTTACTCCCTCTTTAAGCCCCTCCCCTCTGGTAGGAGGCTCCAGAGCATTAGGTGTAGGACTTCTCGCTTCAAAAACAGTACATATCCCGAGGCTGTCCGTCACCTCAACTCTACCTCAAGAGCACAGGCACTTTGTGCTAGAAGGATCAACACCAGCTAGGCTTTTTTTGCACTTTATCACTAAAAGCACTTTAAAAAATAGTTTAGCACTTTCCCTTTTTTTAAATACTTTTTAAGCACTTTATCGAGCATTATTTTAGCTTTTTGTGGCACTGCGGCACTCTGCTTTTTTAACAGGTTCCATGAATTGTTTTTTTTTAATGCCGTTACTATCCTTTTTATTACTTCCTTGTTTTTGTATGTATGGAACTCTCTGCATCTATGTCTCCTGTGATTCTATGTAATTCTATGTGAGCACTTCTGCACCAAGACAATTTCCAATCAACCATGTGTTGAAATGGCAAATAAAGTTCTATTCTATTCTAAGGTGTGTTTGACCTAATAGAAATATTAACGTTAATGCACTCACATTTCAGCATGGTTCCAGATGTAACCTATTTAGCTAGCTAGATGTTTGGAGGCTATAACGTTAACGTGAATGTCATGACCTAGTGAGCGTAGTATTATATTTCTTTATTATAGTATTACTATAACAGGCATTCTGCGAATAACGTTTACGTTTTTGCACTTCAGAAACTGACTGATTGAGTCACTGAGACGTGACGTTAACGGCTTGATATATTCCAGATGTAACCTAGCTGTAGCTAGACGTTAAGATCCACACTGCTGTAGGAGTCAAATAAAATGTATCGAGGCTTGATATCATATTCCAACGTTAATTCAGCTGAGGGGTTCCCTCCAGAACGAGACTGTTGCATTCAATATTTTTACACGTTATTGTGCAGTAGTTAGTGCAGGCTAGTTAATTATTGGAAGTAAGGTTTTTGAATTCTAAAAGGGTCACAGATGTTGTGTTTCTGACTTGGATTGATTCATACAAAACTTTAAAAATCCTTACTACTGTATGTCCATTAATAGTAACATCAGGTGACAAGCTGAAATGTCAATTTTTCTAGCAAATCTAGGTAAATTTCAGACTTGAACGTAGTGTCTGAGGTGAATGCAAGTGAACTATATTTTTCAATCCTGTCCAGACTGTCTTTGAATAAAAGTTATACATTGTTTTATACTTGAAAACTATGTCTCTGCTCCCTTATTATTTTGTGTTTACAATTACAAAAAAATCTGTATGGTTTATCTGTTGGCATTAAACTGTGGTATTTCCTTGGGTGATATTCCCTAGTTGTCATTAACCTACTAGACCTGTTCACATCTGCATTTTCTACAAATTGGGCTAAATTTTCAATGGTAAATCAAAGCCACATGTGAGATATCACAAGTACCGGTACTTTTATTAAAACACCAACCAAAATAAAATGCAAAGAGAGGTTTCCTTCTCTGACTATTGGTGCTTTCACAAAATATTTACACAATGAGATTTTTTTTTATAAATAATCATCAATAACGTAGATAAAGACTTCAATAATGATGATGATGTCGATGATGACATCTGGTACAGCTGATGGACGGGTAAAGGAGGGGAGACCGAAGACCAGTCCACCTGAAGCTGATCCCCAAGACCTTGCAGCATGCCACAGTGCCACACTCACTCAAGATCCACACTGGTGTAGGAGTTAAATAAAATGTATGCTTCAGGGAATGACATGAAAAAGTTACATAATTGGGTGGCTATACATTGATCAACGTTAATGTTGTTTCACACACTGCATGAAAAACGTGCTATGCACCACACATGTATCGACTTCACGGAAGCAACGGGTCCTCGGCTAGCGCCTCGGACCGGTTCACGCTTCTCGCGTCGTCCCTTAAAAAGTGATAATGGACACCTCGTCGTGCATTAACCCTTACATATAGAAACCCCATGAAGCAATGCCTCAAGTCTGCCTCTTTTCATAGCAATAGGCTTGGTGTGATGCTAGCTTAGACAGACAGAAGTGAACAGGACGTTTGGCAATATACACTTGCTATTGGAATGTGTGTTTGTAACACTGTCGTATAGTATAACAAAACTACAGTTTTCTATATACTACAACTGCCATCATGTAACTATAAAACAAGGAATCTCTGTTTGTTTGTGTGTGTGTGTGTGTGTGTGTGTGTGTGTGTGTGTGTGTGTGTGTGTGTGTGTGTGTGTGTGTGTGTGTGTGTGTGCATGCATGTGTGTGAGTGCACGTCGGGCAAATGCCCGGTGGCCTGGCCTGGCCTGGCCTGGCCTGCAAAAAAAAAAAAAAAATTTTTTTTTTTGGGTGCCCGCAGTCAGGCCACTCACTGAACAGCAGGCCAGGCGCCGCCTACTGGTTTACTAGTGGTTTTATTACTTTATTCAGGGTTAAAGTGGGTGCATCTCATTGTAAAATTGGACTCGGCCCAAATTGGGCTTCAAACGGCCCAAATTGGGCTTCAAACGGCCCAAATTGGGCTTCAAACGGCCCAAATCATGCTTCAAACGACCCAAATTGGGCTTCAAACGGCACAAATCTGGCTTCAAACGGCCCAAATTGGGCTTCAAACGGCCCAATTTTTTCGCCGCCGCCCTTCGGACGCCGGCACGCGCGTAGGCCCGTATTGGCCTGGCCTGCTTGGTATCTAATGCCCGGCCTGAATTATTTTCCCAGTCCGCCCCTGATGTGCACTGTTTGTTTCCAATTGAATGGTAAATGGTCTGCATTTATATAGCGCTTTTATCCAAAGCGCTTTACAATCAGTAGGTAGTCTACATTCACCCATTCATACACCGATGGCAGCAGGCTGCCACGCAGGGTGCCTACACACCATCGGGAGCAATTTGGGGTTAAGTGTCTTGCCCAAGGACACAACGACAGCAGCTGGGAGGGAGCGGGGATCGAGCCGCCAACCCTTGCGTCATTGGCCGACCCGCTCTACCTCCTGAGCTAAAGCCGCCCCAAATCCACGTGTGGACCAGACACCTTACCTTATGATGACATCAGTGCAGCTGAGACAGGCTCTGATTGGTAGAGCGCAGTCCAGCTCCAGAATGTCATAATGAAGTCACACAACATGCGCGCACACACACACACACACGCACACACACACACATACACATACACACGCACACACACACGCACACACACGCGCGCGCACACACATACACATACACACAACACACACACGCATGCGCACACACACACACACACACCCACACACACAGGCTGCAACTCAATATTAATGGTGGTTTTAATGTTTTGGAGAAATACATGTCAAACACCCTGGAAATCAACACCAGGTAAGCCAACAAACACCAAGACCTGCCCACTAGTGATGCGCGGGTCACCCAGAACCCGTTGGGTCCCACCTGCTGCACTAGTAAAGAAACGCTTCAAATGAGGTAGCCTATGTGCTCTCAAAACAAACATTTTGGAAGGATTATTCACTGTAATTATTATTTGAAGTGTCCATAAAACTAATGCCATCGCAGGTTTTCTGTGTGGACTCGACTGTGATCTATTTGTCAATTTTATTGCAACGTGAGTAGGCTACGTGACCAATTGTGAGAGCATGAGGTAATTCAAAGAAATTGGAAGGAATAAGAACTGTTTCTGTAGCCTACCTGCAACCTCCATTTTGAGACCTTGGATGAATTGAGGAAAGATCGATAATAGCTGAGTTCGTAGTGCCGACGAAGCAGAAAGAACTCAACGACATGAAAGCAGCCGCGCAACGCATCCAGAGCAGTAAAATTGTCCAGTCTCTATTTGGACACCTTGGAGAGCTCTAGCTGCTGTGCTCATCGTGAGTCCAGAGATATTACATTAAATTGGTCATTTGCGGGCTGCTGGGTTGGGTTGGGTTCTGGGTTTTCAGATATTTTAACGGGATGGGCGGGGCGGACTGGCTCCCATGACGGGTTGGGTTGGTGCAGGCGTTAAAAAACCCTGACAAGCGCATCACTACTGCCCACACTCAGTTTAGGTACAACAGAAGCATGTCAAAGACCTGCTCACACTCAGGTTGTCAGTGTAGGTCAGAGATACTCAACTTGCTGCCCGCGTGGAATTGCAAGAAAAAAAGGAAAAAAAATGTTTACAGTGCACCTGAACGCAACATGCAAGATACCCGCTGAATAAGTGTCCAAATGTTCATGTCATGCTGGCCAATAGCCTACTCCACTTCTGTTATAGCATTTCAGTCTGGAATATGGAATATCTTTCAATAATCTATGATTTAGCTGCTAAATTGTCAAATAAATACCGCCGTCTGCTCGCTATACCCAGGCACTTATGTATGTACTTAACCTAACTAACTTAACCTAACTAACTATCCGGTGTGCACAACATTGTCAGACTAAACTCCAGCTGACACCCCAAAAACCTACAATCCACTACAGAAAAATGTATATTGTTTGTTTATGAACGGGCCCCTGACCTTCTATCATTTCACGAAAGTGGACCCCGGGCAAAGCAAGTTGAGTATCCCTGGTGTATAGGTACAACAGAGGCATGTCAAAGACCTGCCCACACTCAGGTTGTCAGTGTAGGTACAACAGAAGCAAACGGCAATCACAATGTCAAATTGCCATAGTAACATAGTTCACAGTATTAACTGGTTATAAAACGCACAGATAGAAAATCACTTAACTATTCAGGCCATGACCTCATAGCTTTTATCTATTGGTTCTGGTTTACAGTATAACTACTGATTCATCACAAGATTATTCAGAGACAGACCATGAAGAAAACGCCATCAGTTAATGCAGTGGTTCCCAACCTTGGGTTCGCGACCCACATGGGGTCGCCTGGAATTCAAATAGGGTCGTCTGATTTTCTCTCTTTCTTTATTTTATTTTTTACACCACACACAATTAAAACTACACAAAGAGGATTAAAGCCACATGTGAAAAATGTTTTTGAGTTCTGAGTTTAAGTCAGGACACTGAGAATAAAGTCAGAATTGTGAAAATAAAGACTTCTGAGTTTAATGTCAGAAGTATGTGTGTATGTGTGGGGGAGGGGGTGGAGGGGGACTCAGGATCCTTAGAAAAATGTCAAATTATTTCTGAGATTAAAGTCAGAATTCAGATTTTTATGTCAGAATTCTGAGTTTAATGTCAGAATTCTGGGAGAATTCTGAGATTGAAGTCAGAATTCTCAGGGAAAAAAAGTCAACATACTGTTACATGTGACATCATTGATGATGTCACTGATGATACTACCGATGTACAGACATTTGAATTCCTGGGGTCCCTAGATTTCTGTGACGTCAATGTGGGGTCACAAGCCAAACAAGGTTGGGAACACCTGAGTAAATACGGTGTTGGATGGAGAGATGGCTACACACTTGCAGTATGAGGAGGTACATTGGGCTTTGGAAGGTAGAGGAACAGGACAGAGTAGGGCAACTGGCTGTTTCTAGCATGATTCCAGACACTATTGATTTTCAGAGAACTTGCAAGCATCAACTTTGTCAAATGAAATAAAATGAGCCCATGTCCTCTGAAAACTGTGTATGTGCCATCTTTTATCCAATTAAGAAGATTGATCTATGAATTCAGTTGAGAATCATTTCAGCTACACACATTATTGGGAGAATTTTACACCTGATTTTAACAAATGGGGCGATGAACCAATAAACTCCAGAGGTAAATGGTAAATGGTAAATGGCCTGCATTTATATAGCGCTTTTATCCAAAGCGCTTTACAATCAGTAGGTAGTCTACATTCACCCATTCATACACCGATGGCGGCAGGCTGCCACGCAGGGTGCCTACACACAATCGGGAGCAAGGAGGGTTAAGTGTCTTGCCCAAGGACACAACGACAGCAGCTGGGAGGGAGCGGTAAAGGCAGAGGTAAAGGCATCATTCATTTTTATAGGTCCAGAACTGGGTCAAACATTTTGTTTCCATTGTCTGACAAATGTGTAATTAATTCTGCAATTAGACCTCACATTTATGGATGTCATGTCATTATTTTAAACACATGATTATAAATGATTATAGACATATTACCGTGCCTTCAACCTGTGAGTGCACACACACACACACACACACACACACACACACACGCACACACGCACACACAGACACATGCACGCACACGCGCGGACATGTGTGTGCATGTTTTTTGTGTGTTTGGGTCCCAGGTTGACACAACATTTATCTTTTGCGTCCCAAGATGAAGATGTTTGGGAACCCCTGTACTAGAAGTATGCTAAACAAAATCCATCCACGGTTGTCTGAACTGGGTTTTTTTCTCCTCCACCTCTCCCCTCTCTCTTGCATTTATTTGATCCGTTTAGCGACATCCAGGTAGGCAATTTCGATCTCCCTCTCGGCAGGGCAGGTGCTGGTGAACTCCTCCCTCTGGTAGGCGTGGTTTAAATACCGCCACACACCCGTCATGTCCGCCGGAATCTCAAACCCGCGGTATTTCCTGGCCACAATCTGGACACAGAAAGAAGAGTTGTACAGACGTTGGTGGCGGCAGGAGGCCCAAACATAAACGCACAATCTGCCAAAATACATCCACTACTAAAACATGTCCTTATGTCTTGGTCTGGTTTTATATTAAAATTGAAGATGCAGTAAGCAATTTCCTGACCACTAGAGGGTGACAAACTGCAACCCATTTGGAAATAAACCACAGCTAAACTGCTGGACTACGGGGGCCCCAAAGGAGAAACCTAGTGAAGGGCGTGCATAAAGGCTAATAGCTCAGCTAACTCCCACAGAGAACTGTCTCTGGGTACCAGTCTTGCTTTGCCAGATTCTTCCCCCTTGAAGGTTGCATGTCCCCCAATGACAAGTGAAGAGCTCGGTCTAGTTTACTAGTTGACATGCTCGCTTCATCACTTCTGCCATTATGCTATTAGTTAGAGCAGGGGTGGGCAGCTATTTTTCATGGGGGGCCACATGAGAAACCCAGATTGTTGCCGGGGGCCGAACAAATATTGTCATGCTGTAACCCATGGATGGGCAACTTTGATGATAGAGAGGGCCACAAAAAAATGTCCTCGCTACCAGATTTTGCTGAGGGCTGAACGGCGCCAGCGCGAAAAATTTGGGGCATTTGAAGCCAGGTTTAGAGGAATAACTAATTTTAAATTAACAATTGTGATGTCATTATTCAGTCTTAACCACCAATATTTGATCCTTTTCCTCACTCACTCCTATGTCACCACCTGCTCTCCCTGCAGGGCTTGAAATTAACTTTTTTCACCACCTGCCAATATGGCTGCTAGATTTTAAAGTTACCAGCCAATTAGAATTTCCACTAGCCGAAATGTTTTTCTTGAAATAAACCAGAATATGAGTGAGTTAATTTAAGCATAAGTATCAGTAAGTGGCCCGGGATTCTCAAAGCCTGTGTTGAGGGTCACACAAGAACAAAAATGCACTCTTGAAGCTAAATAAATCCAAAACCAACAAGTTAATTATTTAAATTTCTACTTCAATGTAGAACAGTCATTTCTTACACATGAGATTACTTTTAGCCTTTTAGTCATAAATATTATTGAAAGATATTCCATATTCCAGACTGAAATGCTATAACAGAAGAGTATTGCCCAGAATGACATGAACATTTGGACACTTATTCAGCAGGTATATTGCATGTTGCGTTCAAGTGCACTGTAATTTTTTTTTTTTTTTTTTTTTGCAATTCCATCGCGGGCCACACAGGGGGCACCCGCGGGCCATGTTGCCCATGTATGAGTTAGAGATATTATTTGCTGCTTTTAAAGAGTGATGAAGACAAGCTAGTTCAAATGAAAAGCTACTGAATGGGGTGGGAGGAGCTTGGTCTCAGGCCAGTGCTGAGTGGCTATTGGTTTATATCAGCAGTGTCAAACATATGGCCTGTGGGCCAGAATCGGCCTGCCAAAGGGTGCAATCCGGCCCATGGGATGACTTTGCAAAGTGTGGAAATTGCACTATAATGAAATAAATTAAATGTATTGAAGACTTGAATATAGAGAAGAATTGCACACTTCCCATCAATTGTGAAGCAGAGTTACAGACAGTAGACTTGATAATTGTTTGACAGGCCGAAGATAAATATGTGAAAACATGTTCCTAAGTGTTTTCCTCATGTTGAGCAGAGTAATGTCATTATCCTGCCATCAGCAGTAGCCTAGAGATCGTCGCTGTCCTATGACAACCACTTAGTTATCTCCAAAACGGCAAAACTGACACAAATTAGACTCTGGGCCCCCATTTGATAAGATTTTAGCTTACACTGTAGATGTTTTATTACAGAAAGTGTATGAAACCCGTGACCAAAATATTCATAGTCTGTCATTGTGTTACTTATGAATGGAAATGTAGTGAAAATAAATTATTCCCCTATTTGCTGGGGACCCCGTGGAACCCCCTCAAGGACCCCTGGGGGTCCCTGGACCCCACTTTGAGAACCACTGGGTTATAGTGTCTGAAATTGCTTATTGCAGGTTTGAAGATTAACGGTGGCATTCTCCAAATTAGAGGCAATTAGAGGTCTACTCCAGCCTCCTGAGTCCAACAGGGTTCCTGCAAAGACATCACATTTAGCAGTTTCTACGCTATAATACTTAATTCTGTTGAACCTAAACCTCTTGTTGTTACTTAGAGACACATACTACAATTATGTGGTAGTAGAAGAAGAAAAAATATGTCTTGGCAACACAAATTATGGCGGCAAAATACACCAAATCCTTCTCCAGGCACTCCAGAGACAAACGTGGCCAAGCTAATAAACCTGATCAAATCATGGCTGAAAATTGTTGATTTATGCTTAGTACCATTTGCAGTTTGTAAATGCATGCAGATTTTTTGCATTAGTAACGAGTTACGACATTGCTAAAACTGAAGTACTTGGGAGGACAATAGGACAAACTTTCTCCCTGAACGCCTGGTTTTTAGGCCATGTCTAAATTAGCCCATTTTTATGGGTCTGCACTTCGTTTGCAGGCTGTGGGGTCTCCCCTCAGACAAAGCTTGGGGACAAGGACCCCCCCCACACACACACAATTTACTTGCTAACCCCAATTTTGATCAATTCCTTGATGCCTATGGGATCATTTGATTCCAACAATTATTTGATGTCAACAATTGAGACAAGATAGCTTCATTTATTTGTTTCTGAATCAGTAAAATCCCCCCAGTACTATTGTATCGCTGAACTATCTCTTAACCAAATCATGCACACAGGCTATTCTATGTGATTTTGACATACAGGCATCTCGTGCGCTATATACGCACGCTCGATTAATTTAGTTTTTACTTTTTTATAGTACTTAGTAAATCCAAGTAATCCCAAATAGCAAAAACAAACCAAAAATCCAATGGAAATAAAGGGGTCAGGACTCAGGAGGCTATAGGCTAGTGATTGATTCTCAACCTTTTTCATATCACGGACCCCTAATTTAATTCACATTAGAGCCACAGTTCTCCATTTGATGAGATTTGATCTCTTAGACCCAAATCTGAGAATATTTGTATTGTCAGATTTGATTTTGTCCAGAATGCCACGAGTGACTGTATTGTGGGCAGAGATATAACAGAGAAAAAACTATGATCAAAACAGTCATTCTTCTACTACACTCTGTGATTGTGTTCATGTTTTGTCAATTCAATAATGCTGAAGTTTATTTAGTGATTTGCTGGGGACCCTGTGGAGCCCCCTCAAGGACCCCTGGTGGTCCTCGGACCCTCCATTGAGAACCACTGGTCAAAGCTTCCCCTTCCCTTCTTGCTGGTGTCTGATGCACACAGTCAGCATCCTTCCCTTTCCCTTCTTGCTGGTGTCTGATGCACACAGTCAGCATCCTTCCCTTTCCCTTCTTGCTGGTGTCTGATGCACACAGTCAGCATCCTTCCCTTTCCCTTCTTGCTGGTGTCTGATGCACAGTCAGCATCCTTCCCTTTCCCTTCTTGCTGGTGTCTGATGCACACAGTCAGCATCCTTCCCTTTCCCTTCTTGCTGGTGTCTGATGCACACAGTCAGCATCCTTCCCTTTCCCTTCTTGCTGGTGTCTGATGCACACAGTCAGCGTAGTTGATAGGTTTGTTTCCTCCCTTCAGAAGAAGCCCATTTGCTGCCATTCATTTGTGTTCAGTATGAAACACAACTACAGAGTGAGAGAATCCATCATAGCAAACATAAAGACTTTCATTGGTCAAACATTCTGTCTCATCTCATGTCACTGTGCTGAGTCGACTGTGTTCATATCTGTATTGCATTACGCTCTGCTTCCTGTCAATCACCTAATCCACCAAAAATTCAGAAATAAAAATGATAATTTTGGATGCATGAAGCTGTATAGCGGTGGAAATGTGCCATCCTGTTAATCTCCTTCTTCCAGCATGTAAGTAAGAAAGTGGCCGGGTTTAGCCCAAAAGATGATGATCAAACAGCAAATATCAGTAGTGGGAAATCCATACATATTCATTTCTGGGTGTATTAGCTAATGCTTCTTCAAAATGAATTCATAACATTTGGCAGGAATGATCAGATAGCTAGAGAGATATGGATGCGGATGATAGATGATTTGTAGTAGAGCATGAACCTTGAGGATGTGTAGTTTAGGCAGAAGGTTGCAGTCGGCCAGGGTGAGTTCAGCTCCGTCTAAGAAGCTTCTGGAAGCTTCTGGCAGATCTCCTGTGGCATCGGTATCAATCTCCTCAGACAGGGGAGTCCTGAGGAACTCATCCAGACGCCGCAGGGACTTCAACAAGGCTTTCTCTAAGGCTGGACAGACACAGATGAAAACACGGGGACACAGAGAAAGAAAAACATTTCCTGCTGCGGCTTCGTACTCAAAGCTTTCTATCAACAAACTAACTGAAGGCTTTTTATTGTGAAGTAGTTAAATGTTGATCCACCATTTTTTCTGCCGTGACTTTCTGACCTGTACTCAGAGCCATGATGTCTACAGCCCGGTACTTTAAACACACACCTTCAAGCGGGTAGCCCTGTTTTAATGGATATGCTCCCAACCGTGCTACTAGGCCAGCACTTGGGAAAAGGGTATATGTGGCGTATTATTATGGCATGTACACACACACACACACACACACACACACACACACACACACCCACACACGCACGCACGCACGCACGCACGCACACACACACACACACACACACACACACACACACACACACACACACACACACACACACACACTCACCATCGTTGGTGTCTTTCCTGGGGTTTTTGATGTAAGCTGAGAACTTAGCGAAGACATCGATGCCAGCTGTGTTGGATTCAGCATGTTTGGTAGCCAGTCTGGGGTAGCTGGATTAAAGAGACATAAGAGAAAAGGTGGGGTTAAAGAGACATAAGAGAAAAGCTGGGGTTAAAGAGACATGAGAGAAAAGCTGGGGTTATAGAGAAGTCATAACTACAAAAAGTCAACTTTTCAAGCATTTAGTCAATCGGCTGTCAGCTACAGTATGTATCTCTCTCTCTGGGGAAGAGGAGGGTTGGAGTGGACCGAAATATTGTTTTTACACTTGGGCGTGGTGGACAAGTTGATGTATCGATAAAAGGTAAATGCGACAAATCTTCTGTTGTCTGGGTAACCAAACCACCATGTAACCAAATCCCTATGTAACCAAACTCCCATCTAAACAAATCCCCATGTAACCAAAACCCCATCTAACCAAACCCCCATGTAACCAAAACCCCATCTAACCAAACCCCCATGTAACCAAACCCCATCTAACCAAATCCCTACCAAACCCCGATCTAACCAAACCCCCATGTAACCAAACCCCAATCTAATCAAACCCCCATGTAACTAAACCCCCATCTAACCGAACCTCCATGTAACCAAACCCCCATGTAACCAAACCCCCATCTAACCGAACCTCCATGTAACCAAAACCCCATCTAACCAAACCCCCATGTAACCAAAACCCCATCTAACCAAACCCCCATGTAACCAAACCCCATCTAACCAAATCCCTACCAAACCCCGATCTAACCAAACCCCCATGTAACCAAACCCCCATCTAATCAAACCCCCATGTAACTAAACCCCCATCTAACCGAACCTCCATGTAACCGAACCCCCATGTAACCAAACCCCCATCTAACCAAACCCCCATGTAACCAAACCCCCATGTAACCAAACCCCCATGTAACCGAACCCCCATGTAACCGAACCCCCATGTAACTAAATCCCCATGTAACCAAACCTCCATGTAACCAAACCCCCATGTAACCAAACCCCATGTGACCAAATCCCTAGCAAACCCCCATCTAACCAAACCTCCATGTAACTGAACCACCATGTAACCAAACCCCCATGTAACCAAACCCCCATGTAACCAAACCCCCATCTAACCAAACCCCCATGTAACCAAACCCCCAAGTAACCAAACCCCCATGTAACCAAACCCCCAAGTAACCAAACCCCCAAGTAACCAAACCCCCATGTAACCAAACCCCAAAGTAACCAAACCCCCATGTAACCAAACCCCCATGTAACCAAACCCCCAAGTAACCAAACCCCCATGGAACCAAACCCCCATGTAACCAAACCCCCATGTAACCAAACCCCCAAGTAACCAAACCCCCATGTAACCAAACCCCCATGTAACCAAACCCCCAAGTAACCAAACCCCCATGTAACCAAACCCCCATGTAACCAAACCCCCATGTAACCAAACCCCCATGTAACCAAACCCCCATGTAACCAAACCCCTATGTAACCAAACCCCCATGTAACCAAACCCCTATGTAACCAAACCCCCATGTAACTAAACCCCCAAGTAACCAAACCTCCATGTAACCAAACCAAAAATCATGTAGTTTCATGTTGCCGTGCTTCCTGGCAAAAGTTACACCCCGACCGTAAAACACGACGGAAACAAATCAGTAGGGTGCACTCTACACTTGTAAGATAAATAAGCAGCACAGATTTAGGCCACTAGGGGCCTGTACCACGAAACAAGATTACTGGCTTAGCGTGGTAACTTCAGGTTTAACCCTAGTTTTGCCGTACCACGACGCTAGTTAACTTCTTATCGAGATAGTTAACTTCTTATCGAGATAGATCACCATAGCAACTTATGCTCTACGGCTTTGTAGCAGGTTAAATTCAGAGGATAAGATCAAAACGCATGAAAGACCCACCTACTTACCAAACAGCGAGTCACCATTCATATGGTCCCCATATGAAAAATATATTGAATTCAAATGAAAAAGAAAAAGAAAAGAAAATAGAAAAAAAAAGGCTCCTGTTGAATTAATCAAGGACTAAAGCCTTGCACTTGTTGGAGGCTACATTTAAATTAAGCCCTACTTACCACTTTGGAATATGTTTTTATATATTCATTTTTGTGCTCTCAAGTAGCCTAGATACGTTGTTTGACCCCGCCGATCGATTGCAGCTGAATGGTGAGTGGAGAAATATCACCAAACCGGCATAAAAATGTTACATAAATGTCTCCAAAGTGCACGGTGCTGTGTGCGCAACGGAGCTGAGACTGACGTTGGGTTGGAAATGGTCATACATGCTAGAATAGCCTTCTACATCTAAGCAATTTATATTAAGATGATTCATATCTAGGCTACTCCTGCATTTTGCAGCTGCAACTGTGTTGGTTTTGGCCTGTACATGTATGATGTGATTGAACTTCATATTTCCAGCATCATTATATGAAATAGGGAGATATGCGACTCTGCTGACAATAGCCTATACAGTATATGTGACCAAAAAAATAGGCTATTTTTTATAAATGAAATCTATGCCCGCACGTACCGTGTCGATTCAGTTCAGAATCCTTTTTTAATTTTATTATCATTCTTTTTTTATTGATTAGCCTATAGGAATTATTCAATCAGTGCGACTAAACACATCATGAGATCATTATTATTCATTGAGCCTAAATGGTCTATACATACGGATTTTGGACTGAGATAGATTACACATTGTTCC
>NC_139625.1:8264308-8271808 GCF_964638095.1 Poromitra crassiceps
CTGACTCCCTCGCTCAGACAGACACAACACACGTCCTATAGGAAATAGCAGTTGTAAATTCACTGCCTGTGAATGTCCCAGCATGCAATTGGGTACTCCATTTCGCTACTAAATAGCAACCAAATGAGGCGAAATAGATATAAAAGGTCGATCTAAAATAATGTGTAATGGTAACACAGCCTGCAATTGTAGAACATTTCAATATTGGACCAAATAAAACATCGAAATTAAAACACCACCCTAAGTGAAACATATATGTCCTCCTGGGCCTATATATATCCCTTGTCGATTTAACGTGATTTAGATAAGTGACAGCGGAACGCGCATCTGCTATACAATGATGTCCGCTCCAATAACTTGGCCCTACTTCACATTGAGTTTTACAATAAAAACACATTTATGCAATGACTTTACATAATGTAGGGTATATTTATGTGCATAATTCTACCTGCAGCAGGGGAGAGAAAACGATATCGTTCTGGACAAACTTTCACCAATATAAAATTAATCTCATCATATAGGGATAGGCTATATTTTTCTAGCTGATGCCTTTAGAACATTCTTTTCACTTTGATCTTGCTATAGTGTAGCGTATTTACATGCTTGCAGTATTTAAACTGCAGTTAGATTGGTTTGAGAAGCATAATAATATGGAATAATAGCCTATATGGAGACAGACAGACTGGATAAAGGGAGGGGGGGGGGGGGGGGGGCAGAGCGCTTGGCTTCTGTCTGGTTTTGCTGGACGACTGGAATTGGAGCTTAAAAGGCAAGCGTGCGATTCGTTTATTGCACTTATCCAATGAGCATGACGGTGCATAATTTTACGCTTAAAAGGCGTGGTTGTAATGCTTTAGGCTGCGTCTAGCGCCAAGACCAAGATATCAAGTGCGCTGGTCCACGCCCACTGCACCAGGCGCTCGGCGTAGAAACTAGGCCGATGCAACGATAGGGGCCATGATGTCTGTCCTCGCTGTCAGGTCAAACGAAGAAGCGGCTGGGCGACTCCACATGTATTGGAGGAAGCATGTGCTAGTCGACAACTCTCCCCAGATCGGCCGACGGGGTGGAGCAACGACCGGGCCAGTGGGGGGAATTGGCGAAGTACATTTTGGGAGAAAAACGGGAGAAAACCCCAACAAACGTGATAAAATGTCATCACTTCATCATTTTGTCTAATAATAATAAGACATTTTGTGTCCAATTCCTCCATAAAGTGTATGAATTCTTGAGTTGTGTATCACAGTGACCTTGACCTTTGACCACCAAATTAATTCAGTAATCAGTTCATCCTTGAATCCAATTGGACGTTTAAAGAAATTCCATCAAGGTGTTCTCTTCCAGGAACCCCAATCACCAATTGATTCATTTGACATTAATTGTATCCATCAAGTAAGGGTTAATGCACGACGAGGTGTCCATTATCAGAAATTATTGGACGACGTGGAGGCGTGAACCGTCCAAGGCGAAGCCTCCGCGAAGTCCAATAATTTCTGACAATGGACACCTCGAAGTGCATTAACCCGCTTATACCATGGTCACTTGCCAAAGAAACAAAGCAAGACCATTAATTTATATTTTCATGCATTTTGCAATCAAAATCTAGTTTTCATAACCTTGAATATGAGTTGAGAACCGGCGAGACAAAATAGTCCCCTCGGCTGCTCAAGATTAGGCTATCATTGGATAAAATGGCCACTTAGTGCCTGCTGCACCTGGCACAATTCTAGAGTTAAGCGAACTAATAATTTGGCCAATTGTAGCCTATTTAACAACATACAAAATAAAACGTCAATGTCTAAGAATGCCACGCCATGTAACTGGGTCGTTTAAACTCGCATTCCAGGGAATTACGTTAACGTCTGCGGGTCTTATAAAGACGTAAATGGCGCGAGGCTGGAGTAGACTGAAAACCATCTCAAGCTTTCAGTATGTTGGAGTCCAGGTATGTTTTGTACAAAGACGTCTCTCAGTGTGTTGCTGTTAACTGCCCATTTCCTTGTTTTCTTTTTATTGATCTCGTCTTTTTCCTCTTGGACTTGATTTGTATCAGTGATAAGAGGCAGCAGCGCACGCTCTCCCAGAGCGCCTGGCTGCTGCTTGCTGCAAGTTGTAAACAGAGGGTTTGACAATTGACAGCTGAGAGCTCGGCTTCTGACACCTTGCAGCCAATCAGAATCGAGTATTCACCCAGACCATGGTATAAATCAAATTAAACTCTACATTATATGTGTCCATGAATCCAATAACACTCAGATACTTGATATTAAACAGTTGATATTAAACCAGTGTATTTTTATGAAATAATGCCATTATAATCAAATCAATGTTTGTAATACCAAAGCTTGTGTGTGTCCATCTCTTACCTTGACAAACAACTCAATGGTAGGGAAGCCCAACTTTTTAGCTGCAACGTCGAGCCAGGCCATGACGACCGATTCAGTTCAACAGAAAATACTTTTCCTAGAATGAATTTGTAGCCCTCACAATTATCTCTCTCAAGTTAATATGCAACATCTAATCAATGGATACGCTTATCCATCTTACACCTGATAAACCTTCTTCATGATGTGACAAACAAGTCCTCTTAAACTGCAGGGGGGGGAACTCTTTCCACTTCCTATCGAGTCTTGAAAGACAGCTGCAACAAAACCGAAGGTTTTCAACTTAACCCAGATACAATCCACCGTTATTCCAGTCAGTCAGTAGTCCATAACTCTGTCTGTCACCAACCAGCTCCATGTCTGTCTGTCTGTCTGTCTGTCTGTCTGTCTGCCTGTCTGTCTGTCTGTCTGTCTGTCTGTCTGTCTGTCTGTCTGTCTGTCTATCTGTCTGTCTGTCTGTCTGTTCCTCAGACTGGCTGGTTGTCTGTTTTCTTCTGCTTTCTGCGGTATGTGAGCGTCTCCTCCACACACAATCCCTCTTTGTTGGAGCAAATATTAAACTCAGTCTCAAGTGTGTGTGTGTGTGTGTGTGTGTGTGTGTGTGTGTGTGTGTGTGTGTGTGTGTGTGTGTGTGTGTGTGTGTGTGTGTGTGTGTGTGTGTGTGTGTGTGTGTGTGTGTGTGTGTGTGTGTGTGTGTGTGTGTGTGAGTGCGCGTGCATGCGTGCATGCGTGCGTAGGTGTGTGTGTGTGTGTGTGTGTGGATATAAAGGCCAACATCAATGCTGTTGTTGTTGTTGTTGTTGTTGTTGTTGTTGTTGTTGTTGTTATGATTGAATGCCAGTATTCAGTCATGGATTAAGGTCATGTTACATGCAAAGGTTCTGAGACAATGTAGAAGAGATGGAGACACAAATGCACAAACGCGTGCCGATTTATATTTCTGCTGGTGGCTCAAGACAGTTGAATGTAGCTCGAGAGCTCTCCATGATCGCCTTTCAGGAACGCCACTATCTTGAAAAGATTTTGATTTGTTCGTGTTTCACCCACGGGATTGGCTCCTATTTATGCAGAAATACGGGCGAGCGATTAGAGCACACATAGGCAAAATACGGCCCCCTGTGTGGCCCGTGATGGAATAATAAAAAAAAAAAGTACAGTGCACCTGAACGCAACATGCAAGATACCCGCTGTGTGTCCAAAGTGTACAAATGTTCATGTCATTCTGGCCAATACTCCACTTCTGTTATAGCGGGTCAGTCTGGAATATGGAATATCTTTCAATAATCTTTATGACTAAAAGGCTAAAAGTAATCTCATGTGTAAGAAATGACTGTTCTACATTGAAGTAGAAATTTAAATAATTCACTTGTTGGTTTTGGATTTATTTAGCTTCAAGAGTGCATTTTTGTTTGTGTGACCCTCAACACAGGCTTTGAGAATCCCGGGCCACTTACTGATACTTATGCTTAAATTAACCCACTCATATTCTGGTTTATTTCAAGAAAAACATTTTGGCTAGTGGCAATTCTAATTGGCTGGTAACTTTAAAATCTAGCAGCCATATTGGCAGGTGGTCAAAAAAGTTAATTTCAAGCCCTGCAGGGAGAACAGGTGGTGACATAGGAGTGAGTGAGAAAAGGATCAACTATTGGTGGTTAAGACTGAATAATGACATCACAAATGAGTTATTCCTGGCTTCAAATACCCCAAATCTTTTGCGCTGGCGCCGTTCAGCCTTCAGCTAAATCTGGTAGCGAGGAATTTTTTTTGTGGCCCTCTCTATCATCAAAGTTGCCCATCCATGGGTTACGGCATGACAATATTTGTTCGGCCCCCGGCAACAATCTGGGTTTGTGGGCATTGTACGTTTATGCACAGATAGAATATCACAATTCTGATCCTAAATATATGTATATCAACGTTATACACGTCATAGCGTCTGCTGTTGAAATAGATATCTGTATATCAACGTTATACACATCATAGAGTCTGCTATTGAAATACATACGTGTCTATCAATGTTATACACGTCATAGAGTCTGCTGTTGAAATACATATGGGTATATCAATGTTATACACGTCATAGAGGCTGCTATTGAAATACATATGTGTATATCAATGTTATACACATCATAGAGTCTGCTGTTGAAATACATATGTGTATATCAATGTTATACACGTCATAGAGTCTGCTGTTGAAATACATATGTGTATATCAATGTTATACACGTCATAGAGTCTGCTGTTGAAATAGCACGGTGGCCAAAAGTGTGTTGTGGTCGGGGTGGATGTGGATGTTGAGATACTGTACAATTCCGACCTTTTATTCTAGCGGTTTGATTGATTATTATCATTACTAGTAATCGCAGTAGTATTACAGTATAGAGACTATAGCCTATCCTTGGTTTCAATAATTTTCATCTCTATCTATCTATCTATCTATCTATCTATCTATCTATCTATCTATCTATCTATCTATCTATCTATCTATTCTATCTATCTCTGTCTGTCTGTCTGTCTGTCTGTCTATCTATCTATCTATCTATCTATCTATCTATCTATCTACCTATCTATCTATCTATCTATCTATTGATCTATCTATCTATCTATCTATCTATCTATATATCTATCTATATATATATAGGCTATATACTATATATGACAGATATCTATCAACATCTATCTATCTATCTATCTATCTATCTATCTATCTATCTATCTATCTATCTATCTCTGTCTGTCTGTCTGTCTGTCTGTCTATCTATCTATATGTAGTTCTCAACGTAAGTTCAAGCCAGGAAGACTATAATATCTTTTACACTTCCTTAATTCACTTTATATCTCCACTCTTCAATCTACTCACAAGATCATAATAAGCTGTCAATTTCCGGGTTTCAATGAACTATCAGCTGGTTGCCGCCCAGTCTCTGTTAACCAATTGCATAGTGTCACATCACTGCTCTCATCACCTCTCACCCTACGCACCTCCAGTGTAAGCCTATCACGTTGCTCCACAACCCAGTCGTAAGCCAATTGCTTGGAGGCGGGTTCCTTAAATATGCTTGTTTCTGCTTCATTCAGCCTCTCAATCATCGCTGCTGTCAGGCTCGCACCCTCCTCCTCCCCTTCTCCTCCTGATCATCGCAGACCTATCCGATTCTTCAGTCGGAAGAGTCTCCATGAGTCTCAGAAGGGGATCACCAGCACCACCAGTATCTAGACACTGCAGGGGGATATATCTGGATGCTGATCTGGGCTGGTGCAGCTCTCTCAAGATCTCCCTGCGGTGTCTAACCGCCAAAGACTAATAACAATACCTTATTCTCATCATTCTTTCTGTCGTAAATTATTCACTTTATTGTAATAAATATCACTTTATTCATCCTTTGGTCTCTAGTCTCTCCTGATTGAACTATCTATCTATCTATCTACTCAGTGTATCTATGTATAAACACTACAATCTGACTTGCGGTCAGTGTTAGTGTGACTGTGGGAGGCAGAGAACAGTGTAAGAGCCCCTGAGGTCAGCTGAGTGGGCAGCAGTGGAATCTCTGTTCACACAGTGGACCACTGTGATTGTGACTGTGTACTGTGACAGGGCCTGAGCTGTTTCACACCCACAGAAGCTCAGATCTTCTCTCTCTGGGCTTGTTGCAGGTCTGGATCTTTTTTGTTACCATGTTAGAAGTGGGATGTACTTTTAATTCCAGTCTGGAAGAAGCTTTTATCACCAATGTTTCAAAGTACCAACTGCTCAAGGATGCTATTATACAGCTTGGCAACACATGTAAATCGCTTGCATTTATATTTGAAAACCTTGGTAATGTCCATAAGCGGCCTGCAGAGGGCAGGACTGCCCAGACCAAGAGCTGGTCAAATTCTGCTCCATTTCTGCAATAATTGGCAGTCGCCACAGGAGGAGACGCGGTTTCCTTTCTCCATAGATTCAGATACATTTCTCATTCTGAAATTCAATTTCCCATTGTTTGTGCATCTATTATTGTTTGCGTTCAAGGATTTATTGAGTAAATGTGAACACAAATAAATATTAAAGTGTGTGTGTGTGTGTGTGTGTGTGTGTGTGTGTGTGTGTGTGTGTGTGTGTGTGTGTGTGTGTGTGTGTGTGTGTGTGTGTGTGTGTGTGTGTGTGTGTGTGTGTGTGTGTGTGTATGTATTGTTTCTGGCACCCCTGTTCCCACACCAAACAGCAGGCTAATCAGCTTACGGAGAGAGAATGTAGAGATTAGGCCTCACTCCACGCTCTGGGAGCACAGAACACAACACACAACACAACTGACTGAAAACATACAGACGCTACTGGGAGCATAGAACACTGTAGACACTATTCAACACACAACACAACTGACTGAAACAGACGCTACTGGGAGCATAGAACACTGTAGACACTATTCAACACACAACACAACTGACTGAAAACATACACATGCTACTGGGAGCACAGAACACTGTAGACACTATTCAACACACAACACAACTGACTGAAAACATACACATGCTACTGGGAGCACAGAACACTGTAGACACTATTCAACACACAACACAACTGACTGAAAACATACAGACGCTACTGGGAGCACAGAACACTGTAGACACTAACACACAACATAACTGACAAAACATACAGACGCCACTGGGAGCACAGAACACTGTAGACACTATTCAACACACAACACAACTGACTGAAAACATACAGACGCTACTGGGAGCACAGAACACTGTAGGCACTATTCAAACCACAACACAACTGACTGAAAACATACAGACGCTACTGGGAGCATAGAACACTGTAGACACTATTCAACACACAACACAAGTGACTGAAAACTTACAGACGCTACATGGAGCATAGAACACTGTAGACACTATTCAACACACAACACAAGTGACTGAAAACATACAGACGCTACAGGGAGCATAGAACACTGTAGGCACTATTCAACACACAACACAACTGACTGAAAACATACAGATGCTACAGGGAGTACAGAACACTGTAGACACTATTCAACACACAACACAACTGACTGAAAACATACAGACGCTACAGGGAGCATAGAACACTGTAGACACTATTCAACACACAACACAACTGACT
>NC_139625.1:8276808-8289308 GCF_964638095.1 Poromitra crassiceps
TATTTTTATTACAGCTGTAATATTAAATTGTAAAAAAAAAAGTGTTCTCAAGTAAACAATTTGGCAAAGGAGGGTTCCCACAGCAAGTCTTCAGCCATGGTCTCCCATATCAGTGTTTCCCAACCAGGGGTGTGTGTAGCCCTAGGGGTACTTGAGCAGCTTGCACTTGGAAAGATTAGGAATTTCCAAAATGACTATATATATATATATACATATATATGTACGTATTTGCATCCACTGCAGCTACAGTGTTTTCTTTGCGACACAAAGAACATGCATGAGTGAGGGGGTACCAAAACAGCTCAAGGGATACATATTAAGGTTGGGAACCACTGATCCAGTCAGATCAGAGATGACTATGCTGACCACTAAGCCACAGATCAGCTCCACCAGACACTCAGACCTGCAGCTATTTATAGCTTCATGACACACTGACTGCAGAGCAGAGGAGAGAGAGAGTCAGACAGCTTGATTAGTGTGGTCTGCCCTCACTGATTGGGTGATTACAGTTCAAATGTATTGCCTCTGAAAACCACAGGTCTTATTATGACTTTTTGGTGATTTTTCACGTCACCAGGGGGCGTCTGGGTAGTGTAGAAGTAAAAGCACTCGCATACCACCGCGGACACCCGGGTTCAATTCCCGGGCAGCGGTACTTCCGGCTTGGACAGACCCGATTGGCCACGTCTGCGGGTGGGAAGCCGGTGGGGTATGAGTCCTGGTCACTGCATCCTCTGGTCGGCCTGTTCGGGGGGAGGGGAACCGGGGGGAATAGCGCAATCCTCTCACGCGTTACGGACTGCTGGTGAAAATCCTTGTTGTCAGGTGAAAAGAGGCGGCTGGGGACTGCACATGTATTGGAGGAAGCAGCAGCTGGCAGCAGCTCCTCTCCCTTCCTCCTTAACTCTCCTCTCCTGCTGCAGGCAGGCAGGAGTCCACTTTACGTCATGAAGGGCATCATGGGGATGCACAGAAAGAACGCAAGAGTCATCACTTTCATCCAGTAGCGGAGCATACACCGGGGCAGAGGGTGTGCCCGCCCCGGGCCCACTCCTTTTTTTTTTGCATGCCAGGCCAGGCCAGGCCTGAGTGTGAGAGCAATTCAATCAATAGACAATAACATTGGTGTGTTTAAAATGAGATATTCCACTAAATATGGCTAAAACACATTCAAACATGCAAAAAAGGCAAATTTTTCTTCGCCGCCGGCCTTAATTGGATTTTCTTTTTCTTTTTTTTTGGGGGGGGGGCCTAAGAGCTTCGTCCCCCGTGCGCTGATAGGGTCGCCCCGCCCCTGCTTTCATCGTTTACATGACATTTTTATTTTGATCGGTTTATGAAAAGGTTTAAACTACCCCTCTGCAAATGATTGAAATTTCAATCGGTTTGGGCCTGTTTAATCTGATTGAGGTGTTTATATGGAGCATTTTTAATCTGTTTGGGCTTTTAAACCTATTTCAATCTGATGATTATGCTCCATGTAAGCGTGGACGTGGGAGGAGAGGCGCAGCAGAGGGTGTGTCACTACACTAATTGCCCTATACCCTATATTGGGTGCAATTTTTATGTCAGGGATGATCAGGATTTGAAATGGTGCCGCCATCCAGCGCAGACCATCACCATGGCAACACAGTACAACTCTAGTACAACTCAAGTACGTAGTACTACTCTTATCAACCTTTTTTGGTATTATTGTGTATAGCTACATGTTTCAGTGTCAGTTTTTGTCTTCTGTTGTCCTGACTGTTGAATGTGGCTGCATCACGTGACACATCCATTTCCTGCAAAGGATCAATTAAGTATCTATCTATCTATCTATCTACATGCTGCAGGCATCTCTGTGCTCTTTTCAAATGTTTACCTTTTTGTGGATATGTTGGCCAATTTGACTTTAGTAAATCCTTAACGAGAAAAACAAAAATATGTTCGTTTTTTTTATTCTAACTGTAGCTGTGGTGTGAATGATGATCCAACCTACAACTTTCAGCCATGACACATTGAGGAGGCCACAAAGTTACCAACGTTAGTTGCTTGAGGGTTCTTTGACTCATTACAGGTCTGTAAACAACCAGTATCGTAACCAAAGAACCGTGAAAGGACCCTCCTTTCTCTGTGTACATAGAAGATGATGAACGCAGGATGGAGTGTACATGTGTGGTGTGGAGCGTGTGTGTGCAGGACTCATTACCTTGACGTAGAGCGAGATCTCGTAGGCCTGGTCTTCAGGGGCTAATGTGCTGTTCCTCGTTGGAGGCAAAGGACTCTCAACCTTCTTACGAGAGAGCAGTTTCACCTCCTCTCTCCTCTCCTCCTCCCGCCGGGGGACATACGACTGGCCGTCCTCCATCAATACCAGTCGCTTTTTCCTCCCCTGCTCATCCTTTCTTGGCAGCGACTCATCTTTGATCACAGACTTCAGCTCTTTGATCCAGTCCTCCTGCCTTGGAGGACTTCTGCTCTTCGTCGATACCTCTCTCTTCACCCGATCCTTCATTCCTCCATCACCTCCCTGGGCGTCTTTTCCCACAGGCCTCAGTTCATATCCCCAGGCTTTCCTTCCCGCGGTGCTCTCTTCCTCTTGGTCTTTCTTTATCCAGTCGTTATCTTTTCTCGTGGCTGACGTCACCCTCGCTGTCCCCCATCCTTCTCTCCCATCCGGGGGAAATGGCTGCCGCTCACCACACAGGATCCCATTCTCCATCACCTGCCTCAGTCCTTTCACTCTTCCATGTAGCTCCGTCTCTCCCTCTCTGTTTTCATCGTTCTGATCCTCATCCGTCCCACCACCCGTTTCACCCCTCCCTTCATCCAGTTCTTGATTCTCTCCATCCGTGGTCTTGGCCACCGTGCCCTCAGGAGCAGCTGTAGTGGCAACAGCCACTGGCTCTTCTAATTCTTTACTTCTATCTTCTGTCACATCAATGTCATCATCCAGAACAGTCATCGGTTCCTGATCTACCACGTCCCCTCCCTCTCCCTCCAATGCTTCCTCTTCTGCTCCTCCTCCCCTCTCCTGTTCTACAAGGGTCTTTTCGAATAGCTGTTCTCTCAATTTGCCTCCTATGAAGAGCTGCTCGTGGAATTCAACTCTCCGTTCTGCTCCAGACATGGCCTCCTCTGAGGGGACCTCTCCTCTCGGCTGCTCCGATTCAATCTCACCGCCCTCCTCCATCTCGATGGCCTCGTCCACTTGGTCCATATCGACATCTTTCTGTACATTTGAAATTACGTCCTGTCTTAGGTCTTGTTTGTTTAAAGTTTCAAGCTCTAGAATCGCCTGTTCCTCCATTGCTACATCTCCTCTTCCTCTGCGCTCCTTCTCATCCATTACCTCCCCAACAACAGTATCACCTGTCTCCTCCCCCTCTACCATCCTCTTCCCTCCCCCATCCAACCCTGTCAGAGTATGAACCCCACCCTGTCGCTTCTCCTCCGCCTGCTCCCTCTGTGTGAGCCCCCATATTCTAGTGCCTCGGTTTCCTCCTTCTGTCAACTGTGGATGTTCTGTACATGAGCCAATCACCACCTCTATAGCGCAAGTCTTAGTCAATTCGCCCAGCGGAGTTAGTGTCTGAGGCTCTTCTGCAGATCCATCAACCTGCTCTTCTAAAACAGCAGGTACATCCTCTGCTAAAACAGCAGGTGCATCCTCTGCTAAAACAGCAGGTGCATCCTCTTCTAAAACAGCAGGTGCATCCTCTTCTAAAACAGCAGGTGCATCCTCTTCTAAAACAGCAGGAACAGAGGCCAAATCGGGTTGCTCTACCTTTTGTATTGTTTCACCTCCTATGTCCAGAACATCATCACAAATGGACATTGCATCTTTCACAGCTTCATTGATTGTGTCACCTTCCACCTTTGCTTCTCTGCCATCCTCATCTTGCCACGTGATGTTATGATTAACAGACTTAACCTCCTGGTTGTTGACTGGAGAGTTGTCCGTCTTGTTAATATTCTTCACACTTGCTTCATTCTCATTGGTTGATTGGCTGTTCTGATTGGCCACCACTTCCATTGCAGTTTGGCAGAGATCATGTTGAATTTCCACCTTCTCATTCATCCCCGTGGCAACAGGGGTCGCATCTATTGCTGCATACTCAACACTTCCTGCTAGCTCACGATTAGCAGCCTCTGATTTGTCAGTGTTATCAGAGGACAACTCTGCACTCTTTGTCTTTCCCAACCCATCCTGTCCACTCTCCACATCATCGCAGGTGGACACCTGTCCATTTGAGTCCATGTCTCCCTCGTCTCTCTCTCCATCCCCTCCCTTTACTGTCGCTTCACTTTCTGCACTCTGTATCACTGTCTCTTCTACATTTTCTTCCTTCCCCCTGTCTTCTTCATTGTCTCTATCTAGTGATGGTTGGCTACAGTTCTCAGCCTCTGGCGATGCTGATAAACAAGATGAACTCTCAATGTTTCTCTGTGTTTCTCTTGACTCTTCCTCTCCTTCCTCTTTGCACTCTCTCTGAGTTTGTTCGTCTGTCTTGTCATGCTCGTCCCCTCCTCGTTCCCCTTCCCCTCCCTCCTCCACTCCTACCTCTCCATTCGGTAACAGGGACACTCCTTCTCCTTGCTCTCTATCTCCTTCCTTGGCCTGCTCCTCCCTTGCGTCTCCCAGCATCAGAACATCCTCCCCTACCTCTTCTGCTAGTTCCACCTCCTCATCCTCCTCCTCTTCTCCTGCCTGCTGGTCCTCTCTCGCCCTCTGGGTATCCAGGTCTGAACAAGTACCTACAGGGCTGTGGATAACGGTGCCGTTTGACAGGTCCGGGCTGGGTTGGGAGTCCGACTGAGCCATAGTTTTGGAATATGTTTCAAAACTTCAGTCCGATGTTTTGGAAGATTCTGAAATGGGTCCAGTAGTCCAGATTGGGTCCAAGAGAGGTTGTAGTGTATGTACGATTTCTGGTGTACTGAAGTAGAAGGCTAAGATTCTGGAATGGGTCCAATATTGCCAATCAGGTCCGGTTGACGAGGTTCCAAAGATTTTTTAATGAGTCCAATATTCCAGAATAGAAGATACTGAGAATCCAAAATCGTTCCCGAATTCTAAAACGGGTCCAGAGTGAATCTTAGTTTGCCAGCTAGTTGGTCATAAGTACAATATCTCTTTCTCTCTCGCTCTGTCTTTCTCTCTCTCTCTGTCTCTCTCTCTATCTCTCTCTCTGTCTCTCTCTCTCTCTGTGTCTCTCTCGCTCTCTCTCTCTCTCGGATTAAGTGGAGGCTGATCTCCACATGACCAGGAGCTTAAACCCCTCTGCCACCCAGGGGCCAGCACCATGCATGCACGCACGCACACACACGCACACGCACACACAGACACACACACACACACACACACACACACACACACACACACACACACACACACACACACACACACACACACACACACACACACACACACAGACACACACACACACACACACACACACACACACACACACACACACACACACACACACACACACACACACACACACACACACAGTATATTTTCATACACACAGATGCAAACACACAGCATTCCACTTCTTTAACAAAATCCGCTCACTGGCCCCCATGTGATTTAAATATTCTTTGAAATCTTGCAGGGGCTGACTGAGTTTCCTGTCGTTTTCTACCTTTACCAGCCAAGCTGCTCAATTTTAACATTCATATATATATATATATATATATATATATATATATATATATATATATATATATATATATATATATGAAGAGAAAGGAGAGTCATGTTTCGCTGTAGCAGCTTCATCAGGTTTGCTCATACAACCATGAGTGCTCAGGTGAGCCTAAGTAGTAACAGGACCTATTGGTCACATGACCAATTAAGAAATCACACATTTTTTTCTGTTTACAAGTTGTAGAAAAGTACATAATATAACAACAATGTAAATACAATATCACAAAAGGAATGGCGATATATAATAATATTGTTCAAGTTAAAAAGCAAGGACATAAGCTAGCATTAATCTGCAGCAATGATGTCAGAGTTACAGAAATGAGCACATTAGAAGGTTGAGCTCAAAATCTATAAAGAATAGGAGGACCTATACTAGTTACAGCAATGCAAGGTTAAGCTCAAATTATATTTATCTTATTATATATATATATACAGTGAGGCATAGGAGGATGGTCCTCCTCTATTAGATTGGGGATTTTATATAAAAAAAATATATATTAAAAAAATATATTTTTTATTTTTATTTTTATATTTTTAATTTTTCATATATTTTTTTATAATAAAATATCAATCAAATGTGTTTTTTCTTATGTGCAGACGCTCATTTTTTCATTCATTATATAGCTCCATGCAGACGAGTCACTCTGGCCCTGGTCCCAGCATGGGGGAGGGGATTAAAAAAACACCCGCCCTGTGGGCTTGATTTATTTGGTAATTTATCTAATGAAAAAATAAGATTGGTTGAAAAAGACTTGCAATTCACAGAAAACAGTGAGAGTGATGTGTTTTCCAACGAATCAGATTGAGGAGGAGGGGAGCTCTCCCTTAGCCCGTGAAACCAGGTGAAACCCTAATTGGTTGTTGTTTGATAGATAGATTGCTTGACATTGATTGACATTCTGTATTGTCCAATGCTGATGAATACGTCTGAAAATCGGCAACGTTGTTCCACTGCCTGGTCTGTGGTCTCTCACGCTGAATCAAGGAGGTGAAATCCACTGCTTGACCTGACAGGAAGGATTTACTGAGACAGTAGCAGCATATCATATTTCCCTCTTATTTTTATTTACTTTTTTATCAATCAGTAAGTGTTCACAAGCCAGACAGTCGTTGATATTGGATTACCACCAAAACGAGTTTCGAGTTGCGGGGAGACGAGCTGCGCGATACGGGCTTTTTGCAATGTCAGAAAACTGGAATATTTGCAACGTCTCGACTGCAGCGTTTCCCCTACAGACAGCACGGATATTCAAGTAAGTCAATTGATTTCAAGTTATCCGAACCTTCTATTAAATTCGGCGTGGAAATGGTTCACCGAGCAGCGCTATTTTTGTCGTATTGAAGTTTCATCCTGTAATTTCTTATACTAAAACCCGCAAACTTTAAATTCACACATTTTTTAACTGAATTTGGCCTGTAAATCGATAGCTGACAGCAGGCTCAATTTTAAAGCTTGAGTGGTGATCTTTATATCATATGAAAGTAGAAGAAATAAGGAATCGATTGGGATGAAGCATGTCAACCTAGGATGTCGGGAAGGGGGGGTAAATAACGCTCCAAAGTTGATAACTAAATGAGTAGTGCAGCACTGTTCACAGGAAGACACACTCTCGTTCCAGATGCAATTAAGTGTAATTTAACGCTATTTGACAACAGTTTCGGCCATAGACTTTGTCAAGTATCATACAAACAGTGCAAGACAGCCATTATAAAGACAGGTTAGCTGATTGAATGGACAACACCTGTCTTGTGAAAGCACACCTGAGTGTGAGACATCATAGGATGAATCAAAACATTGATGTCACAGGTAGGCTGTATACCATAATATATCATGAATCTATGTGAATAAATAGATTTATATAAATAGTAATCACAGCCTAATGCATAGAGATAAATCCTGAAACCTTCTCGCAACAGTTCTAGCCTAAGCCAGTGGTTTTCAAAGTGGGGTCCCCAGCAAAAAGGGGGGATAATCTATTTTCACTATAATTCCATGCCATCCATAAGTAACACAATCTAAGATAGTGTAGAAGTGAGTAACTAGGCTAATTATAACCATAACAGCACAAATAATTGACAAAAATCTCGAAATAAATATACAGTATTTACTCTGAGAAATGAAATAATGAGAAAAGGAACAATTATTGATGGTTAAAACTGAATAATGACATCACAACAGTCTAATCCTAATGCTAATTTAAAATGAGATTTGGGCGTTTTGGGCAAAAACTGCTTGTGGGTGAGAGTATCAGCAGCAGAGCACACGTCATATTTTCCCTGGGACCGCCTCAGGTGCCAGGTGCTGTTCCATCCTGTAGTCCTCTCATGGGTGCTAATGCAATGCTCCTCACTGGGTGGAAAGCTAAGAGGCTTGACAGCATGGGAAACATGGCAAATACACACACACACATGCGCGCGCGCACACGTGAAAAAAAAAGGCCAAATTGGGCGGCGACCTTCGGTCGCCACACTAGCTTCCTCCCCTGTTTCCAAGCTCACCAGCCACCAATATATATACCAGCATACCTAGGCACATGCTTGTCCTGTCTGCCGCCATCTGCTGGCCTGTCGCTCTCACTGCACCGTTGTTGTTGTTGTTGTTGTTGTTCTTTTTAAATGCCTGTATATGTCCCTGTTTGTCTTTGTTTGATCATAGCATGCTTATGGTTTTATCAATAATGTGGTCTGAATGTTGGCATGCTTTATCTGTCTGTGCTGGTCTGTCTGCCTGTAGGCTATAGGCCTAGTCTGTTTTAACTTGCATGGTGCCAATTGCTTTGGCCTGCTACATGTTATTTTTACTTCAATTTTTATTTGCTTGTGTGTTTTATTGTTGGTGCTTGTTTTTAATGCTTGCTTGCTTTTAATGGCTATCTTAAGTTCTGGCCAAGTTAAGTTTTTTTTAAGTCAGTTAAAAATTAGCCGTTTGGCTAACACTGGCATGTTTACAGTCATGTTAATTAATGTGCACTGTCCCTCAAATAAATCAATGAATACAAATACAAAATATATATATGTATATATATATATATATATATATATATATATATATATATATATATGTAAGGTCAGTGCACCCTCTAAGCCCCACACATAGCTTATGATCTCCCTGACCACCAGAGGGCACCTCAGACATGGAGCTTCATTGTAAGAAACAGGTTTGCACATACTGTAGGAGTAGTCCCAGTGGAAGTCTTTTAGATTAATGGATTAAAGAATAGTGAACAAAATGACAAACATGTTGGAGAGCATGTAATCAAAACATCTCATCTCCTGATGCGTTTGTAAGCTTTTTGTCTTTATTACGTCTAATGAGACTTATGAGACAATGAGTGTGCAGGACAGGGAACACGTCACCAGGATAATACAATAGCTACTGTGGGGATCAAACCTGTGAGCTTTATCCTGTTGACATGGTGCATGGTTACAGCCTGTAACCATGCACCATGTCTATCATGGTTAGGTTAATTTCCATCCAAGACTGTCCTTACTTGATCATTGTCTTCTTGCAATGCAGCTATCCATCCAGTAGGTGGCGCATTGTTGCACATTGTTATAATGTAAATAAAGTGTTTTTTGTTAAATCTCTCTCTGTGTCTCTGTCTCTCTCTTTGTGTGTGTGTGTGTGTGTGTGTGTGTGTGTGTGTGTGTGTGTGTGTGTGTGTGTGTGTGTGTGTGTGTGTGTGTGTGTGTGTGTGTGTGTGTGTGTGTGCGCGTGCTTGCGTGCATGTGTGTGTGTGCAAAGGTTATAATACTTTTGTTTTTTTCATTCGTTTTTATTTTTATTAGTTTTGACTTTTTGTTTTCAATTTCAGTTTAGTTTTCATTAGTTTTTAAGGTGGGTTTGATCGTTTAATTTACTTTTTATTTTTTGAAAATTATTAGTTTTAGTTTAGTTTTTATTAGTTTCAGTGTTACTTTTAGTCTTGTTTGCCCCTTTCCTATATTTTTTTGTATTGTAATATGGGGTGTTTGTCAGGGGTGAGAATCAAATGGGTCATAGTTGCTATTATACAATTTTCTGTGAGACTGTGTTGGAAAATAGATGTAATCTCCACTCAAAATACTAGGCTTATTGAAATACTATAAACTGACAAAGAGTAAGACTAAGGACATTTTCTCTTCAATTAATTTTATTTTAGTTAGTTTTGTAAACACACAATACCGTTTCAGTTAGTTATCGTTTTTTTGTAAAGCTTAGTTTTTATTTTTATTTCAGTTTATTTCATGTTTTTTCAATTCTAGTTTTCACTTTTTTCGTTAGTTTTCGTTAACTACAATAACCTTGGTGTGTGCCTCCGTCTCAGTGTCTCTGTCTGTCTGTCTGTCTCTTTTTGTCTTTCTTTTTTGCTGTGATTTTGCACTATTTACCTACTGCACCTTGTCTGTAGCCCACACAGCATATTTCACACATGCGTAATTGTACAATGAAGTGACAGTAAAAATCTTGAATCTTGAATCTCTTTCTCTGGCTGTCTCTCTGTCTCTGTCTCTGTCTCTCTGTCTCTGTGTCTCTCTCTCTGTCTCTGTCACTGTCTCTGTCTCTCTGTCTCTGTGTCTCTGTGTCTCTGTCTCTCTGTCTCTGTCTCTGTCTCTCTGTCTCTGTGTCTCTCTCTCTGTCTCTGTCACTGTCTCTGTCTCTCTGTGTCTCTGTCTCTCTGTCTCTGTCTCTCTGTCTCTCTGTCTCTGTCTCTGTCTCTCTCTGTCTCTCTGTCTCTCTGTCTCTGTCTCTGTCTCTCTGTCTCTGTCTCTGTCTCTGTCTCTCTCTCTGTCTCTGTCTCTCTCTCTGTCTCTCTCTCTGTCTCTGTCTCTCTGTCTCTCTGTCTCTCTGTCTCTCTGTCTCTGTCTCTCTGTCTCTATCTCTCTCTCTGTCTCTGTCTCTCTCTCTCTTTCTCTGTCTCTGTCTCTCTGTATCTCTCTCTGTCTCTCTCTCTTTCTCTGTCTCTGTCTCTCTGTCTCTCTCTCTGTCTCTGTCTCTCTGTCTGTCTCTCTGTCTCTCTCTCTGTCTCTGTCTCTGTCTCTTTCTCTGTCTCTGTCTCTCTGTCTCTCTCTGTCTCTCTCTCTGTCTCTCTGAGGTTCTTTGTGACGTGGAAGTTTCACAACATACTGTAAGACTCGCTCCACTGAATGAGAGTCAGACGTCTGGTCATCTGCTGAACCAGTCTTTCCATGGGGTTTAAAGGGACAGTTCACCCAAAATCAAAAGTGCTATTCATCCATCTCGATCAGGGGTTTTCAAATGGGAGGCAGGCCTCCCCAGGGGGGCTCCAAACAGTTTCATTCAAACCAAACAGTTCAGCTATATTTAGAATCGGGAGAGACCATAGAACATTTCACTCAGAACAAAACTTAAAAAAACAAGATAAAAAAAAATCTTTAAACTTCACAACAACATTTTGTTTTTACGTTTTGGTCTGAGTGAAATGTTATGCGGTCTCTCCTGTTTCTAAATATATCTGAACCGTTTGCTTTGAACAAGTAAAACTCTTTTTACTAAAGCATTTTACGAAATGTCTATGGGAAAATAAATGGCGCATGAAAATCTCTGGTACAGTGCTGAAGCAGGAAGTGACGTTTTACTTTGGCTCTCTCCTCTTCTCTCCTTTCACCCTCTCTCTCCCTTTCCCCCCATTTCCCCCTCTCCAACACACACACACACACACACACACACACACACTCTCTCTCTCTCTCTCTCTCTCTCTCTCTCTCTCTCTCTCTCTCTCTCTCTCCTCTCTCCAGGCACTTTTCTTCCATAAGGAGAATGGAGCAGAGGGGCGAGCAGTGGGCAGCGTTCTCTGTGCAGGTCTTCAGTCTGCGGGAGGAGGTGGGGGGCGAGGAGGCACAGGTAAGAGGGGCAGAGGGCTGCAGGGGGAGGAGGTGTGTGTGTGTGGGGGGGGGGGGGGGGGGGACAGCTAGGGGCAGAGGGCTGCAGGACGGGTTCGAGAGGGCATGAAACATTTGATCATGTGAGTTAATTTGCAGTTCACCTCAGACAAGATAGGACACTGCTTTTCAAGCCTGACATTTACGTAGATTTGCTAAGATGAACAACATTTCTGAAAAACAGAATTCAAAAAAACTGTTAGAACTCAAAATACCAACACGTATAGCCTATAGCCCATTGTACTATACTGTACAGTCAACCTAGAGGCATCATAAAACAGCAAACTAGGGAAATTCCAGACTTGAAAGCAGTGTCCTGTCTTGTCTGAGGTGAAATGCAAACGAACGAGAGTCACATGATCAACTGGACTAACTCTGACTGAAATCAGTTTTAAATAGTGATATTATTTTAAATCCTGATATTATAATAGCTGCAGGTTGCTGAGGCGGTGAAGGTGTGCAGACAGAGAGCAGAGGAGGAGCTAACGTTACTGCTCAGCACAGGACTGGAGGCTCCACACCTCACTGTACAGGATGGTAAGTAGCCTACAATCACCAGAATAAAATGATGGCTTTGTATTTTTCTGCAATCCGCAGATATCTACAATCTCAATGTAAATTTGGAAGCAAAGGGCGCTTCATCTGAAAACCTCACTGACTTTCCGACGTTAAACTCAACCTCCGCCACCTAAATGTCTTTAGTGAGTCCCATTGAGATTACAAGATCTCTTTTAATTTGAAGGAGCTGTGCAGGAAATGGAGTTAAACGTTCCGGGCAACTTGACACTGTCAAGCCTCTCCGGGTCACGGACACCAAAAATCACCACCAAAGAGGGCGCTGTGGGAATGACAGAGCCACCATTCTCCCTATTAGTCCCTGTCAAATGATTAAAATGTTATTAAGGTAAATAAGTTACTTAAT
>NC_139625.1:8294308-8296808 GCF_964638095.1 Poromitra crassiceps
GCTGGCTGTTCAGGCCGGGCTGCGGCCGCGGAGGAAGCTCATGGACTGGTGGTGACAGCAGGGGAGGTTGGGTGTTGTGGTCGGGGGTTAGTGTGGGGCCAAAAGTTTGTCATCTGGTCATCAGGTAAAAAAGCGGAAATGGCCGTCACAGGAATTTGGCTTTGAAAACAGGGCGTCATAGTAAATAACTGTGATGCAAGTTATCTCACTATACGAGGGACCAGCCCAGCAGCATTTTGGTAAACAAACCGCGTCACTGGGTGGCAACGGCAATGGAACCCTATGGAGCGTGAGCTTTGGGAAGCTTGAGTGTCTGACTCTAGCCAGTGAACTCTGTTTACATTGTAAAAACTGCGACCGTTCACACAACTTTAACACAATGTGTACTGTATATATTATACATCAATCTCTCGAGCTACTTCTGCTCTCACTCAGAATGTCAAAATATAAGCGATGTGATGTATAGTTTTTGAGATATTGACGTTTGTTTGGCACAACTCATATACTATTAACTGCTGCGGGGTTCCGCATTTCTGGGTGTCTAGTGACGTCACGCTGAATCGTCCTATAGCAACGGTGTGTCACAGGGAGGGTGGTGACGGAGTGTGTTGGACCGGGTACTTGGTACTATGGCATGGCATTCAAATGTATTGAGCACCCACCCACCGGTGGAAACATATATCTGAGCCCATCATTTGGGTTTTGCATAAATAAGGAAAACATTAAATGTGACTTGTATTGTTTATTGTTTATTATGGATCCCCATTAGTCTGACTACTCAGACTATTCTTCCTGGAGTCCCTGCAACATACAGAAAATACAAAACAATATAATGCAGTATTACACTGCACACAACAAAACAGTGAACAATGTTCACATTGAAACCACAACATTGTGTTAAAATAAAATAAAAAATAAAGTTAGATAAACTAAATAATAAACATCAACAGTGTCATACAAGAGCATACTGCCCTAATAATGCACACATTTTCACACATTTTCATGGAGAATGCACACATTTTCCATGATCATGAATATTTAATCGAGCAAGAGACTTGGAAAAGAATAGAAAAAGACTTTTGAAGAGCGAGCGATGGAAAGATACTGACAATTCAAGTACAAACTTGTTTAGTGAAAATGAACTCAAGTACAAGTAGAATTACTAGTCCAGGAAATGACTCAAGTACTGTAAGAGTACATTTGCTTTACTTTAAAAAATGTTTTATATTTTTAATTATTGACCATAATAATTACATTTGACACATCCAGCACATGTTAGCAGTGTTAGCTAAGCTGTCCCTGTCTTTGTCTTGTCTTGTCTTTCATACTGAACAGCTCATTCAGATGCAGCAGATTCTCAGTTTGCTGATTCTCTTCTTTGCCAGATGAGCTATAGAGCTGCTAGCAGCAGCAATATCACAATCACATACATCCATTTAGCTATATGGCTATCAGCAGTGTCAAATGAAACTGAGATTTCTGAACTAATGTGACGATGGCGATAATTACAATTTTGTGGATCGTCTACACCTGTCTTCTAATTCAATTGGCCAGTCTTGAGCGTGATTTCATTTAATTGGCTACTGCACAAAGCGATCGTGCTGTTTTCATAGTGGGTGTGCAAAACAAACATCAGAATTTGCTCATTTACTCCGTGTGCATTTAAAAGTACTCAAGTAGAGTATCTATCATTTAAATTGCTTGAGTAAGAGTAAACGTATAGCATTAAAAAGTACAAATCCTCCAAAAGAAACTACTCAAGTACAAGTACTTGAGTACAAGTACTTGAGTACAAGTACTTGAGTACTTTCCAGCTCTGCTATATGTTGCACTCCCATGGCAGCGATTTTAGACGTTGAGAAGTACCTGGGTTATACTGTACATGGATACAAAATAGTGCATTATTTTGCATAATATGGTTTTAGTACAAACACTGAATGAGAACAGCCTGTACTGCAAACGGGCGATAAGAGTTCAAACGTGTGACATCGGTGACATCTTGTGCGTTTTATTCTCCAGACGTACAGAACTTCCAGCGGCTGTTGAGGAGGAAAGGTGATGACAAAGGGACCAGGAAAGGATGCAAAGAAGGAGACGGCCGAGGGAACGAGGCTGGGGAGAGAGGCCCGGAGCCCTGCAGAAGACGTCCCGACGACTCCTCTGCTGCACAGTGCTTCCAGGTAAGACACTCCATCACTATACGCCTTTTCTCACTTTAACTCCAATTTGATCAGCAAATCTCATTAAAACGGCTTCTTCAACAAATTCAACTAACTGTGGCAAGTCAGTAGAGATGTATGGTAACAATGTGAAATTTCTCAGTATGGTATCTACCAAAATATCATGGTATCATGGTATATACGGTATTTCACGGTATTATCTACCGTGGTTGCTTGATATCACGGTAGGCCTGCCCTATACCTTAAAACGGTATATCATTACATCAATTCAAGTGCGAAATGGGTTTGAAACTATTTAATTTGAAATGTTCTGAATCTGA
>NC_139625.1:8299308-8336808 GCF_964638095.1 Poromitra crassiceps
AGACACACACACACACACACACACACACACACACACACACACACACACACACACACACACACACACACACACACACACACACACAGCAGAGCCCTGCTGAAGTTATCTAGCAACAGCCATGAACGAAACTAAGAATAAAAATAAAGTTACAAGGAAAATGAAGACAAACATACAATTTACTCCACTTGAGTAAAACATTAATCTGGGAACCCAGAGTCTATTTCGGCACGTATAGACTGACAGCTGTACCTTTTTTCGAGGCTTCCTGTACAGAGCGGATCTTCCACTTCCCCACAGCGCTGCCTTTTAAAAACATACATTCCCTCACTTTTATTTTGCTAATATACGGCCGATAGCCGACAGCTGGCTGGCCGCCCTGAAGCATCCGATGAGCCGCGAGGAAATACAGTAACAATATTCCTGGAATGCGACGAACCAGTTGTATGTCCTTTGCATTCTACATGAAATGGAGACATTAGCGTTTGTTTTATTTTGTATGTTACATACTTATTGGCAAAGTATAATGACATTTATGGGCTAGAAAAGTCTGCCGATGTAGGCACTAGGCAGCCATGTTGCCTGCTGAGAATTTTCTCCTAGTCATGAAGATTGATTGACAGCTGTCATGTCATGATATCATTGGTTGAAATCGGGTTGAAGTTTGATAGTACTACCTGATGTCAGCATGTATGGTTGTGAATGAACTCAGCATGGTTGACTTTTGACGTGAAAAACCAACGAAATTGGATTTTTGTGATTTTTCTGCATACATTGAATTAAATAGGTGCACTGTATAACCAGGGACGTGATCTGAAATCGCATTTTTTTCATTTCAGCTCAACTTTAAGCTATAAAGATGTCTTCTTAATCAACTTTGACCAAAAAAAGCTTTATAGTTGACTAGATGCATCTAAGTTACATTCATTGTATTGGTTTCAGTTGCTTTGTTGCTGCTGTGAGCAGCCTTGAACCCATGGCTAATTTTCAATTCATACAACTGAGAATGGCAGTTTAAACTGATTTACATTGGTCAATCGTGCAGATTTGAGCAACTGTAACTAGCCTAACACTGAGCTTAAGTTTGGCATACCGTGCATGTGTGTGTGTGTGTGTGTGTGTGTGTGTGTGTGTGTGTGCTGGCTGTGCGGTTTCGATCTTGGCTCCTGCAAGGCCAAATCTCTCTCTCTCTCTCTCTCTCTCTCTCTCTCACACACACACACACACACACACACACACACACACACACACACACACACACACAGCATGCAGAGCGTGGCATTCTGGGGAGTTAATGGCTTGAGGCCTCAGTGCAGTGGGCTAGGGGCTGCAGAGTGATGCTGCTGATACAGGCTGTGACTGATACATGTGGCCGATATCGCTCTTTTATGAAATATCCCCCATCAGCCGGTCATAGAGGCCACCTCCCATATCAAGGAGGTCCCTGCTTCACTACATACAGTACTGTATATACATACTCATACACTTTGTAAGGCCCTCCCCCATGGAAGAAGACTGATGTTTGGCAGAACCAGAACCTCGCGACACAGAGACAGTTTCTACCCAACTGCCATCCGCCTCTTCAATGGGACCCGGAAGGCCCCACGAATCAGGACTTCATCACTCCCCTGATCTGATGCCGCCTGAGCACAACCGGCTCAGTAACATGGTTGAGGTCCCCCCCTCCCCCCATGGACATTATCCCATGGAGACTATCCTACCCCCCCAGTCCCCTCCCTCGTCCCCCCCCCCCATTATATATCACTATAAAGGACTTTTTTACTTTGCACTTTATCATTTGAGATGTGCTGCACACCTGCACTAAGTCAAATGCCACGTTTGTAAACCTACTTACCTACATACTGTGGCTATTAAAGTGAATCTTGAATTATATATAAGAGATCCCTTACAGACAAACCACATGAACTTCACATGTGCAAAATCAGATGTGATCACATGGGGAAAACATTTGATCACATGTTATAACACGTGATAACATGTTTTCCACATGTGAAAATGTTCCCAAACCACACGCTTCATGGGTTTCACATGTGTTCCACATGTTTTCACATGTGAAATTTAACATGTGAACGTCATGTGTTTTTTTCTGTAAGGGTTACTGTATAATTTGCCTTTTCTGCACTATTCTTATTCTATTATTGTGTTTGTGTGATATCCATCTTAAAAAATGCAACGATGACCATTGATCTCCAGTATTTGTTGTAATGATGAATGTGTTGTGTCTTGTCAATGTAGATCATGCTGCAGAGTAACGGTCTGTCTGAGAGGGTCATGGTCCTCCAGGGGGAGGTGGAGGAGGTCACCTGCCCTGACATGGTGGACGTCATCATCTCTGAGCCCATGGGCTACATGCTGCTCAGTGACAGATCCACACAGAGCTTCCTGTATGCCAGGAAGTGGCTGAAACCCAACGGTATTAGAGCGGAGAAGATCAGCGATGCAAAGCAAACTGTCATGTCTCTGGTAGATTGTTGAGTGATAGCAGGCTGCACACGTTATGTTGCATGATAGTAATAACTCATTTGGAGCACACTATGACTCCCTTTACACCTTGCATTAAAATGTGTCTCATATCCAGATTGTATCTAGATATGACTTAACCTCTCTCTCTCTCTCTCTCTCTCTCTCACTCTCTCCCTCTCTATGTCTCTCTCTCCAGGTCTGATGTTTCCCTCATATGGTGATATACATCTGGCTCCCTTCAACGACGAGCAGCTCTACATCGAACACTACGCACGAGCAAGCTTCTGGTCTCACACACACACACACACACACACACACACACACACACACACACACACACAGAGGCATAAATCCATGCATGAGGAAAAAAACACACTAGGTCCCTTTCTCTCTCTGCAACACACACACACACGCACACGCAGGCACGCACACGCACACGCACGCACACGCACACGCACACGCACGCACACACACACACACACACACACACACACACACACACACACACACACACACACTCGTTCCCATGTGCTTGACCCCAGTCAGCCATGTTTCCTGTTGGGTGTAAAATGCTCTGTCTGTTCTGACTCATATACAGACCAGCTTGAGTTGGACTCATGAAGGCAGATATTTTTGGATAGGAGCAGATTTTTTGGGCTGCCGATATTTAAGATCTTGAAATCTGACTTTTTTTTATGCAATAAATAAATAAATAAATACATAAATACATAAATAAATAAATACACAAATAAATAAATACATAAATACATAAATACATAAATAAATAAATACATAAATAAATGAATTAATTAATTAATTAATAAATAAATAAATAAATTCATTAATTAATAAATACATACATACATACATACATACATACATACATACATACTGTACATACATACATACATACATACATACATACATTAATTAATTAATTAATTAATTAATTAATTAATTAATTAATTAATTAAAGGCCTCTCAAAATGACTTAATATTCTATAAGCAGATGGTCGGCTACCCACTCTCGAAAATACATGCAAGCAGCAATGCCACTACTGTTGATATATTTGTTTTCATGTTTGGACAAGTGCCTGCATGCATACCTGTATGCAAGCTGTGTGTGTGTGTGTGTGTGTGTGTGTGTGTGTGTGTGTGTGTGTGTGTGTGTGTGTGTGTGTGTGTGTGTGTGTGTGTGTGTGTGCGTGTGTGCGTGTGAGCGTGTGAGTGTGTGAGTGTGTTGCCATGATCTGTGTCCCTGATGGCTCCACCATGTGGGAAGGTTAGGCTCAGTCAGCCTTGAGGAATGAAGGTAAACTATAAACCTGGATGCAGGAGATATTGCAAAAACTCTTTTGGCCGATTGTCGATGTCGATACTGGTATGACTTCTGTCCTGTAGTGGAATTAACACCTTATTATGCCTACATGTATACTCTTATGGTGATGGTCCACATGGCAGATGCAGACCTAAATACAATGCTTTTCAAAATGGACACATTCGTGCGGCAAAATAAGAAAACTACGTCAACTATGTAAAACATGCCATATTTTTATTTACCGTATGTAACTTTTTCAAAAACAAACAGAACTGTATTTAATTAAGTATTTAGTTAAGCATTGAGTGGGCATAATTAAAGCGTCATTTTATTGGCCTGTCATGTCGCCAGAAATGTTTGTTTCGGGCCGATGCCGATATTACATTTTAAAGCCTTTATCGTCCGATATCAATGGCGTAGCGATATCTTCGTGGATCCCTCCTATATAAACTGATGTTTTTCACCAGTTTCGCAAAATTATCTAATAAAATTTGGGGGTTTAAGAACTTTTTAATCCTGCACAACATTCTCCCAAAATGTTTGCTTTCCAACTGGAATCAGCCTAATATGAGGCATTGCATTGAGCTCACTATTAGTATTGTTTGGATGAGACTCAAAATGATTTTCAATTTACCGTCAACTAGAAAAACACAACTCCATAATAAAATAAGAAACAATTGGATATTCAGAATGGCTGTGATTTGATTATGAAGTTCTACAATATTGTGAGACAATATTGGAATGTCTTAGTATGCGAGTGATTAAATGTAAAGATATCTAACATTGGTCCAAAACATCAGCTTCAATCCCAAAATGTCAGTATCACAAAACCCATTGGTGGACGCTCTAGTGATAGCACTATATCGGATCTGATCAATTCATCAATACAACCTGCAAACATATCCCTGCTCACTATGATGTGTATAATGTGCAAAAGCTTTCCTCCTGTGTGTTCTGTCTCATACATAACAGTGACTTGTGTCTCTTCCAGGCACCAGAGATGTTTCCATGGAGTTAACCTCAGTGGTCTTCACAGTGCTGCTGTGGGCGAGTTTTTTAGGCAACCTATAGTGGTCAGTGCGGGGAAACCCATTCACACAGTAGGCTACTCTCAGTTAAATACAGGAGTCAAACCAGACAACGAGCCACAATTAGTTAACTACAGGCTACATAGTGCTCAAACCAAAATGTTGGTAGCCACAATAATATTAATTAGCCCACAGTATGAGGCAAACCTGTCATCTAGCCACAATAGTTAACTACAGTAAGTGACTATTTTCTGAAAATTGCATGGAAGAAAAAGCATAGATTTACGCTTCAAAAGTCATAAACACGATCCTCATTTGTTAGAATGATCTTGCTGAACACAAACTTTGCTTCATAAACATTTGTTGACCGCAGACTTTATTTCATGTATTTAACCAAAATCCCCATACAAAAACCCCATTGTCTTTTACACCTACGAACCAGCAGTGCAGGGACTTCTGGGTAATCCTCCAAAAACATGTCCTCCCTGCAGTGGTTAAAGTGAGTCAAGACCTATGATAGTTCAATAAGAAAATAGAGATCCCAAAGCTTATTACTGTGGCCATACACCAGATCAGCAATACGTCATTTTGTATGCGGCTGCTGGCGGCACATGTTCCCGCCCCCATTTTAGGGGGAAAAACTCTCCCCGTTGACCTCAATGTAAAATACCACTCCCCAAAGAAATGATAGAAAAATAACAGAATCAATCTCATTTTATTAATGACCCCAAAACACCATGACATGACAATATATTACAACTCGGCCGGCCGCACAATGCGCAAGATACATCTGAAATATGACTTTGACCCATCTAAATGTGACTCATGACCCGTCTCTGACCTAGTTCTGGTGTCCGCTTGTTGCTAATGTAGTCTTCCGACATTAAATGCTGTTGTAGTGGAGCCCAGCGTCGTTGTAGGCTACTTGTCTCGGGACTGTAATGTCAATATGTGACATGAGTAGAGGATGAGTATGTTTTCTCCCTAAAAGGGGGCGAAGCCTAATAGTAAAAAATACCAGTAGGCTATGAGTCAAACAAGTTAAACAATCTAACAATAATATCTAAATAGCCTACAGTAAATGAATACAGTAGGCTAAATAAAGCTCAAACCAAAAGTTAATTAGGCATAATAATATGAGTGACTTTGAGTCAAAATTGACAAGACTATAGGTCAAAAACCACATTTAGCTGGCCACGGTAATATCAATCAAATATATTGCTTTATCTAACAGGCCTTTGTCACATCGTCACCCTCTTAAAATAATGGCCTAAGTCACTTTTTCAATTTTTTAAGAAAAACTTAAACAAATAATAATAGATATTTATTCATCATTCCACAAAAAGATGTTATGACACTAGATGACTATTGACATACAAATAACACTGTCTGTCAATTATGTAACATAAAACGATTAGATGACTGATTAGATGACTTACGTCAATTTACGAACATGCCATTGGCTGAGTTTCCCAACAAAGAAGCTTCTTAAGAGTTAAGAAGCTTCTTAAGGAGTTAAGAAGGCTCCAAAGAAGTGTTTCCCAAACGCCTTCTTAACAGTCGAGAAAAATAAAAAAAATAGAAGGCTCTTAAGAAGCATCTTAACTCATTCAGGGCCAGTTTAGGACTGCCAATATTTAGCACAGGCCAAAGATTTTCATAATTGTTGGTCATCTTTCAAGACCCACAGTAAATTATCTATTAGCACCAGAGTGATTTGCAATACCTCAAAATGAAGATGTACGTCTCTGGGTTCACCAGGGAAAAAAAAGTGAGCTTTTAGCATGTTCTGTACTCTACTTATAGCCATTTATATACACCCTGTTTTCCCCCAGAAGGTCTCCCAGAGAAAATAAACAGGAGAAAAGGCAATTTTTGTAAAAGGGCACAATCTCAGGCATAACTCACTCTCAATTCTTTTATTTTGAACTGTATTGACATCAGACATGTAAATATTATTCGTTAGGACACAAATGACAAAAAAAATAAATATATATATATATATATATACACATGAAGTGCTTTTTTTTTACATTCAACAATACAGTTTACTCGGTGTGAGTGAGTGTGCAGACAGACAGACAGACAGACAGACAGACAGACAGACAGACAGACAGACACACCGACAGACAGACAGACAGACAGACAGACAGACAGACAGACACACACACACACACACACACACACGATCCCCTTTTAGATTTCTAACCCCACATAGGATAAGCAATAACCACGCCCTGTGGCGCTGGGATTGGCCAGGAGCAACACTGGAGGGCACGCAGCCCAGCGATTTCATGAACCAACTGAAGAGCTCTTGAGAAGGACAGCGGGCTGCTGTGTCTGCCTTCTGCCCGCTGCTGCCTAGCTGTTCCTGTGTTTATTTTGATTTGTTCTGGTACACCCGTCCTCGTCCATGTCTCCCTGTCATATCCTCTCTATTTGATCGTTCCCGTTTTCCCCTCGGCTATTCAACACGTCCTCACCGCCCTCGCAAACTGATCGATCATTTCCTCATTCCTCCGATGATCAAACACATCTCTTGATTACTTTCTCCCGTTTTCTCCTGGCTGGCACAGAGGAAGGCGACTCCAGCTCGTGCAGCGCGCCGAGGGCGTTTCAATGGCGTTTCTCCTGTCTGCACAAGGAAGCGTTACCCGTTTTGCTGCTTTTCCTCTTGCTCAATTTCAAAACAACAGCTGCGGTATGTGTTTGATCGCGTGCTGTCGGCTACCCTTTGAAGGCAGGGACCTGTGTCTGTGTCACAGGCTGGGCAAGTGTTTGCTGCAGGCGCTGCACCAATAAAAACAAAAACACGTCAAACACGTCATTGGCGGGGAGGGCTATTTCTGATAACACGTCAAAGACGTCATTGGCGGTGAATGAGTTAACTGGAGCGGCTCACTTGATGGCACTCTGAGCCCAGCAGTGGGCCACGACTCAGTGGTTGAGAAACACTGTTAACACCTAATCATGGTCATGTTAAACTTTATTAAACATTATTTATTTCAGACATGGACTGCAGTTCAAATTGCTTTATATACACAGCATACAACAAAACAGAGAAACACTACAGAATTTAAGCGACCTTGGGTTCTGTGAAAGGTGCTATATAAATCCACAACATTATAAAAGTAATCCATTCTGATTAGAGGAATATAGCCTACGGTAAAACATTTAAAACACAAGTAACCATACATACAGGGGAGATTTTCAAGTGTTCCCTAATTTTAAACACTAAAGGGTACATGAAAGAAAGGAAAAAGGGAAAAACACAAGAGGAACAGTGGACACAAGTATCTCCTTTTGCCTAAGAAGGTGTTAAGAAGGCTCCAGACCCTTCTTACAAAACCTTCTTAACGAAAGATCATCTTAGCGCTAAGAAGCTTTTGGGAAACGCAGCCTTCTTAACGGAGGATAATTGGAAGATAATTTTAGGCTAAGAAGCAATCGGGAAACGCGTTGGCTTCGTTGGCTTCTTACGGGAGCCTTAAGAAGGGTCAAAGAAGCTTCTTAGCGCTAAGAAGCTTTTGGGAAACGCATGCCTTCGTAAAGAAGCAATTGGGAAACGCGTTTGCTTCTTAAGGGGGCCTTAAGAAGGGTTGAATTAGCTTCTTAGCGCAAAGAATCTTTTGGGAAACCCAGCCATTGTGACTTAGGCAAAACAAAACTGACTTACAGTTGCATTTTATGTCAAGCGTGTGACTTAGGCCGTTTTATTTTTGCCTAAGTCACATTGTCTTGACTTAGGCAAAAATAAAACAGCCTAAGTCACACGCTTGACATAAGCCAATGCACTACCAGGTAGGAACAGCATGATCTTGTCAAAAAGTGACTTATGCCATTATTTTAAGAGGTTGACGATATGAGATTGGATACATCTTTTATAATGACACTCTGTCTTTCCTGCCTTACACTGTGTTGCCGGTCATGTTGATCTACAGTAGGAAGTGAATCTTACTGTACTGTCTCCACTCACTTAAGCTACTCTGGAGAAGAATGTTGCTAAATGCTTGAGATGTAAATGTAAAAAAGAAAACACAGTGGTGGTAACTGTAAATGACACTTGATTCTGTATCGTCTTCATCCAGGACACTTTTGATATCCAGGTTCTGATGGCCCGGTCTGTCAAGTACTGCATCAACTTCATGGAAGCTAAAGAAGAAGATCTGCTCAGGTTAGGTGGAAACACAGTGAGGTTTCAAATTCTCTTCATCTGAAAAGCTTCATCAACAGAAAATCCAAGGGAAAAGTGCATTTCTTTCATCCCCTTTGAACATCTTGTCTGACACTGGGAGATGAACATCGTCATCACTGTACCTGAAGATGACATCTGCCTGTTCAAATTCTAGCCACTTCTCTTCTCTTTTAGTCCTTATTGAAAGAGCGCATGGCCAAACGGCACTATATCTGTTCAGTGGCCGTTATGGCTGCTCCTCTACTGTACCCCTGGACCGAGTCTAAAGCGGAAATGAGCTCTCCAGCGCCCCCATGTTGTTGTCGTTTTGACGGTGTTATGTGAATCTGCCTTTTTTACGAGAAGCCACACCCACTGCCATGCCTGCCTTTGGCCAATCAGTGCAAGAACTTACTTAATACTCACTTAGCTGGTATTATATGAATCTGTTCATTGAGTTAAGCTTGCAATAAGGTGTGTGTGTGTGTGTGTGTGCGTGCGTGCGTGTGCGTGCGTGCGTGTGTGTCCGTGCACGTGTGTGTTTCAGAATGGAGATTCCCTTTGTGTTCACGCTGCTCCAGTCTGGTCTGGTCCACGGCCTGGCCTTCTGGTTCGATGTGGCTTATCTGGGATCCAAGTAAGAAGTGTATTTATTTATGCACGATATTGGATTTTTTTTGCCCATATTTTCCAAGTCTTTTGGCTGAATGCCAATATCGATATATGTGAGCATTTCTTTCCACATAATTTCACAGAATCTCAAGTCTCTCCCGTAGCGGAATTAACACATGTATTATTATGCCTGCTCTTATTGTGAAGGCCCACTGGCAGATGCAGACATAAATGCAACGCTTTTCAAAATGTACACATTCACTGGGAAAAATAAGAAAACTATTTCAACTTAGGGGTAAACAATTGATGTAACATTTTGCAAGATTCATCCGACTTAAACAGGCTTGGACGATGCTCTCCCTGGGTTAGGCTTAGCATTATTAAAGCGTCATGTTATCGGCCTGTGATATCAGCAGAAATGTTCGTTTGGGGGCCGATATTTCATTTAAAAACCTTTATCGGCCGATATAACGATGCCGTGCCGATATCATCGTGCGTCACTAATTGAGGATACAATGCTACAAGTCACACCTTTAATCTATTTCATCACCCCCCCCCCCCCCCTCTCTCTCTCTGTGGAGGTCAACAGTGTGGCTCTCCACAGCTCCCACTGAGCCGCTGACACGCTGGTACCAGGTCAGATGTTTGCTTCAGACTCCGCTGTTTGCCAAGCTGGGACAGACTCTGTCTGGGAGCGTGCTGCTCACCGCCAACAACAGGTAGGTTACACCTCAAGCCTGGCTTTACCTGCTGCTGTCACACTTGTGTGCTGTTGCTTTTCATTCTTTCCATGAAATTTCCCTTTACTCAATCTGGTTGTCTCACTGAGATCAAGATCTCTTTTGTGAGGCGGTACTGAAAAGTATATAAAAAAAAGAAAAAGGAAAAAAGAATAAAGGAACATGAATAAAACAATAGAATTGATCAAGCGGTCAGTAGTCTCTCACTTGCCAGACTCTCCCTACAATTGGGGAGAGTCCGGCTGTACTGGCTGGCACTCTGGTATAGCTTTGGGAAAGGCTCTGTTTACCTTTACAGCCAACCACCGGAAGTACCAAGCTGGCACATTCCAGGTCCAATGGTTTTCAGCGTGTAGCAACAACCTAGCATTGTTGATGATGTTGTTTCACAGCAGCTAGGGCAGACTTTATAAAAACAGTGACAAACATCATGTGAAATATTACTTTACAGGTTCAAGTAGGCTGCAGGACGTTTTTTGATTTTGCCTATTACCTGTGAGTGTTAGGGTGGTTTAAATGTCCTGATCATGTGACCTCGCATTCTGTTTCACTCCAAGGTTCAGTCTGGACTTCCAGCCACCCACACAGCCCAGTCGCCAAAGAAATGTTAAATATCAACGTTTGTCCACGTTTCTACTTCACAATTTTGGCTGGAAAATTGGGGGGAAGGGGGGGGGTGTTGGTTAGACTCAATAACCAACACCCCCCCTCATGTGCGTTCTTTGAAAGAGGAGCACGTCTAGCGCGTCCTTACATAGAGAATGAATTGCAGAAAGACGCTGGCAGCTCCAAAAACACTTTTGGCTTGAATGTCCCCTAACAATTAAACAAGAACCAGACATGCACCAGCAGAGCTTCTCAGCGGAAAATATGTTTTCGCCGTTCTTCTGCTACTGTGATTGGCTGAAGGAGTTGTCTGTCAAGGAAAGCACCTCTAACCCGTCATGCCCCACCTCGGCTGCTGCTCGGCTGATCCCTCTTATATGATTGTACCTTAAAGGGATAGTTGTATGAACTCCATACCAGTTGAAGTCCATACCAGAACCTGAGTACACAGTGTTAGTGACCGCCGCGGATGCAGTGCGCGGAGCCAGAAAATAGTGCCAATAAATAGAGCGGTCTGACCAACAGCAAGACTGAGGTTTTATTGTTGAAATGAGAAGTCATAACACATGCATGCTTTCTTTAGGAGTAAAACTTGATAACTCCGTGACCCTAGAATGTCCGTCGGGACTCATTTTTCTCCACTCAGATCAAGCTAGAGCTCCGCCCACGGGACTCATGGATCGGCAAGTCAGCTCCCCAGACACTCTACAATCCAAACTATCCCTTTAAAACAAATAATCACCAAAATGTCCTTTTCCCACTGTAGGCAGAGCTATGATGTCACCAAACTCTTTGTTTTCCCACTGTAGGCAGAGCTACAGTATGACATCACAAACCATTTCCCACTGTAGGCAGACCAATGACATCAGCAAACCTGTCATTTTCCCACTGTAGCCAGAGCTATGACATCACAAACCTATCCTTTTCCCACCCAGAGCTACTGTATGACATCACAAACCTGTCATTTTCCCACTGTAGGCAGAGCTATGACATCACAAAGATGTCCTTTTCTCACTGTAGGCAGAGCTATGACATCACAAACCTGTAATTTTCCCACTGTAGGCAGAGCTATGACATCACAAACCTGTCCTTTTCCCACTGTAGGCAGAGCTATGACATCACAAACCTGTCCTTTTCCCATAGGCAGAGCTATGACATCCACATCACAGCCACAGTCGACCAGTCAGGCTTCAGATCAGGAAACACCCTGGACCTCAAAAACCCTTTCTTCAGGTGAGTGCACTGCACCTGCTTCCTCCCCGACACCCTGACTCACTATTACAACCAGACAACAGTCACCATCATGACTGGCTGACATCATATTATCATATGGATACTGTAGTGAATTCAACTTGTAGTGTGATCATTCCCTTATATCACACAGAAGCTGACTTGTGTGACTGGCTTGCTTTGGGAAATTCAATAAGAAAATGTCTTATGAATGTCTCCAAAACTGCCTTTCAGGTGTCAGGTGATCAAGGTGCTTTGCCTCCAAGTAGTAGTAGCAGCGGTTAAAAGTGGGATTTCGCAGGGGCTGTGTACAATAACCTGTGTGTGTGTGTGTGTGTGTGTGTGTGTGTGTGTGTGTGTGTGTGTGTGTGTGTGTGTGTGTGTGTGTGTGTGTGTGTGGGGGGGGGGGGGCGTTTAAGGGGCATGCTCCTATAGGAAGTCTTTGTTTACAACATGATTTGAGCCAATCTGTGTAGTTTCACCTGGTTCTCATGATGATATGATGATAGAATAACAATAATCATATTTCCATCTTTACAGTGTTTTATGTTTTATTTTCCTTCCAAATGACAAGGCGCCAAATCCGGGTAATGTCTCCATAAAGGAGACATTATCCTTTTGTGTAGAAATGCTGAAGTGCCCTGCCAAAGTACCTTTTTCACAGCCATTTGCAGTTGTGGGGCCTGTTATTTAGGATATTTACAGTAAGACCCACTCACGCTACTCGGCCTCTGATTGGTTAGCCTTCTTGTGTTCCATGCATTCCAAAGCAGCAGAGAGCAGATGAAAATGCTGGCGCGAAAGACGGACAATGTCAAGATTCAAGATTCAAGATTCAAGATTTTTATTGTCACTCCATGGTACAAGTATCACGTGTGAAATTCTTGTGCTGTGGACTCCGTTTACGACATAGTACAAATAGGCAACAAGCAATGAGCAATAGGCAATAAGAAATAGGCATCAATAGGCAATACTAAGCAGCAATAGGCAATAAGGCAGAATAGCGATAAGACAAGTCAGTGGCATATTCATTGCACATACAGTAGGTGCACATGTCATGTGCATACATTAGACGTGTTCAGACATTTTAAATTCGACGTATTTGACATACAGTGCAAATAGCATGTACCTTATTAAACATACAATTAAACATTAGGCATTGTGCATACGTTAGACGTGTTCAGACATTTTAAATTCGACGTATTTGACATACAGGTGCAAATACCATGTATCTTGTTAAACATACAATTAAACATTAGGCATACATAATGGTAGCAGCTGCAGTACGGTACGGTACGACTACTACACTATTTGTGTATGTTAAGGAGTCTCGTGGCCTGCGGGAAGAAACTGTTCCTCAAGCGATTTGTGCGTGCTTTTGGAACCCTGTATCTCCTCCCTGAGGGCAGCAGGGAGAACAGGCTGTTGTGGGGATGGTTTGTGTCTTTGATGATCTTCAGGGACCTCCTGAGGCACCGCTGGTTATACAGTTCATGCAGTTCTGGCAACTCATCTCCTGTTACGTGCTGGGCCGCGCGCCTCACCCTCCGTAGCGCCCTGCGGTCCATGGTGGTACAGTTCCCGTACCAGGTGGTGAAGCAGCCAGTCAGCAGGCTTTCAATGGTGCCCCTGTAGAAGTCCCTGAGGATTTCTTTCCTTAGCCCAAATTTCTTCAGGCGCCTGAGTCCGTGTATTCGCTGTTGGGCCTTTTTGACAACAGTGGCGGTGTGGCTGGCCCAGGTCAGGTCCTGGTGGATGTTGACTCCCAGGTACTTGAAGCTGTCCACCCTTTCCACCACTGTGCCGTTGATGGTGATTGGGGGGTGTGCGCCCCCCCCTCTCCTGTAGTCCACAATGATCTCCTTGGTCTTGGAGACGTTCAGAGAGAGGTGGTTGTCCTGGCACCATTGTTCCAGGACCCTCACCTCTTCTCTGTAGGCCGTCTCGTCGCCCCCCGAGATCAGCCCCACGACTGCTGTGTCGTCTGCAAACTTCACGATGGTGTTTGAAGTTTGAGTCGCCACGCAGTCGTGGGTGTAGAGGTCGTACCAGAAGGGGCTGGAGACGCACCCCTGGGGCGCTCCTATGCTGATGGTCAGTGGGGAGGAGGTGAGGTTGCCCACCCTCACCACCTGGCGGCGGTCTGTCAGGAAGTCCAGGATCCAGTCGCACATCGCTGTGTTTAGTCCCAGGTCCCTGAGTTTGCTTACCAGCCTGGAGGGTACTATGGTGTTGAATGCTGAGCTGTAGTCCACGAACAGCATTCTTACATAGGTGTCCTTCCCCTCCAGGTGGGACAGGGCGGTGTGGAGCACGTGTGCTACTGCATCCGCTGTGCTCCTGTTGGGGCGGTATGCAAACTGTAGCGGGTCGTGGTCCGGGGGGAGTGTGGGGCGGATCTTTGATATGACCAGCTTTTCAAGGCACTTGCTGGCTATTGGCGTGAGGGCTATTGGGCGCCAGTCATTGAGGCTGGTCACTTTTTGCTTTTTGCTGTCAGGTCATCCAGGTAAACTGCAGCTAAAAAAAACAAACTTGGTCACACTGATTGACAAGCAAATTTGAAAATGGCACTTCATATTAAAAAGGTTGCCGACCTCTACGCTAGACTATATACACATGCCTGATGTGAATGATGGTCATGCAACATGGAACAGTCAGTATGCACCATGACACACGGAGAGGACTGCAGCCAGGCCTACCCATATATATGTAATCACATAAAATCCCATGTTTAGGTTTGATATCAAAATCTCATTGAATTGATGAGTGTAACCATGTGGATGTATTATGTGCATATACATGTATATTCCTTTTTTTAATGTTCAGAATAAAGTTTCATTCATTCATTCATTCATAACCTAATAGTGTAAGCATTGTGTGCAGGATGCCGTCGTGGCTGCATGGCTAGAGGCCTCCAGACAGACCTGGAAGGAGGAGGAGGTCTAGAGTGGGGAGCCTCTCTCTTCCAATATGCAAGGTGAGGAGTACAATGGTCAACTTAAAGGAGAATTCCAGTTTTTTTTACACCCTGGACCTTATTTCCAGCTTAAAATATTATCACCCAGATAACTTTTATTCTGGCCAATACTCAACTTCTGTTATAGCATTTCAGTCTGGAATATGGAATATCTTACAATAATCTTTATGACTAAAAGGCTAAAAGTAATCTCATGTGTAAGAAATGACTGTTCTACATTGAGGTAAACATTTAAATAATTAACTCGTTCGTTTTGGATTTATTTTGCTTCAACAGTGCATTTTTGTTTGTGTGACCCTCAACACAGGCTTTGAGAATCCCGGGCCACTTATTGATACTTATGCTTAAATTAACCCACTCATATTCTGGTTTATTTCAAGAAAAACATTTTGGCTAGTGGAAATTCTAATTGGCTGGTAACTTTAAAATCTAGCAGCCATATTGGTAAGTGGTCAAAAAAGTAAATTTCAAGCCCTGCAGGGAGAGCAGGTGGTGACATAGGAGTGAGCGAGAAAAGGATCAAATATTGGTGGTTAAGACTGAATAATGACATCACAACTGTTAATTAAAATGAGTTATTCCTCTAAACCTGGCTTCAAATGCCCCAAATCTTTTGCGCTGGCGCCATTCGGCCCTCAGCTAAATCTGGTAACGAGGATTTTTTTTTGTGGCCCTCTCTATCATCAAAATTGCCCATCCATGGGTTACGGCATGACAATATTTGTTCATGACAATCTGGGTTTCTCATGTGGCCGCCCATGAAAAATAGTTGCCAACCCCTGCTGTAGAGAGCTATCGACCGACGTAAGTCCCACTGCCATTGTTGACGTTTCCGTGGCGTGCTCTCAAAGTGACTGACAGCCTGGTGATAGCAGCAGCAGAGGAGGACCCCAGCATGGACACAACAGCCACCGTTACTAACTTATTTAATACCGTTTTTACTTCATCAGGAGCTATTTCACAACAGCGATGGTGTAGGCCTACTGTGTAACACACGGCTGTAGCAATAGCAGCACAAAAAAAAGCCTGGGAGTTAGTTTTTATGCAATCCCTACTGTCCGCAAACGTGAAGGGAAAGAGACAGAGGCTAATGTTAGCAAACATTGGGCTAGCATGCAAGCAGATCGTATCAAACAAACATTTAAAAGGGCCCTATTATGCATTTCTTAATTTTGTATCATGTTGTTACAATCTTGGATGGTCATATTAAACATGGGCTAAGCTTCAAATAAATATGTGAAAGTGTTTTAATGTTACCCCCATGAACCCCCCCTCCCGCCCATGAACTCTCGTAGACGAGATGACATGGATTTATGCCGATTTTGTGCGAGAACCATAGTTTTGGTGACGTCAGGTAGGACTTGTTACCCTGGCAACAAAGTGTTGCCGCCGGCGCGCAGCACGCGCACGCCCTAGCCCCCACCCTTCCCTGTGTTGACATTGCTCCAGTACACTGCCGAGGACATGTACACTACCGACCGACAGTAGCGCTGCTAATTTCCACTCGTCTCGGCCGTATCTGCCTTTCACTTTCACACAAAACAAGGAGACGACTTGGAAGTGAGCCAGGATGTAGGACTGAAGTGGTAAGTTCTGAAAATATGTGTCTCATTCCAACATCGGTTGTACCTAGCAGCTAGGAAGCGCTAACGTTACTTACCACCGGCTGGGTAACGTTAGCACTTGCTATTAGCCTAGCAGCACAGCTGCCTTTCATAGACATGAACAACCGATGAATGACGAAGGCACACATTTTCAGATCTTGTAACGTTAGTCGAACTTGCTGACTTCTCCAAGTCCTCATTTTGGTTTGGTCCGTGTAGCCTTTGCTAGGAGAGGCACACTATAGTCACAAGCATTTGGGAAGTTAGCTAACTAGCTACATTAGCTGTTGTGTTGTGGCTTGAATGTGACGACAATAGTATAGTGTGAAGCTCCCCGGGCAGGGTGGGGAGCTGTAAAACAATTATATAAACGAGCAAGGGATTGTCAAAACAAATTTGACCATCGATAACAAACGTGACTTGGGCGTAACAAGCAAGGCTATCAATTGATATATCAACATCCCCCTAGCTATCTACAGCTCCGCTCGGCCCGGGCTGTGCCGGGACATTTCCTTCGGCGGCTGGCCGAGCAGGGCATCACGTACCGCGGCCAAACACAAAAACTCCTCGCGCTGCCCTCCTGGAGTATTTTCCGGAGGGTGGGGGTTAGGGACAGGACCTAAAACAACGTTTCAGTCAGAGGGTGAACTGAAGGGGGCAGTGAGAGCCAGTGCAAGATAAACTGAGTTTTTTCAACTATGAATGATGCAATAAGTTACTCTACTGGAGGCCAACAATAAAATAATAATACATTATATTAGCAAAATATGGGCCCTTTAACGTCAACGTTAATTACATTTGCTGTCACAGTGAGGCCATTTACACCTGGCGTTAACATGCGTTTTCTGCCATCAGATTGCAATCAGATTGTATTTTATCACTTCAGCCTGATTCCATTTACACCTGGCATTAACATGCATTTTCTGCAATCTGATTGCAATCAGATTGCAGAAATGGTTGTCCTCTCAATCCGCATAAAGTTGCTGTATCCAGATTGAGAGGACACATTGCATTTACACTTGTGTTCAATGTGTACACAATGCATCCCTGACCACCTCCGGAGGTGGTTTGGCCGAACAGATTGCAATCCTTCTTCAATGCGTTTTGGGGGTGTTTACACCTGTACTTTCAAGTGATAAAACACAATCTGATTGCAATCTGATCACAGAAAACACATGTTAACGCCAGGTGTAAATGGCCTCGATGTTTGATGATGATGTCGGTGGCACAAAAGTAAGAATGTCACAGACCTTGCCACAGATGAAATAGTTATAGGACTCAAGGGATTTGAAAGTCTTCAGCTCCTGAGATGTGTATGCCAATACTGTATTCACAGGTACTTATAAATGTCCGGGTACGTTATACACCTGGCAATAAAGATCTTTACTCATGGTGGCATGGTGCAAGTTCCCTTCTTTTTTCCAGCAGTGTATGACCAGTGAATTCCCTTTAATTCCCCTGCACCCTGCAGATCTTCACCATGCAGAGAAGACCAGTGGTTGCCAGATCCCCACATGCAGGTCCTGTCCAATACGCGTTTGAGGAGGACAGCAGCAAACATGGCCTGCCAACCACCTGTTCCTGGAGTGTTCCCTCAAGTAGACTGCTGACTGGTCCCATCACCAGCTTCTTCTGGACATCTACACCTTCTCAACAAGCTGAAGCATTTACATGAAAGATGAGCTGATCAATACAGATGTACAGTTTCCTGTTTTCTGCTCTCATCATTAACAGGAAGCCAACTTGACTGTCAAATTAAAGTTACTTTTTCTATATCTTCAACACCAGCAACTTGACTGCAGTGGTGGAGGTAATGAGTAACTGATCTTCCCAGAAAATGACTTTGGTAGAAGTTGAAGTCACCTTTATTACTAATATTACTTGATTAAAAGTCTTAAGGTATCTGACATTTATTTACCATTTACTTTATTAAGTATCAAAAGTAATTTTCTGATATTAAATGTACTTAAGTATTAAGTATTGTGTCGTCCATATGTTATACAGTCAATGGTCACAATAGACAGCCTTCTACTTAATATGACCTCAATAAGCTTGAAACATAGGCTACCACATGCATTAATTAGTATATTGATATGCTTTGAAAAGTTAAACTTGCCCACCTGGGGATTCAAACTGTGGACCTTTATACTGAGTCATGAACATAGATCAGCCATTCCCAACTGGTAGCCAGCAAAGCTATTGCAAGTGGGCCACCAAATCATTAAGATTTTTGTGAGAGTGTGTGTATGTATATACAGTATATATATATATATATATATATATATATATATATATATATATATATATATATATATATATATATATATATATATATATATATGTTGTAGGCTAATGTAATAAGGCTACATGTTTGCATAACAAGTTTGTGTCACAAATAGCCCTGCAACATGAGTCAGAGCTAAAATGAAGAGTAGCGTCACAAGTTAGTTGCTGTTGGTGAAAACACTCAAAAACCACAAAATGTTTGAGGCCTGATCCTCATGAAGGTAATTTTAAAAGTATTTTCAGGGATTGTCATGTTGTGTGATCACATCTAAGGTCTAAGTTCTTATAAAGTACAGTAATGATGGGTTAATAATAAATGGGCTGTAAATATCGACAGAGCTTAATAATCAATCAGATAATAGAATCAATATACAGCTAAATTTGCAACAATGACATGTGAGACTTTTCCAATCAATCATTAATGTGATGCTGACATGTTTCTGAACACACAAACAAACACATAGAGAGCCTCAGCTAAAATAAAGTGACAAAAAGTGTTTTCCAAAGGTTTATTGTAGGAAAATACATCTCACTCCAGTAGAAATATAAGAATCTATAAGAGTGATAAAACCTAAGGCTCCTACAATATTAAAGCAGCTGATTGTGTGATTTTTCAGATCAAGTTAAAGGACAGATTGGTATGTGAGCGCACACTGGGAATGGCATTGTCGTGATTGGATGACTACCCTGTCAGTCAAGCTCCTCGCTACCTGATGGTGGTTACACCCTCCTGCTCTAGAGTTTTTCATATTTCTGGTGATTATGCACACACAGTATGATCTTTATTCCACATGTTTAAAAGTAACGGGGAGGGAATATTTTTGGATTGAGAATAAATTAAGAAATAAATACGCTTTTTATAAATTCATTTAATTTTTTTGTCCAATGACAATTATTTCACTGAATATCAATAATTGTAATCCAAATTGAATTCATTGTCATACTTTTTGAGCAGGTTAGAGAGATTGTCCAATCATATAATTATTGGACAGGCCTCTGCCGTACAAAGGCAAAATACCTAATTGCCAGAGTGCAGGGACGTGCACAGAACATTAGAGGGGCAGGGGCTCAAATTCATAAAAGGGCACTACAGCCGCCGAAATTTGAGGCAATTTGAAGGCCAATTTAGGGGTATAACTCATTTTAAATATTCCGATTTTAACCAGATTTAGAGGAATATCTAATTTTAGGATGAGACTTGTCACGGAAAATTAACTCCATAACTGAATAATATTAGTATATAAAAGTTGCATGCTGTTGCAATACTGTTGTGAAATCATTTAAGCATCAATATGTACTTGCTCCTTTTCTCCCTTTAGGTTGTTGTACTACAACAGATAGCAACACAGGCAGAAACATTGAACGATACTGAGTGAGGCTTGTAATATACCATGCATTTTAACCATAATTCTAAAAAGCAAGACAGAAGATTTAGATAAGGTGTATTAGAATTTTTTTTATTTTTTGCGGATTCAACAACACAACATCCCTTTCCAATAGTGTAAAGTAAAAGATATTTTCAAGAGCAACAATTCTGCATTTGTTCCCTATATTTTGGTTATTTATTTATTGGGTGGTTTATTTATTTATGTATTTATTTATTCATTCATTTTTGGGTTCATTTTTGGGTTGGTGCCTTCAGGGCCAGTTTAGAAAAACACTGCTCCATGCAGAGGCCTATTACAAATGGTGCATTCAAGGCCAAGAGAGCTCGGAAAAGGCATTTCTCTTTGAATGCTGCCTTCAGTGACGGCATGGAAAGGGCAATTTCCATACAAAGTACCATTAGAAATGCATTCATGGTCAGGAAAGGGCACTTTTTATTTTATTTTTTAATGTGTCTGAGCTGTTTGTTTTGTTCATGTGTTGTTGGAATGAAAATGAAAAATGTATTATAATAAAAATAAAAATAAAGCACTTTTTACAGACTGAAAAAAAGGCAGGGGCTCAAGCCCCCTTTCATGTCTATGTGTGCACGTGCCTGCCAGAGTGTAGAACTGAGAAAATTGTTGTTGTTTTGTTGTTTGTTTTTGTCCAGCCAAATGAATTGTAGGCAGAATGTCTTTATTTTATTAAGTTATTTACCTACATAAAAATATTGAGCTCCAACTTTTACCTTTAACCTTCATTCAGAAGTTACTGTACTCTGCCTTTGCATTGTCTGCAAAATAATAAGTGGCCATGCCAAGGCAAAAGGCATTAACTTCTCAGAGGACATTGTTTGCAATAGATTGTTATTGTGTTACAATAAAATGTGAACTATGTATTTAATTGTGAATTGTGACTGCTGAGCTGGTGTGTGTGATTAGGCTAGGAGGTTTGTGTCTAACGTTATGTGAGTCCTAACCTACTCACACTGCCACAGACTGGCAGGGAGGACTAGCCTGCATGACACGAGAAAAGCATTAATTCCAAATAATTTATGATTACTTATAGCTGGAAAGCCATCTAGTTATTGTTTATTTCCTATGCTTTGCATTCTGATCGCATAATATGGGAGCAGTTTGGTTAGCCTAAGCTAGCCCACGCTTGCTAGCTAGATAACAAGTAATGTTAGTACAACAACATTACTGACGACTGCAACATTTTACACTTTATTCAAGCTACTGTATGCGTGGAAATGCTTCAATGACAGATATTACACCAGCGCGGTAGTAGCCTAACTAAGCTACCACTTTGATGTGGAGCAAAACAAAGTCAGAGAACAGTAGGCTATCTGATTTTACTGGAGTCTGGCTTGGCTTCTATATGACTTTTGGAAGTTACTGCAAAGTTAACCCACTATTTTCAACAAAAACACAACAAAATTGACTCAAGATATTTGTCCACATGATAAAGCAGGCTTGAAGCAGAAACAGTAGCTCGTCCTCTCCAGCAGGTGGGAGCACTGAAAACACAAGAAAGCAGGTTGAATTCCCAGCTCACTTTTCCTTCCAGGAGACAAACAGACATGTTTAGGATTCCTACCTCAGTTAGTGGGAACCAGAACCCGACCTGATTTAACACAAGAGAAGAAGACAATGCTGTTATTGTTCTTTAAAGGCTGACAACTGAACTTCACCTCGAGCCTTCTTGAACTAACTTATAGCCTATTCTTACCTTTTAATTAAAAAAAAAGAATTATACTTACTAGACTGTGATGCACAGTTGGTTTCACTACTGTTGACAAAATATACTATAAGTTGCTTTGGACAAAAACATCTGCTAAAACAGGGATCCTTGAGAAGGTACCAGGGGGTCTCCAGCAAAAAGCGCAATCATTTATTTTCACAATAATTACATTTGCTCTGCACCTAACCTATACGGGAATGTGTGTAACTTTTTATTGTTTAATTAGTTGTTGCTGTCATTGATGCTACTGCTGCTGTAACGCCAGAATTTCCCTAAGGGGATGAATAAAGTACTCTATCTATCTATCTATCTATCTATCTATCTATCTATCTATCTATCTATCTATCTATCTATCTATCTATCTATCTATCTATCTATCTATCTATTGATAAGTAACAGAATGACTATTTTGGTCATGGCTTTCATACACTTTCTTTAATAAAACCTTGGGGAAAAAACTCAAATTGGGTCCGTGGTCTAATTTGTCTCAGTTTAGGTTTCCTTGACGTGAAAACGTTTGAAAACCACTGTACTAAATTACATAATATTGTGATGTAATGTAATATAAGTTAATCTAATGTAAAGTGATGTAGCCTGATAGTGAACTGGTCTAGTGGGCTGACCTTGGGCCTTCCTCCTGTAGTAGATGAATCCAGCCAGAGGTAAGATCAGACCCAGAGCCAGTCCTGAGGCTCCGATGGCCAGCTTGTTTCTCACAGACTCAGACATGGACGGGTCTGTTGAGACAGAGACAGTTCAAACAGACGGCCAGGACAGGGGGGGAGAAAGTGTGTGTGTGTGTGTGTGTGTGTGTGTGTGTGTGTGTGTGTGTGTGTGTGTGTGTGTGTGTGTGTGTGTGTGTGTGTGTGTGTGTGCGCGTGCAGTGGCGTGCCGTCCATTAGGCGAACTAGGCAAATGCTAAGGGCGCTTGAGCCGTTAGGGGCGCCAGAGAGGGTAAAAAAAAAAAAAAAAAAAAAAATTTTTTTTTTACAAATACTTTTTTTTTACAAATACTTTTTCATGATAATAGGCCTACTATTATTTTACAATAGTAGACAAAAATAAGAAGAACAACGTCTTAAGTCTTTAAATAATAGTGAAATCATTTTTCTAATTCTGGCTTTCTGGCTGCCCGGGCTGCAGCACTTTCACCATGGTCCCTAATCCATACCACCCCACCCACTGCGCGGCCGCGCCCCCTTCTACCTGCTCTGAGCTTTTTCCCAGAGTGGGGGAAGGGAGCTGGAAGGTGGGTGCTGAGGGTGCTGCAGCACCCCCTGGTGGCAAGAAATGGATTTTTGAAATTGTTGGATTTGGCTGTCTTGTGTTTATACCACAAGACAACAAGATGCATTAAAAAACAGTTTGTGCTTCGCAGCTCTAATCTTATTTCATACGCTCTCTCTTCAAAAGTGTTTGATTTTCATCATAATCTGGTTTTCCATAATAATAATAATAATAATAATAATAATAAGTTCAGTGTTTATGCCTGTGTTTCTGTCTGTTGTAGTGTAAAACGACTAAAGGGAGAGCAGGTGCTTACATGAAAGTGAGTGAGAAAAGGAGAAGATACTGAATAATGACATCACAACAGTATAATCCTAATGTTAATTTAAAATTTAATATTCTTATAAATATGGATGAAAGTCCAAAAAACATAAAATTTTCTTCGGCGCTGCCCTCGCGGGCAGCACCGAGACACCCTTCCTTACAGCACCCTAAAAGTACTTCCAGCGCCACTGGGGAAGGGCGATTCTGAGCCTGCACTGCAGTGCTGGATTAGCTGCGATATAATTTTTATTATATTTTCTTTGGGGGAGGGGGGAGGGGGGAGGGGGGAGGGGGGGGGGGGCACCAGCAAAAATCTTGCCTAGGCAGGCACGCCACTGTGTGCGTGCGTGCGTGTGCGTGTGTGTGTGTGTGTGTGTGTGCGTACATGTGTGCGTACATGTGTGTGCGTACATGTGTGCGTGTCAAGGGGGGGGGGAGGGGGGGGGGGGGGGGGTTGTTGCAGGTAGTTACCCCAGTCCAGGATCACAGGCTCCATCAGGCTGGTATGCTCCACCACACAGGAGATCATCTCTCCAGGCCTGTTCAACACAAACACACACGCACGCACGCACGCACACGCACACACACACACACACACACACACACACACACACACACACACACACACACACACACACACACACACACACACACACACACACACACACACACAGACAGTTTATGGGAATGCAAATTTAAGTTCAGCATGATAATCTTCACAAACAAATAACTGTTTGACTTTTGGAATGTAAATTAATTTTTTTCAAATGCTTCAAAAGGCAACCCAAATTCGCGTTGCCATAAAGTTTCTGGATAAAGCCTACAAAAATACGTCATCCCTGCGGTAGGCCTACTCTATTGCTGATTACAAACATACATTTATTTAAATTTATTTCATTATGGCATCTGCTAAAAATATGAAATAGCCTTAAAACATTGGCATCAATATAATTACATATTTTACTTGACAATATTAGTATTGGGGTAGTATCATCCTTGAGCTCAAAAATATTTAGCAACGTATACACGCTGAAAATGGCAGGTTTTACATGGTCGACAATGACATATAGGCTATACCTTTTTAATGTTTTATGTTTGTGGGGATTATATATACATATAGGCTATAGAGACAGTCGGCATGTGTGGGAACGCCCACAAAATGTTATGGCGTGCGAGTGGGGTAAAACCGCCCATATATCTCAATGGGCTGACTCACCAAAGGAAGGTACTGAGGCTCTAGACAGTTTTGGGGATTCTAGAGCAGAACACAAGATGTGCGTTTACTGCGGTGGTTAAATCCCCGATCGTGTCTGCCTGGGCTGGGCTATCAGCTAAATTCTAACTTTGCTGAATGGATAGAACGGGGGATTTACCCCACCCTGACCACGCCCCCAGCCAGGCTGAGCCAGCTAACCCAGCGTCTATGACAAGACATCGCCTCAACCTATATCTTTTTAGTGTTTTATGTTTGTGGGGATTTAGCGATTTGGTTCCACCAGAACAAGTTCCTCCCCGATGCTATTCTGCAAGGACACTGTTGCTAAGCTTAAGTGTTAAAGTGTGTGTGTGTGTGTGTGTGTGTGTGTGTGTGTGTGTGTGTGTGTGTGTGTGTGTGTGTGTGTGTGTGTGTGTGTGTGTGTGTGTGTGTGTGTGTGTGTGTGTGTGTGTGTGTGTGTGTGTGTGGCAGGGGGGGGGGGGTCGTTTGTGTGTGTGTGGGTGTCCTCGTGGGTGGGTGGGTGGGTTGGGTGTGTGTAGGGTTGACTTTCTCTGGAACTGGTCTAAGATCAGTCATCTACAAAGGATAACATGAAGTAATTTGATCACAGGGACTTATAATGCACAATTAAGCATCATTGGAAGAGTGGCAGAATATGCACGCACTCAATATTCAGACTATTACCTAAATCTATATCTAAAGAAAAGTTGCACGCTCTTCTCTGGGTTTGTCTCTGTGTCTCTGTAACATTGCCATGTCATGACTCACCTGGGCGTGTACTCCAGGTAGGACTGGATCTGGTAGTACCAGTCCCCGTCCCCCATCTCAGTAGTAGAATAGACATCAGAGGTGATGTGCTTTCCGTTTCTCAGCCAGCTCACATCGATTTGTTTTGGGTAGAAGTTGATGGCGCTGCACATCAGCATAGCAGTGTGCCTCCCACCAGAGGGCGTCACTGAGCTCAGTCTGACAGAGGGTTCAACTGTATATGAGACATTATTAGTAGTAGTAGTCGTAGCAGCAGCAGTAGTAGTAGGGGCTTTGAGGTTCATTACAAACTGTGGATCTCTTACTCATCATTGTGCATTGTATTCAAAAGTGAATTGGCCTGCTTTATGTACACGCCGCCTCAGTCATTGGTATGTCTTAATTTACAAACCCAGCAAGCAAAATTACATCATGATAACGTTGTGATGACGTGTTCCAGTGACGTTCAGGACTAGGCCAGATCACAGGGTGATTTGGGGATGATTTAGACGTCTACGCGGGAACGTCAAGCTGACGTCGAAATATGACCGTTACCATGAATGGGCATGTTCAGTTATTCTGCTATGTAAACAGTGTATATTCAGCAACTTTATACATAAAGCTATAATTATGTCCAGATTAACAATTTTATGCTACATTTTCAAAAAATATACCACCCCGTCGGGATCTACGACTTACAGGCCGGCTACTCTACCGCTACGCTATCTGTTCACTGAAATATTCTGCTGTAGGTTGACTAATATAGCCTACCGTTTCAAAACATGCACCCCTTGTTCTTTTTATACCAGTATAACATCCATGGAGTCGGGACAGTTTTATTAAAAACGAAAGCTAATTAAATTCAAACCTTAATCTGAAACTTGTTTATTTAAAACGTTGCTGTCAAGTCTGACATCCCTAAGCACTCGCCTCACCGCCCGCAGCATAGAGACCAATGTTATTTGTCCAGCTCGGAGGATCGCTCATTTAGGTGAAAATGAGGTTGTAGTTCGTTGTCTACCATAAGATGGGAAAGAGTCGTGTGTGCAGTACACGCTTCGTTTATGAGCTCTTGATCCGGGAAGTGCGAATCTGTCAATATATTTCCAACTTTACCGGACTTTTGTGGTTCGCACATCACAGTGTGTGTAACAGTTTACAATCTGTGTAAGCAGAACCCCGAAACACATGCTACAACATGCAACTCCCAACTCAAATGTTACGCCTCGCAGTGTATTTTCTCTCTTTCAAAACAATCTGGCAACAAGATAGCAAGTGAGACAATTGCAGGATTCCCCTGCAATTCATCTCCTGTAGTCACGTACCTCCACGAATAAACAGTTTGTTAATCAGCGCAGATTGTCCAGTGTCCACATGCAAGTGCTGATCACTCGGATTTTGGATAAAAAATAGCCCAGGCTGAGAAATATGTGATTGATTGCAACCATTTAGTTATCCTCATGGATATTTCAGTGGTGAGTGAAATTAGTTGGATAGTGATACTTGGGCCAGATCTGAGTCGTCATGATATGACTTGAGCTGAACCCGATTGGGCTCTCTCGATTCGTCCGGGTCCGTCCGTGCTTGCTGGGAAGCCATTATTGGCAAAGTTCCTACCTACCTGTCGTCACTTTTAAGCTTCAAATGTGGGAATTACAATCTTCGTTCTCAGGACACTCTACAATTTTCTGTTCCCAAAGTCCGAACTGAATTGGGGAAGAAAGCTTTTAGGTTCTCTGCACCCACCGCATGGAACAGTCTGCAGTCTGATCTTAAACTTAATAGCTTAGTAACCTTAAATGGTTTTAAGGCTATGGTAAAATCTCTTGAGAACAGGCTGTCTGTATGCAAATGTTTTATTTGATAATTTTAATGTTTTTCAATTGTATGTGTTTATGTGTTTGTTTGTTGTAACTTTGTGTTGCTGCTGTTTCTTGGCCAGGTCTCTCTTGTAAAAGAGATCTTTGATCTCAATGGGACAAACCTGGTTAAATAAAGGCTAAATTAAAAAAAAAAAAAAAAGTAGTAGTAGTAGTATTATCATGGCAGTGTGTTTCCCACCAGGGGGCATCACTGAGCTCAGCCTGCAGAGTGTTTCTTTAGTTAGGTTTAGTTTTCTCTTGTTCTCTACATTAGACACAACATTCAAAAACAAAAATAGCTATGTTCATTTGGAAGCCCTCGCAAACGACATTTACTAACTGGCTACATCCACTCATCACACATATAAGCATTAATATGTGAACTGTTCATTCTAAAATCACAGCTTTAGCACTGTGAAAAAGCCAAACGTGCATCATTCATTTTGCAAACTTGGGGATTTATAAGTTTATTGGACTAGTTTGTGTGATTTTATTGGATTATTTTTATATGCTGGCCATGGAAACCATCTACTTAAAAAAAACACAACAACATTGTTATCTTGTGAGATATAGAAGGAAGCTTCTGAGCCATTTTAAATTATTGAAATTGAATTATGCATCTATACATGTATGACTTGAGTTCAAGATCATCCATATCAGACTAGTCTACCCAACCTTACAATAATTCATACAATTTTGAAAAGACATACAATGGTTTTGAATGCAGTGTCTCATTTTACCAGTGATTTGTGGAGTCTTGCAGTTTGTGTTAAGAGTTTTGAGAAAATGAGCCCTTTCAGAAACTCATAGTACTACTAGTTGCAGTATCAGTGTTTTACCACGAGATGGCGTCACTGAGCTGAGTCTGGTTCAGATTTTGTGGACAACAAACCATAAGGAGAAACAATGTTATGAATGTATGTATTAAATATGATTATGAAGGACCTTGCATAATACATTTCCTTGTAATTATTTTGTATAGTATTTTTTTTAAGTGTGAAGTGAATTAACATTTCCATATCACAGTTGCTCAAGTGACATCACTCATTATCATCGTCGGTGGCATCATCGTTCATCATGATCATTACAACAAATATAAACAATGAATTCAAACGTAACTTTTCTGATTTGGCTCCTACAGTCTGTATCTACCTATATGAAAATAAACCTAAGTTGAGGTCAATTTAAACATTTAAAGTAGAAACACTAACATCTTGATAGAATCTATTTCCAACTGAATTCATTTTGTGTTGAAATTAAATTCAAAGACTAAGAGCTCTGTAGTCATTTACATCAGTGATGTGTTTATTATTATTGGTGTTTATTTCATGGTGTTGATAGAGAGCAGCAGCTCACCTGTCTTAGACAGAAAAGACTGGTAGAAACCCTCAATGTTGTGTTTGCAGAAGGCCTCCTTCGAAGCCTTCAGCACCGCCAGGATTCCAGGCAGGCTGTTGTAGTGCGCTGCTTGCTTCAGCCCAAACTCACTGTATCCAACAAATTTCCCCACACTGCTGCTGAACCTGGCATACTCTACCTTGTTGTAGTAGACAGATCTTATGTACTCTATGTCCTTCAGCTCAGTGGAGTTGAACACACAATGGTTCACCGTATATTGCTCAAATCCATCTGGAGATTAAAAAAAAAAAAAAAAAAAATCTGATTCAGATATATAAATATACCGTAAAATATCAGGAACATTCAAATTGAACAGTATGAGCTATGAGCTAGTTATTGATCAGGTATTGCTGTATTGATCCTACCTGCTCCATACAGACTGATGAAGAAGAGGGAGAAGAGCAGAACAGATGTAGCCATGTTCCTCTGCTGAGTTCACTAACTAACTGACTCAAACGGAGTCCTGCTATGAAAACCAATGTAGGAACCACACACTGGTCACATGACCAGCATCACCTGTTGTCAGGCAGATAGTCCAGCCTAAAGGCTGCTGGTGGCAGAGCCAGAGTATCACAGAGAACTATATTGACCCTGTAATACTTATAATAAAGTAATCTGGCTATAATCTATCTATTATAGATCTACAGTACAAATACCTAACAGTTATCTATTATAGTCAGAACTACAAAATATATCTAGATCAACTGCTATCTGGAAATTTATATTCTATTATGTGTATGTTACAGACAGACAGGCAGACAGACAGACAGGTAGGCAGACAGACAGACAGACAGACAGACAGACAGACAGACAGGCAGGCAGGCAGGCAGGCAGGCAGGCAGGCAGGCAGGCAGACAGACAGGTAGGTAGTGTTGTGCTCGCAGGAGCTGGTTTGGTTATGAAATATGATTATTAATAATTATGAATTATTAATATTCATAAATTTATTAGATTTGACAGAAAATATTGTATTCTCTGTAAGATTCGGGGCACCACTGTAGTTAAGGCTACAGACCTGTCTAAAAGTCAAGTTATGACTTGTTTAGACACCAAACCAAATTGTCATATCAGTCTCATAATGATATAGTGTACATTGTACAGTTAATTGAAGGGTCAAAGTTCGTAAGCTTCTGTCACAGATTTCCACAGATAAAATACCTCATGAATAATAACCAAGATTCATAGCATTATGTAATAAAAAGATTTAATAACTCACAATATCAATTGACATTAACACAATGATTAAAATATCAGTTCATCACATTTACTTTACAACTAATAGTCTACCACATCTATAGCTAATAACTAATATGAATAAGCATTATATCAATTGTGTGTGTGTGTGCCTGTGTGTGTGTGTGTGTGCAGTGATTTAAGTCTGCCTGGCGGAAGCAGGCTTGAATGTGTGTGTGCGTATGTGGGTGTTACTTAGCATTTGTGTGTGTGTGTGTGTGTGTATGTGTGAGAGAGAAGGAGGGCGGAGAAGGTGGAGTGTCTTATGTCACCCCAGGATTGGCTGAGGGGAAGAGAAGGAGGGAGAGAAGGTGGAGTGGCTCGTTCTGGCTGTCTCTGTGATGTAATCACAGGATTGGCTGAGAGGCGGGCTGATCGTGTGTAGACCGCCTCCTTTTCAAAATGGCGGTTTTGCCAAAGTTGAGGAAGGATTGACTCGGTCAGACAGAGGTGGCTGGGGGGCGGTCTGGAACCGCCTCCTTTCCAAAATGGCGGTTCTGCCGAATTTAGGAAGGGATCACTCTGCCTGCCTAGCCTGGGTCACTCTGTGTGAGTGACTAATCAAACTCTCTAATTCAGCTTAACTGTATTTTTGCGGGTGGACATTCTGAACATCTCTAGACCGTTCCAAGCTTAGCCCTCCCGGTTGAACGGGCTCAGCTGGGAGGCCGAGAGAGTGGGGGAGGGTGAGAGGGAGAGTGAGAGAGGAGAGTGGCCCAAGTGTGGCCGCTAAGTTCTTCTGAACTTAGCGCTCACCTTCAGGCGTCTATCTCATTCCACAGTGTGCAAACATTGAACATCAACATACAGGATACTGTAATCAACACATACATGGTAATGCATTTTAACCCTAGCTGCCCAGAACCATTAAACCATGAATGAACTCTCACGTGTGTTCCACTCTGTGGAGCGGGATCCTGTTGGTTGGGGAGAGTTGTCCTACGCGCAGTAGGGAGGATGGCTTTGGGTTGTGGGAGCGATGGCCTGCAGCGCGGTTCACCCTGGCCTGGAAAAGCGGGCAGCGGACGTCTGCTGGGGGTGCAGATGATGCCGGGGGTTGACGTGCAGTCTCTCTGCTCGTTGAGTCGAGGGTCGTGCTGTGCTCTGTGGTCCTTCTTTGTGGCTGGTTGCAAGCCACGGTGTGTCTTTCTTCCTTCGTTGGTTAGGCGGTCTTGCCTGGAAGCTTGATCAACAGCCGGCGTTGTGCCAGGCTGTGGCACGTCTGGAAGCTTGATCTACAGCTGGCGTTGTGCCAGGCTGTGGCAAGTCTGGAAGCGTAAGGAGGTTTTTTCCTGCGACTTATAACGCTAAACCGACTTAAATTAAACTGAGATTAAGTAGAGCTATCTCAGTTACGCATGCTATGTCTCGTGGGACTTACGGCGGGCCTTTCAGCCGATTTCTACCTCTGGTGTTGCTGTCTGGTTGAGGCCTGGTTCCTTCTGAGGCCCTGGTCAGGCCTTTGTTGCAGGCCGCAGGGGGTCCAGCGAGCGGGGGAGGGGAGCTGGCTTCCTGGCTCCTCCAGACCCTTCCGCTGCGCACGAAAGCTTAGTTGAGACTCCTTGTTAAAAACTGCTTCCCAACAGTTTTGTTGGAGATTACATATTAAAATGAGCATGCATGGTGGGCCAATCACATCGTTCGGTGAGTTGGGCTATGCCCAGCCCACTTGTGTTATTTGAGTGGGCTCAACCCATTTTGTAAGTTCAACTGAAAGGTCTCTCCTTTGTTCACCTTTCGGTTGTGGGGGGCACTTGGTCTTTGAAGCTCCGGGAGGTGTTAAACGTCCTGGGGGTTGAGGGATAAAAAACAATGGCAAGCCCTTCCAGGCTCTGCATCCAGCTGTGCTGGTATCTGGAGGGTGTGACCCAGCCATTTGGTTCTCTCTGTCTTCACCCCGAATGTGAGGCCATATCCAAACACAGGCAATACACTCAAATGTCCCACATTCAAACATATAAGTAATACAGTACAGTCCATAATGTGTCGATCACAACATCCCCCTCCTCGTCTGTGGACTGCGGTCGACCTGCGGTCCGCAGGCGAGGATGAAGGGCTGTACCGTCAGTTTGTGGTAACTTTTGGTCACCATGTCCATCCGTTCTGTGGGATCAAAGTGTCATATTCTGTCTAGGCAGTTCCAGTTCATCATCGGTTCAGGTTTGGTTCTGGGCAGACTCCTAATCATACCTAGACTCATTACCATATAGATAATACAACCTTAAGGTCACATACACAACATCATTTCAAAATCAACAGGGTGAGCCGGGAAGGGCAGGAGGAGAGAAGGAGAGAGAGAGAGGGTGACAGGGTGTGATTTTGAATGTGTGCTGCATTCCAGCAGTGTTTGTGCATGAGTCTCCGTGTCTATGTAGCTATGTGCCAAGCTTTGTCCTATTTTGATGTGGTCTGCCTGCCGTAAAGGTGTTATGTTTCACAGCACAGCGTTGGCAATGCATCTAGCCTACATAGAGATAAGGGTGAGAGCCGAGTGACAGGTGACTGTCAGGGGTGACAGGGTGGCTGCGTCCAGTCACCCGCCCTTCACCGAGTTTGATGTCATCTCCTGGGAGGGCCTCTGGTGGCTTGAATGCCCACCCTGCCCGTCAGGCGTCTGGCGCCCGTTCGGATATCTAATTGGGTGGAGGGCCTAGTGTGCTGAGGAGACTCACGCCGTTCGGTGCGACCGTGATGTCTCTGTGGGCAGCGACTACCCCCCTTGGCTCTGCCCGGCAGAACCGGGTGGTCTGGCCTGCGTGGTGAGCGTGTGTGTGGTACCGTCTCTGGGTCCACACACACGCGGTTGGTGGGTTGAAACTGGCCATTTCTGCTTTTTGCTTCGGTTTCCACCTCCCACGCTATTGAGGCGGTTTTGAGGACCGTGCGCATGCTTTGGTCATACCAACGTGCGTCTAGGGCTACGGCTGGGCGCACCGAGTCATGCAGACCATCTAGGTAAAGTTCCTTGAGACGTGGCACGTCTCCTTGATCCGGGCCATTTCTACCTTGATTATAAATTATTTTCAAACGTCTGAAGTAATCCCTAGGATGTTCCTGGTAATTCTGTTTGACGTGTAAGGCCGCGTTCCTCCCCGCCGCTGACGACTGGGTAAGGATGTACTCTTCGCCCAAGGCTTCGCGAAGCTTGTCAAAGTCATCTCTGATATGGGAAGGTTGCGTTTGGATAAACGCACGCACGTGCTTTGAGCTCGTGCTCCATATCAGTTGAGCTTTCTCTCGCGGCGAGGCGTGTGGCAGAGCCTGCGAACCACGTTCGACTTCGTTGAGATAATCGGTCAAGTGTACCTCGTGACTGGCGGGATCAAACAAATCGATGTCGTTGGCTATTGACTCCAGTAAGTGATAGCGTGATTCTGCTTATCGGAGAGAGAGTTCTGACTCACTCTGTTTTGGCAGTGGAGGCTGCAAGAAGGAGTGGCCGTTTGCCCGATTGGGCACCAAAGAGCGACTAATGTCATCATGCCCGGGGTCCCCCCTTTCGGGGGGAGGGGTGGAAGAGCTGACTTCCTGTTTCCTTGGTGGACAGGAGCTAGAAAGTGAGTGAGGCTGGATAGCCTCTTGTGAAAAAGACCTATCAGCGCACCCGTTGGTGGCCTGAGCAAATGACGGTTTATAATGCACAGGGCGGTAGTCGATCGACTCGCCACGGGCGTGATAAATGGAAAGTCGGTAAGACACACGTTCCTCCCTGCAGGGGGTTGCAGTGTGGATCGTTTTGTCATAACCGGAAGTGGCGCTGTCAAGTCGTTTGACTGTCAGCGGTTTGTGCTCTGAGGTGGAAGTCAGAGCTGGATGAAAGCGTGAATAACGTCTGAGTCTATACGTAGGTTGCTCGGATGAATGACTGACTGGTATGTCGGAAGCATGAAAGTCGAGCTCGGAGTCGGATGACGACTGCTGAGCTGAATAGCCTGAATCAGTTTGCTCGTTGTGAGAGCGGTCTCCCCCCTTTCGCGGTGTGGTGTCGCGATGTCTAGCAGCGCGGCTGCTTGCCAGCGCGGGCGCTAAGTGGTGTGCGGGGGTCTGATTCGAGTCGGGGGTTGGTCTAGCCCTAGGAGGCGTGTCAGCCTCCGGTGCCGGCGGGGCTATGGCCCTTACGGCCTTCTGGTGCTCTTGCTGCTTGGCCGTTCTCGCGTTTAGCCGTGCGATCACTGCTCGGGTGGTTGGTGGAGCAGTGCGACCCGAGAGGGGGACCGTTCTGGGTCCGAGGGCCGCCGTGGATCCGGTCTGCATGCCCTTTTGGCTCTGTTGCAGCCGGGAAACTTCGGTACGCAGTCGGGCTACTTCTGTTTGGCAGACCTGGGCTTGTCGATGCAGGCCCAGATTGGCCTGCAGCGTAGCTTGACAGCTGTTGCGCAGTCTGCCTATCTGCGTCTGGTAGACAGTGGTCTGCCGCTGGTGTGCAGCGTCCTGCACGTGGAATCTGCGATTTTGCAGAAAGAAAAGAATTCCCAATGGAATTATTAGGACCGCTAGTGTTAGCATTACAATGCTAAATTCATCTGCTCCTCCTGTGGGCGGGCAGATGAGAGAGGCGGCTACCGCTTGCAAGTCGGTGGCGGCCATCTTAAAGAAAGTTTCAGCGCTGACCATCTTGTGGCAGCGCAGACTCATTGCGATGAGTCAAGCAGCTGTTTTACTGCTGTCAATTTTAAGCAAAAGGTGTGTGCACTCACCGTGTTGCTATGGCATCAAATGCCGTCAATGCCCACAGTTACTAATCCTAATTAAAGAATGGCCCAAATGTGACAGTCTCTCTGTGAGTTAGCTGCCAATTGCATGCAGTTAGTTTGACATCTGTCAGCTGTCACTCGGCTGGTGTCTGCTGTCAGTGTCATCAAGTGCAGGGTGTGCCTGCCTTTCTTTCGCATGCAAATTCACTGTGACTGGTGGTCACAGGGCTTTGTTTACACTTTGTCTCTGGGTCTGGAGGAGACCAGGGTGAATGTTTTTGAATGCTAATGTGAGGGGGGGGCAGCCTGACTTCCCCCCACCCTTGCCGGTGTGGCTTTCAAATTAGCATCAAAGGTTCCACTTAAAAATGCGCAGTACTGTTTGTTTACACTCTGTTCAAGTCACTCTCTCATAAATGGAAATTTTGTATCTCTCATAATTTAGGTTGAAGGCACAGTGGGAAACAGTTTAACTGTGGTTTCTAACATAAAAATGGAATCAAGGATTTTAAACTGAGCTGTTGTCTTTGGGACTGTTTTGCTCAGAAATATTCAATACAAATCCTAACTTGTGTTAAGATTATGGGAAGATTCCATATTTTATGATTAGAGTTCCTTTAGTGTCTTCTGACGCATGTGATTTGCTTGGCAAAGCGCTATAGAAAACCTGATTTTGGACAAATTTGAAAAACTTTGATTTTTCAAAAATTTATGAATTTTTATTATTCATGCATATCATATCTGTGGAAATACTGATATTAGAAGCCTCACACGGGCCACCATTTATGTTGTGCTCGCAGGAGCTGGTTTGGTTATGAAATATGATTATTAATAATGATGAATTATTAATATTCATAAATTTATTAGATTTGACAGAAAATATTGTATTCTCTGTAAGATTCGGGGCACCACTGTAGTTAAGGCTACAGACCTGTCTAAAAGTCAAGTTATGACTTGTTTAGACACCAAACCAAATTGTCATATCAGTCTCATAATGATATAGTGTACATTGTACAGTTAATTGAAGGGTCAAAGTTCGTAAGCTTCTGTCACAGATTTCCACAGATAAAATACCTCATGAATAATAACCAAGATTCATAGCAGTATGTAATAAAAAGATTTAATAACTCACAATATCAATTGACATTAACACAATGATTAAAATATCAGTTCATCACATTTACTTTACAACTAATAGTCTACCACATCTATAGCTAATAACTAATATGAATAAGCATTATATCAATTGTGTGTGTGTGTGTGCCTGTGTGTGTGTGTGTGTGCAGTGATTTAAGTCTGCCTGGCGGAAGCAGGCTTGAATGTGTGTGTGCGTATGTGGGTGTTACTTAGCATTTGTGTGTGTGTGTGTGTGTGTATGTGTGAGAGGGAAGGAGGGCGGAGAAGGTGGAGTGTCTTATGTCACCCCAGGATTGGCTGAGGGGAAGAGAAGGAGGGAGAGAAGGTGGAGTGGCTCGTTCTGGCTGTCTCTGTGATGTAATCACAGGATTGGCTGAGAGGCGGGCTGATCGTGTGTAGACCGCCTCCTTTTCAAAATGGCGGTTTTGCCAAAGTTGAGGAAGGATTGACTCGGTCAGACAGAGGTGGCTGGGAGGGCGGTCTGGAACCGCCTCCTTTCCAAAATGGCGGTTCTGCCGAATTTAGGAAGGGATCACTCTGCCTGCCTAGCCTGGGTCACTCTGTGTGAGTGACTAATCAAACTCTCTAATTCAGCTTAACTGTATTTTTGCGGGTGGACATTCTGAACATCTCTAGACCGTTCCAAGCTTAGCCCTCCCGGTTGAACGGGCTCAGCTGGGAGGCCGAGAGAGTGGGGGAGGGTGAGAGGGAGAGTGAGAGAGGAGAGTGGCCCAAGTGTGGCCGCTAAGTTCTTCTGAACTTAGCGCTCACCTTCAGGCGTCTATCTCATTCCACAGTGTGCAAACATTGAACATCAACATACAGGATACTGTAATCAACACATACATGGTAATGCATTTTAACCCTAGCTGCCCAGAACCATTAAACCATGAATGAACTCTCACGTGTGTTCCACTCTGTGGAGCGGGATCCTGTTGGTTGGGGAGAGTTGTCCTACGCGCAGTAGGGAGGATGGCTTTGGGTTGTGGGAGCGATGGCCTGCAGCGCGGTTCACCCTGGCCTGGAAAAGCGGGCAGCGGACGTCTGCTGGGGGTGCAGATGATGCCGGGGGTTGACGTGCAGTCTCTCTGTTCGTTGAGTCGAGGGTCGTGCTGTGCTCTGTGGTCCTTCTTTGTGGCTGGTTGCAAGCCACGGTGTGTCTTTCTTCCTTCGTTGGTTAGGCGGTCTTGCCTGGAAGCTTGATCAACAGCCGGCGTTGTGCCAGGCTGTGGCACGTCTGGAAGCTTGATCTACAGCTGGCGTTGTGCCAGGCTGTGGCAAGTCTGGAAGCGTAAGGAGGTTTTTTCCTGCGACTTATAACGCTAAACCGACTTAAATTAAACTGAGATTAAGTAGAGCTATCTCAGTTACGCATGCTATGTCTCGTGGGACTTACGGCGGGCCTTTCAGCCGATTTCTACCTCTGGTGTTGCTGTCTGGTTGAGGCCTGGTTCCTTCTGAGGGTCTGGTCAGGCCTTTGTTGCAGGCCGCA
>NC_139625.1:8339308-8369308 GCF_964638095.1 Poromitra crassiceps
CCTGTTTTAGTGCTGCTGTCAGAATCAGTTCTTTGAGGGAATGTGATCTTTGTTTCTGCTGGTACTGTAACTCTGTTCACTTGATCAGCAGGTCATATATCAGTGTTCTATTATCACAGCACACCTCTTGTTGTTGTTGCTATCAGCTCTGTTGTGTTTGTTGTTAATTAAACATTAAAAAACAGATAGTTCCGTTCTATAGACTATAGACTATAGAGTGAGTACCGCAGGGATAACATATTTGTAGGCCAACTCAGCTACATGCTAGTTCTGGTTCCCAAGTGAGGCTGTTCAGACCTGGCATTTCACCTCAGCCACACACCGGTGCAAGCAAAACATTGACGAGGGCCCGGCACTGGAACACCTAAATGATTGGAAGTTGGAAACCCTCATTAATGTTTGCTTGCACCTGTGTTACTTCCTGCCTTATAGACACAAAATGGCTGCTGGTGAAATAGGCCCATTAAACTGGTCGATCTCCGATCGTTAGTGATCTCAGTGTAGTGTTATGTAGAAACCAGTAGAAGCAGCTTGTATAGTTGATCAGCTTTATTGTCACGCGGGCAACATAACACCGGTAGGCGACTGACTGCAGTTGACATGGAGCAGGCTGACGGCGCACCCAGATGACGTCACTCTGGTATCCCTACGCATTGCGCGATATCAAATAGTACCATTACAATACACTCAGTAAAGGACAGGTCTGATTTGTGCATTGAAATCCGGCCGAGCCAGGCCACCTTCGGTGTGACCTCGGAGGCATTAAGGACTGCCTTCTCTACTCTGCATAATAAGGGGAATCCTGGAACTCCTAATAATTCTGAGCTCAAAATAAACTAATCAACAGCTCTGGGAGACCATACTTTTGTAATACACTGTAGAATAAATAATATATCAATGGTGAGGAAATCCAGCGCACACCAGGTTGTTAGAATAGACTTATTTTATTTAAGTGGCATAGATGGCGAACAACACGTTTCACTGTTGCTTCATCAGGTTCGCTTTACAAATGAAGGGAGATAGTGCCTCATCTCACTCTCCCTATACAAGGCATCACCTGCAGGTATAAAAAATAAAGTTAATACATCATAAAAATGGACTCAGATCAAGTATTTCATTCAGACCATTGGGTTCAACTGTGTTTAAGGTGTGTATCCAATATGCTTCCCTCCTAAGTAATTGGTTGATGATATTTCCCCTGACTCTCTCAATGCCTATAAATTTCATAGAGGCTGCAGAGCCATGATTTCTGTCATTGTAGTGGTGAGCAATTGCATAATCCATGTTGCCATTTCTTATAGCTGCCTTGTGTTCTGCAATTCTTAATTTAAGATTGCGTTTAGTTTGGCCGACATATGAGACCACAAGGACATTTAAGCATGTAGACTACATGTGTCGTCATGCAGTTGATGAATTATTTTATGCTGTAATTTTTCTCCTGTATGTGGGTGGTTAAAATGTTTTGTGTTAAAGGTACAGTATTAGAGCAATGTATGCATCGACCACAGTTGTGATTTCCATGGACTTCCTGGGAGAGCCAGTTGGTTTTTACTGCAGGCTCTCTATACATGGATTTAACTATAGAGTCACTGATATTTCTGCCCCTTTTGTAACAAAAACAGGGCAAAGAGGCTAGGGTCACAGTCCAGGATTCTCCAATGTTTTCTTAAGATGTTCTTGACTTCTCCTGAGACATTATTCTGACACAAAGGTGACTTTATTGTCTGTGTTTTTCTGAGGAGGGTACAGTAGTTGTTTTCTTTCTAGGGTTCTGGTTTTATTGACAGGTACATCTAGAGATCTGTTGCTATACCCTCTATCTTTGAAGCGTCTCCTCATCTCTTGAGCTTTTAATTCAAAGTCAGATTCTCTGTTGCATATACGCTTCAGTCTAATAAATTGGCCATAAGGGATGTTGTCAATCATCTTTTTGGGATGGTCACTTTGTGCATGAAGAATGGTATTCCTGTCTGTCTTTTTTCGAAAAATGGAAGTGTCCAATTCTCTCTACATTGATTGAAATCAACAAGTCTAAGAAATTAATTATTTCTTTATCATACTCCGGTGAACTTCAAGGAGGGGTGAGTATTATTGATATACCCACAACATTTATGGAGATCTTCTTCAGAACCTGTGTAACACATAAAGATATCATCAATAAATATCTTAAAAAACAAAATTTCATGGCTGAAAGGGTTGTTATTAAAAACATATTTTTCTTCCCAAAATCCCATGAAGAGATTGGCATAATTTGGTGCAAATGGCGATCCCATGCTAGTTCCTTGGCATTGCAAATAATGCTTCTTACCAAACATAAAGTAGTTGCAATTCAAAATGAATTTAGTTAAAATCAACAGAAATTCAACTGGTATTTCTTCTTTCTGTGGTTCTAGGAAGTGATGCATAGCTTCAATACCATCATTATGTGGAATATTTGTGTATAAACTTTCTACATCAAATCACCAAGAATGATCCATCAGGTATTTTTACATTTGAAAAAATCCAGAATCCATCGGGCAGGCGAGGCCACGCAACAGCCGAGCTGCGGCCGAGCTGTGTATGCAAGCTGCAGGGCGGGCAAGGCCGCGAGCCAGCGCACGGCGCGCACTGGGTGAGTTCGGGAATCGAGTGTGTGAGATGCCTCGTCCTTTAAAAAGACAAAACAACACCAAAATGTGAAAATACTGTATACACTAAAACATGGGAACCCTGGGAATTTCAGTGAGGTTTAGTGACCGGCTACAGTCTTTCAGGTCTTTCTATAATATTGTCTTTGCCATTTGTGTAATTCATATGAAAACAATTTTAAATGACAATACAGACACTTTTAGGAAAAGTCAGGTACCAGCAGCATTGTCCTTTTTAATTCAACAAAGTTATAAGTTTCAAAAAGGTCAAAATGACCGCTGTGGGCATTCTAGTGTTACATTTCAACACCTGGAAAAATGGTGGCATTATAAAACCTGTGGACCGTTACATGTAATTATATAGATTATTTAACAAACGTATTTATACATAATAAATGCAGTGATTGACTATTCAGAAACTCTTCAAGCTTTATTATTTAAGGGGCCCTTTACACGAGGACAGTTTCTGTAAGAAACGACACAATAGCGTTTCCTTCACACCTTTTCCTTCACACCTTCTCGGGCTTCTCCCCCGTTTACATGAGCGCTGTGAAATTTTTAAAACGCTGTAATGTACATGCCAGGTCGCTAGGTGGCAGTGTCATGGTCAACGGGGAATTGCACGTCGCTCCAAAACTTGGAGTGCCGGGTCAGCCTATAAATACTTCCGCAACTTTCTTTCAAAACATTTCTCTCACAGCAGCGGTAAACATTGAACAGAATGGCGAAAGCTAAAAGCAAGTCCGACTATTTTGTTTGGACGGAGGAAGAGGTCGAGTTGTTGCTACGCACAAGTCGGGCCTACAAGACCACCAAAGAGCATGAGGGTGTAGATTGGGAGACCGTGCAGACGAAGTATGTGGACATTTTGTCAGAGTTCATCAACCTATATCCTGCACGAGATGAGGAAGGCACCAGGTTCCCCCACGACAAAGCCGAGATTTCCAAACATCAGGTGGCGTCAAAACTTAAGGCGATCCGGGGGAAATTCAGACAGGCTGTAGCCGCACAACGACGGAGCGGTTACGGCCGAGTTGTCTACATTTTCTTCGAGCTGTGCAAAGATATCTGGGGTGGGTCGCCAGCCACTACCAGCATTGAGCATGGCATCGAGTCAGAGCAGCTGATGGAAGAGACTTCTTCCACTTCAACTGACCAGGGAGCAAGCCCAACTGACCAGGGAGCAAGCCCTGAAACCGAAGAAGCTGACGAGGTCGAGGCGGCCAACATTGGGACCAGAAGGGACCTTATTCAGGTAGATTTGGCTCATTATTCCTCCCGTTGGGCATTGCGTTCCTATGTGCCCACCAGTAGCAGGGGAAAAAGGGGGTAACGTTATGCCACAAGCTAGGCCCCACAGCCTACATGAACACAACACAAGTTGTGTTCATCACTCGTAGTCTAAATAATTATGTGGTTACATTGACTCAAGGCTACAAATGAATAGAAATACTGTTCTGTACTTCATGATTAGCTGTCCATGGTTTTCTGTATTGCTTTTGTGTAACACTTTGTGTGTGGGACATAAATCACCCTATAAAATGTAGCCTATCTACTCTGGTTTGTTTATGTTTGAGTTGTTGCCTCTTAACGATAAATGAAAATGTTTATACTAGTTTCTTTCTGGAAGCTAATATTTCCATTGCCACATTTATAACAAACAAATGAATTAATGTACATATTTTCCCTCTGCTCTTTTCAAGACACGGCTCCAGAACCACCGAGTGGACAGGCTGAAGCGAAAACTTTGCACCGACCCGCTGCAGGCTGACCTCGATGTGAAGAAGAAGATGATGGAGATAATGGAGGAGTCTAGAAGGGACAGCAAGGAACAGGCAGCCCACAGCAAGGAGCGGCAGGATAGGCTAGACCTCCTCATGACGGAGCGGCAGGAGAGGCTAGACCTCCTCATGACGGGGCTACTTGGGACATCACAACAGATGAGCAATGACTTCCACATGCTGGTGAGGCACATGGTGGTGCAGCAGCCATATGGACATGCACAGATGCAGCAGCCCCTTGTCCCAACACCCAGATTCATGAGCACACCGCATCAACCTCCGCCTACCCCATATGGACCCACACCACCTACACATGACTCTTACACACCCGCCCGTCCAGCGCCGTACTCGTACAGACGTGCACTGCTTCGGGAAGAGCCAGAAGATGTTTAGGCTTCCGTTTGGTTTTCTGTTTGAGTTAACATTTGATTGCTGTGTTTTGTTTCCTTTTTTTGATTGGTTTTTACATTTAAAGCTTTTTTTGTTGTGTGACATTAGCTCACATGTGTCACTCAGTGTTATTTTATGTGCACATTCAAACTGACACTTGCTGCTATGCTTTTACACACATTTGCACATTTTTGAGCTGTTTTTATTTTATTTTTTTGTGATAGTTGAATTGATTGTGAAGTGATTGTTGTTGACCGGACTCATATATTGTTGCAATAAAAACACATGGCAACAAGTAGTTGCAGTTCAACAGATTTGTCTGAGTACACTCAAATGTAGGGTCCATATACAGTTATGGAAAATTATACCTCATGCCTTACACAAAAATCATAGTGGTTTTAATATGACATGGAATAGCTAGATATTCTTTAATGAACACACAGCCAGGCTGGTAGAATTTGTTTCCAGTACAGTTCATACATGAGCCAGGTACTACATTCAGGGGGGTGAACTAGACACCGCTGTACTGCTTTGTTACGCTTTGTATTGAATGAGTAGTCGAGTACCCATTTCTGAAGGAATGCAAGCCTTTCTGCATGTGAACACGCGACACTTATGGTTTACAGCCGTAGGCTATAAGCTGCTAGAATATCTATTGCCATGGAAATGGCAAAATGGCAGCCAATCAGATGTACAAAGGCCAGCAATATGGACAAGCCCATCTGATTTGCACCTGCATGCATCCCATTGCATTGTTAGTCTCAGACGTGGGGGGTGCTACGTCTGACCACTGCAGGCACTTTGTGTATATTGTGTTTCTATAGGCTATTTTATGGCTGTGTCATTGGTTTGCTGTAGGCATATTTTGGTTGTTTTTATATTTTATTCTTCCCCCTGTAGCATCTAATTTCCCCCCGGGATCACTAAAGTGATTCTCTGCTTCTGATTATGAACGCACAAAAAGGTGTGGACCGAAGCAGCTCAGCAGGCAGTTAGAATATCAAAATACAAAAATGAGCTACTTGGAGTTTACAAGTGAATAGATTTTAATCCACCTGTGTGGACCGTAGACATATATAGGAAATGTGGACTAGCGTGTGTGTCTTCAAGTTTTGTTTACACCCAAAACCGTTACCACAGAGTGGACAAATGCATTTTTTCTCACCTAGGCTGTGTGGACTATCATGTGTGACTTCAAGTGTGCATGCCAAATATCCACCCAAGGCAGAACCCATGTCACAATAAAGCAGTTGAGTATGTACAGTGTAGCCTGCCAATCTGCTCACATATTGCACTGTTTAAATAATTCCTCATCCATACTCGATGACCTCATTGGCAGGGGCAATATTGTCTCTGGACAAATCACATTAACAATCCAAACAGAATCACATAAGATTTATTACATTCTGTAGTCGCAGAATAATGTCACATTTGCTCACATACATTTACTACATTACATAGTACATTGGTCCCGCAGAGCCCCACAGCCAAAGTACCATTGAAGCGACAGTAAACAGTGTGTATTGTGACTCTTGAAAAAAAGGTAACAAAAAAAGAAAAAAATATATATACATAGCTAGCCCTATATAGCTAAAGTACCATCTAAGTGACAGTGAACAGTCTGTAAACATTGTGACTCTTGCAAAAACGGTTGAAAAAAATATGGTATATATATATCTAGCCCTATACAGTTGCAGAGCGTAGTGTCCACCCCTTCCTCATACTGGTTAAAAACAAATGGGCTTCAAGATATTCTTCAGTTTGACCATAAGAAAAAGAAATGTTTATCAAGAACAATCAACCCAACAGTCTAAAAAAAAAAAAAACAGTATCACACACTATAGTCAACATTAACAATATGCACCAAACCCATTGAACAAGCTTGGTTATTGTTACTGTGGCAGGGATCAGGGATCGAGGTACTTTGTGAGTATTCTCCTCACTCTCTTTCCGCGGGCCTCATTACAGCAGTCAGTGGCATAGCAGTTGCTCTGTGTGGGAGGCTGGACATCATGGTCAGTTTGGACGGCTCCTCGCTCTGCACAGGTGTCCACAGTCTCCTTACACATCTCACAGTAGTTGTGCAGGACAAAGCAAGCATAGATCACATTGGGCAGGTCACGCATGTTTATGTCCATAGGTCTCCTCAAGGCTCCAAACCTGCCCTTGAGCCGCCCAAAAGAACACTCAATTACCATGCGGGCCCTACACAGAGACAGTCCAAAGTACTGTTCAGATGGGGTCGAGCCACCATTGGAGTACTCTTTCATAAGGTACGGCAGTAGTGGGTAGGCAGGGTCACGCAGAAGAAAAATGGGTATGGCCTCCTCGTCGTCCACGATCTGCTTTTCCAGAGCAGGGATCTTCCCAGTCTTGAAACAGGTGTTCACCCTGGAATTGGCAAACACGCGTGCATCGTGCACACTCCCAGGCCACTGTATGCAGACAGACATGAATCTGTATTGATAATCACATACAGCCTGGACATTCAGGGAATATCTGCCCTTCCTATTGATGTAGTCAGTGGAGCTGACAGATGGCTGTTTGATTTCAATGTGGGTCCCATCTACCGCTCCCAAGCATTGTGGCATTCCATGCTCACGTTGAAATCCAGCAACCTCAGCCTCAGGCACAGTATAAGGCAGCTTGATGTATTTTGGGCCCAGGTGCTTAGTTATTGCTTTGCACGTTTCCCTAACTATGACTGAAACAGTCGGTCGTGACAAGCCAAAGGAATTAGCAGCTTTGCTTAGTCTTCCCTCATCATTTAAATAGTACAATGTGCAAGCTACCTTTTTCATGACTGGAACCGGCGCTCTCATATTAGTAGTTACACCCTCGATGTAAGGGCGCAGTTCCTCGCTCAGGGCAACAAGAGAGGCTCTGGACATTCGGAAGTTCTCTTTCCATGCTTCCTCGAGGGCCACGCCATTCACAAAGTTGTCCCACCAACCGGTTGACCTACCGGGGTTTGTCCAAAAGCGTCTTTCGGTTACCCTCGGCTGACGTAGTGGTGGAGCGTCGTACAGTATTTGCATATCCCTAACCCTACGCATATAATCCATTCCGTGTACCTCCTCAGAATAAATAAAGAAGAATAAAGAATCATACTCTTCGATAAGGCGTAGAGCTGCCAGTATTATCTGGATCTGCACCCGCAACATCAACGAGAGCACAACCATAAGATCCATGTCTGCTTCTCTTCGTGTTGTTTCCGGACTGATGTTGTTGTTCTGTAACCCGCGCACGGCTATGACGTAATCGCGTGTGTCGCGTGTGCAGGCACGTCAGAGTTCCTGAAATGAGCCGTCTTCAAGCGATTACATGGAGCGCTCAGCGGGAAGCGTCACCAAGAATTCCACTCTGGAGGGTGGTTCCAAAATCTGTCGTTTCCTAAGCGCGAATTTGCCGTCGCCGTCTTAACGGGAGGCACAAACGATAAAATAATTCCCCGTTTCCATAGGAAACCGTCCTCGTGTAAAGGGCCCCTAAATCTTAAACAGTGAAAATGTAAATTAGTTAAAAGATTATACAGCAGGCTGGATAGAAGCTTTGTTTATTTACTTGATTTGTTTGTGTGAAAGCTAACACGTGCTTGCTGCTTCCTCCAGCTGAATCAAACAGGTCCACAAAGCAGAGAGAAGCAGTTTAAAAGCAGTAGAACAGAAAGCAGAAACTTTATTCTGTTTCCAGTCTGTTCACTCCACATCACATCATCAATAGATCAGTTGCATTAATTTCCTTTGATGAGGAAGAAGGTTCCTGTGGCCACGCCCAGCAGAGCCACGGTCAGACCCAGTCCACAAAACACCGCAGGTCCGATCCCCGGCTGCTCCTGTTCCACATCTGAGGAGGAACCAAACGCATCAACACATCAACACATCAACACATGGGAACACACAGGAACACCAAGCGGCACACCTCTGCAATGTCTTTCTTGGAAAAAATGTGAGTGTCAAAAACAGTTCTAGTCTCTATATAGTGACTAATTTCCTCCATTCATGACAACTATAAGGGTGAAATATTATAACACCCATTTATACAGACTATTTGTCTGCAAAAATAAATTGATTGTATAGAAGTCAATGAGAAAATGACCCGACTTTTACCTAGTGAACACTTTCCTAATGAGTTTATGGTCTCAGTCACTAGTTTCAACTCTTCATTTAGTCATGATCCCATTTAGAGTCAAAGAGATGATAAAGCAGAATATGTTTGGCGTGTGATTGACAGGTCAACTGTCCAGGGATCGCAGCTCGCCGATCATGGATCAATAGCAATGATTATTCTGTGCTAAGAGAAATATGTATCCACTCACACGGGTGCTACTGGAGGTTATTAAGAAAATAGATTTCCTATTTATTATTACATAAAATGTCAATGCTGGATAGTTTAATGAATAATAATGCATCACGCTCTGTCCAGAGTGCTCTGATCTGAGATCAAATGGTCAGATTTATTTACGAACACACCCATTAAAAGATTTTGCAACTGTTTTGTTAAATAAAACAATTTATATTCTTAATGTAATAAAAATAACCAATAAGAATACCGTTGAAGTACGAGATCGATAAGCAGTACCAGTAGTATGCTACAGTACCGTTAAAATCTTCAAGGAGCACTTCAAACAGCTTTGTATCATTACAAAATCAGTAGTATATCAGAAAACAGTTAACTGTTTTGCAGTCATTCATTTAGTTTGACAGTTATTGAGACTTGAGTTGATTTAAGTTGTGGACCAGTGATGTCATTCATGCATAAATGACATCACTGGTCCACAACTTAACTCAAATCACCTCTAAAAAACTGTCAAACTAACTGTAGTATAGGTTAGTGTTAGCTAACTGTAGTCCATACAGGCACCATTGACTGTGTCTGCGGGTGGGAAGCCAGATTAGGGGTATGTGTCCTGGTCGCTGCACTATAGTCGGCAGAAGGAAACTGGTGGGAATAGTGTGATCCTCCCACGTGTTACGTCCTGCCGGGGACGCTCCCCGCTGTCAGGTGAAAAGAAGTGGCTGGCAACTACGCATGTGTCGAAGGAAGGAGCATGGTGCTAGTCTACCGCTCTCCCCATCAACAGAGGGTGGAGCAGCGACCGGGCAGCAGGGGGAAATTGGCTAAGTACAATTGGGGAGAAAATGGGGGGGAAATCTTGAAAGAAAAAAGTGTTAGCTAACTGTAGGTTTGGTTGGGGTTAGCAAACTGTATGTAGGTTTGGTTGTTGTTAGCTAACTGTAGTTTTGGTTGGGGTTATCTAACAGATAATGGTGTATCACCCCAGATTCGGGTCAGCGTCTGGCTCAAGGCTCGGTGCTCCACAGAACAGCTGTAGACATCTCCAAGCTGTGGGGTGAAGCTCAGCCTGGAGAACTGGTAGAAGGTGCCGTCTTTGTCCGGGTAGGGGATGGTGAGGCTGGTTCCTTTGGTAAGGTTCTGGTCATTCCTGGTCCAGTAGACCTTGACGGGAGCGGGGTAGAACCCGCTCACATGGCAGATGAGGTGGTTCTCCACTCCGAGCTCCACATCGTCTCTGGGGTAGATGGAGCTGTGAGGAGCATCTGCACAACAACACAATGTAAACATCATGTAAACATTCCATTCAAGATCAATACTTTCAGCATGAAACATTAACATGAAATATATTTTATTTCTCAGTTCTGTTCAAAATGTTTTATTTTTATGTTTCACTAGTACAATATAATGTAATATAATATAATATAATATAATATAATATAATATAATATAATATAATATAATATAGATTCAAGATTCAAGATTCAAGATTTTTATTGTCACTCCGTAGTACAAGTATCACGTGTGAAATTCTTGTGCTGTGAACTCCGTTTACAACATAGTACAAATATAACAGGGCATATGAGTGCAAATTCGACGTATTTGACGTACAGGTGCAAATAGCATATACCTAATTAAACATACAATTAAACATTAGACATACATAGTGTGTAGTATATAATATAATATAATATAATATAATATAATATAATATAATATAATTTTCCCAGTAATATTAAACACTATCAGAACAATGATTTCATACAGGTTCTAATCTCTCAATATTAAATATTTTCTTACATTACAGTAAGGTTAAAGTATTGTATATTTATGACAGTAATGTAAAACACCTGCAGTCATTCCTTCTTATCTGTAGTTTAAATAGTTAATAATAAATTAAACTTTGTCATCTTACCGAGCTCTAGAGGAGGGTTCTTGAAGCCTCGCCGGCAAATCTTCAGGTTATATTGGCAGGTGGCCAGATCACCCACAGCTTGTTGATAAGCTCCTTGCACCCAGCTCATATGATCTACAAACTTGGGCTGAGGCTCGACTCCTTTCTTGTTGATGAAGTCTGCGTACCACACCTCTTCACCATCCAGTCCAATCATCAACTCTCCATCAGTGTCTGAACAGCCAAGGATTTGAATACCATCATGTACAGCTGAGAGGAAACAAGATGAAAAACATAAACTTCTTCACATCCACAATCACAGACTGAATTCATTTTCCACATCCTGCTGCCAAATGTTATCCAGTCATGTTTGTAAAGAGTTTGTCTGTTTATCATTTTATATGAAAACAACAACAACAACAACAACAACATCAACAACAACAACAACAACAACAACAACAACAACAAATTGAAATATCTTATTGACACTAAATCTCTCTCTGGTTCAGACGTTTCTGGAGCTCAATTCAAATGATTTTCAGATCAACATGAAAAATATGTGACGGACTGGTGTTTTTTTTTTTTTGGGGTAACGGCCGAGGTAATTTTTCAGTTTTTTACAGATTATAAGAGCAGATAAGCTTTCAAATGATGATGTCATACATTGAAATATAATCATAGAAGGTATTAGCCTATGCTTAATTGAATGTTGGTACTAGAAGCAACATTCAGAGAGAATTGCTCTGAAAGTTGGTGAACAAGCTTGGTTTGCCCTGAACAAGCTTAGTTTGCTAACATATGAGAAGTATTTAGTGATCCTAAAACTGCTGTTTGTTATATTGAGCGTGTTCTGCAACATCTATACTTGTGTAATAGGAATAGTTTCTTAAAACAACCTTTTATCTTGATTTGACCAGACCAGACTGTGTCACATATTGAGGTGAAAAATGAGTGAGACTAAATGAAGTCTGATGTACTCAGAGATAAGTACACACATTCTTTACTTGAGTAGAAGTACACTTACTTATGTAAAACGATTCTGGTAAAGCTAGAAGTACTGATTCAACTTGTCTGCTCAAGTAAAAGTACAAAAGTATAGAGGCTCTGAAATGTAACAAGGTATAAAAGTATTTCTACCTGCTGCTTCTGTGCAGAGCTAACTGAAACTCATGTCATATTAATATAATTCAAAGACTATTCAACTTAGAATATCCCCTCAAAACATGTTTTAAGATGTATAAAGAACATACTTTCATTAATGATTTGTGTGATATAGTTTTTCCACATAAAGGTGCACATGATGTGTGCAAGCTGAGAGAGTGTGAGACGAGAGAGACAGACAACGGTTACATCATTGTTGTCTGTCTGTCGTGCATTAAAACGTAAGTAATAACTAGCCTGTTTTGAAAATGAAAATGAAAATGTACATATAGTTGTATTAATATGTACTGTAGGGAGTAAAAGTAAAAAGTTGTCAGAAATGTGTTTAAATAGTAAGATACCTGAAAATCCTATACTTAAGTACACTAACAAATATCTCCCATCTCTGGATGTACTTACTGTCTTTGCGTGCTGTGACACCAAGGAGACATGAGAGGAAGAGGAGGGTCTGTGAGCTCTTCATCTTCACAACACAACAGCACAGTGTTGACTTCACACTGACTGCTGCAGTGCAAACTGAAGTCAACACAAGGAACAGCCTTATCTGACACACAGCTCCACCAATCACATTACAGCTTTGACTTGCATCATCAGTCTCCAGGTAAGCACAGCGGGCAACTGCTGAGAAATGAAGTGATGATGGAGGAGAGTTTATACACTGCACTTTATTACACTCACATAATGATGTATTGATTGAGTCAATCAATAATAATAAATACATAAGTGATCAAGTGTTTTACAGAGACCAGTACCCTGTACTACGAAGCTGTCTTAACAGACCCGCGATCTGTCACTTTGATCTGGTTTGACTGAACAGGATCAAAGCTATCTAGTTTAACGATACTACGACGCTGGTTTTCTACTCGATAACTGAAGCTGGGTTAATCTGGGATCTGCCTGTGCACGCGCACGTTTTTCGCTCGTGCACAGGTGCGCGTCCACGCGAAAGAGGTGCGCTAGCCAATCACATTATGAACAGCTGAGTTGATCCATGCCCACACCCATTTCCTCATTGAATGAAAGCGCAGTGGGATCAGAGATTTTTGCGGATATTTAATGTAGCCTATGGCAGAATGAAAATCCGCGTTGGATATAGTCTGCGGAAGGACTGTCTAAAGCTGCCGCTTGTATTCACATCAGTCATTTGATTTACTTTGATCAGCGATTTCTGTCTCCTACAACAGCTTTGTGCGAGTGTAAATGTACATTAAATGTGTAATCTCAGTCTATAAATTTCCACAATCTGTAAGCCTATTTAGACCATAGATTTAGAAAGCATGCTCAATGAATAATGATCTCTATCACTCATTATGTGTGTGTGGTTGCACTGATCGAATAATTCATAGGCTATAATAATGATATCCTAATATAAAAGAGAAAACTGCTGGACTGAATTGAGACGATGCGGGCATACTTAGCCTATTTTTGCTCATATATTGGCATACAGCCTACAGGACACAGTTCCAGCTGAAACATGCAAGAAGCCTGCATATTTAGTATTGGGGCTATCCCATATTTATCCCATATCTATATTATATGTATAGGCTTTTCTGGCATGTAGGAGAATATCACCCTCACTCATGATATGCGCTGCGGTGATTAATAGTGATCATATTTCTCCACGCATCGTTGAGCTGTTAAGACATAAAGTGGTAAGTAGGCTTAATTTAATTATGTAACCTACAGAGCCACGAATGTTTTTATTGTTCTATTCTCAGTTGACTGCAATCTATTTTTCATATGGCGATCTTATATGAATGGTGAGTGACTCCAGAGAGCCGATTATATGGGTCTGTCATAGATTTTGATCTTATCCTCTGAAGCTAACCTGGTCGGGACCAGGTTAGCTTTGCAGCATGAGTTGCCATGGTGATTAGAAGTTAACTTGCTTTGTAGTACGGCTAAACCAGGGTTAAACCTGAAGTTACCTCGCTAAACCACTAATCTTGCTTTGTAGTACAGGCTACTGGAAGTAAAACAGACGGGGTAGAATCCAGACAGAAACAAGAGAAAGAAAAGGCAGAAAAAACAATTGAAAAAAATGATCAATCATAAATGTCAAAACAATATAACTATCTCTCTCTCTCTCTCTCTCTCTCTCTCTCTCTCTCTCTCTCTCTCTCTCTCTCTCTCTCTCTCTATCTCTCTGCCTCTTGGTCTCTCCACTGCAAGAAAACACAGATTCCTCTTTTATTTTAGGGTCGAACGTATCAACATTTTTGTATACGAGTAATGATTCCTCAATTCCAAGTCTCAGGACAACAGGATCAAACTAGTTTCAGGATTGCTGTTGCAGCCTGGTTCACAACACGGTTTTGGCATATATAGATAATTTCACCTTCCATAACAACTGTATGGGGGGTGATTTATATACATACTAGAAATCTAGATTCCTAGGCGGCAGACCATTGCTCTTATGACATCACTGATTATGTCACAATGCCTATGAAAACATCAGTGATGTCACTTGCTGATGACATCCAATGTGGGACAAAAAGTGAAACATTTCTAGGTTCGAACGCTGCATGTGCTTGCATTATGCGGCGAGGCCGCTTCGCCCGCCCTTCAGCTCAACCGCTGTGCGGGCTTGCATATGCACCCTGGCCGCAGCTCGGCAGCTGCGTGGCCTCGCCTGCAGTATTAGCATGCGCAACATTGCTCTTATGACATCACTGATTATGTCACAATGCCTATGACATCATCAGTGATGTCACAATGCCTATGACATCATCAGTGGGACAAAAAACAAACAGACAAACAAACATTGCCCACTTGCTCTCTTTTATATGATGATGATGATGATGATGATGATGATGATGATGATGATGATGGTACACGGACCCCCAGGGTTAATTGGAACATCTAATTGGAACATAAAACACATGAACATGTCCACCTGCAGCACCTGAACTCATCTGTGACTCTAACACCAGCTGAACTATAGTGTTGTAGTAGCCTCTACAGCACCTGAACTCATCTGTGACTCTAACACCAGCTGAACTATAGTGTTGTAGTAGCCTCTACAGCACCTGAACTCATCTGTGACTCTAACACCAGCTGAACTATAGTGTTGTAGTAGCCTCTACAGCACCTGAACTCATCTGTGACTCTAACACCAGCTGAACTATAGTGTTGTAGTAGTCTACTCCAGACCGGTCTTGAGACCACATGTTGGTGGTCTCGGTCTCGTCTCAGACTCGGTCTTGGTCTTGACTCTGTCTCAGACAAGCCGGAGGCGGGATTTAATTTCAAGACCAGTCAAGACCACAAGGCCCATTCTGAGCCTGTTTTCCATCGTGTGAAAGTATTCTCTACTGCAGACCAACAGGTTTACATTTCTGTATCATCATACAGGTTATTACATACTAGAGCCCGACCGATATATCGGTTCGCTGATATTATCAGCCGATATTGGCCGATTACCGATATATAGTATCGGCCGATATGGTGCACCGATATTGCCGTTTTTTTTTTTTTTTAAGTTATAGACAGCATGTTGTGTACATTTGATATTTTTTCTTAACTATTTGTTCTATTTCTTGTGTTTTTGTATTTCTAGTTATTTATAATTATTAAATTCCCAGTTAAGTTTACTGTTTCATTGCATTGAGTTTATGAATAGGCTGTAAAATATCCTGCCTACATTACATATTTCAATTCATGTCAACTCATATCTTTGTCAAGTGTTTGATATTTGAAGGTTGCTGATGTGGTGCCACCTCTAACACACACACACACACACACACACACACACACACACACACACACACACACATATATATATATATATATATATATATATATATATATATATATATATATATATATATATATATATATATATATGTGTGTGTGTATATAGAACATATATATATATATATATGCTCAGAATGCTCAGAATATATGCTCAGAATCCCGTTAGTGAAGGGCAGTTAGTGTGCCCTCTGACACCTGACCCCTGTCACACAGTGGTGAAAAAGAGGGGCAGATCTTGTGTAATTTATACTTGGAGTAATGAAGATGGTGAGCAACTTAAAATTGGATCAGCTGGTGTCTGCTATTAACTGAGCAGAGTTGTACCACAGACAGACTCCTTTCCCATATAATGTCAGATAAATCAATTATTTTGGGCATGATTGACAGGTCACCTGTCCAGTGATCATGCAGCTTGCTGATCACATCTCTCAGGTCTTCTGAGCAGGTGGACTGCTCCTCCCTCCCTAGACTCAGACTAAAGCTGGACTGAAGCTCTGACTCTGTTGACTCTTTCTAAAAGCAGCTGAACACTCTTGTGTTCAGACTAGCCTTTAGCCTCTGTGTGTTCTTATGGCTTTTGTTTTCATGTTTTTTTGTTTTGTTTTCTGGACTTAAGTAATGCAGTAGACTACAGCTGCTCTGTGAAAGCTGCTGTATGAATAAACTTTACTTTAACATAGTAGTAGTGATAGTACTGTAATAGTAAGTGTTGTGACAGTAGATTGTCTTTGTCTTTGTCTTTGTCTGAGTATCTGTTCCAGGTGTCTCTTATCTGTTTCCTACCAAACCAGTCGAGCCTCATGGTGCCTTCAGATAGAGACAGTCCGCATGTCTGGGAACGCCCACAAAATGTTAAACGGCTGGTGCGTGAGTGGGTAAAACCGCCCATATATCTCATGGGCTGACTCACCAAAAGACCGTGCTGCGGCTCTAAACTACATGTTTGGGGGTTCTAGAGCAGAACACAAGACGTCTGCTCAGATGTGCATTTACTGCGGTGGTTAAATCCCCGATCGTGTCTGCCTGGGCTGGGCTATCAGCTAAATTCTAAATTTGCTGAATGGATAGAACGGGGGTTTTTACCCCACCCTGACCACGCCCCCAGCCAGGCTGAGCCAGCTAAACCAGCGTCTATGACGAGACGTGGCCTCAACCTATGACTTCAGATAAAGCAGAACTTTACCACATACCAAACAGAGCCAGGGGCAGTCAGCCAAGTCCTGGATAGGAGTTCATCTGTCATAGAAACAAGTTATTCAGATCTGATAATTTATTCACTTCACTATTTCCCAGCAGTCAGCAGCTGGGTGTGTTCTATGTTGGAACATAAAACACATGATCATTGTAACATGTCCAGTCAACCTGCAGCACCTGAACTCATCTCTCACTCTAACACCAGCTGAACTAGTTTTGATGGACTCGGTCTCGTCTTAGGTCTTGGTCTTGACTCGGTCTCGGTCAAGCCGGACTCGGGATTTGATTTCAAGACCAGTCGAGAACATAAGGCCCGTTCTGATGTTAATTAACAACATACTGATTATATACTGCAGCATACAGGTTATTACATACAGATTATATACTGCAGCATACAGGTTATTACATACACATTATATACTGCAGCATACAGGTTATTACATACAGATGATATACTGTAGCATACAGGTTATTACATACAGATTATATACTGCAGCATACAGGTTATTACATACAGATTATATACTGCAGCATACAGATTATTACATACACATTATATACTGCAGCATACAGGTTATTACATACACATTATATACTGCAGCATACAGGTTATTACATACAGATTATATACTGCAGCATACAGGTTATTACATACAGATTATATACTGCAGCATACAGGTTATTACATACAGATTATATACTGCAGCATACAGGTTATTACATACAGATTATATACTGCAGCATACAGGTTATTACATACAGATTATATACTGCAGCATACAGGTTATTACATACAGATTATATACTGCAGCATACAGGTTATTACATACACATTATATACTGCAGCATACAGGTTATTACATACAGATTATATACTGCAGCATACAGGTTATTACATACAGATTATATACTGCAGCATACAGGTTATTACATACACATTATATACTGCAGCATACAGGTTATTACATACACATTATATACTGCAGCATACAGGTTATTACATACAGATTATATACTGCAGCATACAGGTTATTACATACTGATTATATACTGCAGCATACAGGTTATTACATACAGATTATATACTGCAGCATACAGGTTATTACATACAGATTATATACTGCAGCATACAGGTTATTACATACAGATTATATACTGCAGCATACAGGTTATTACATACACATTATATACTGCAGCATACAGGTTATTACCTACACATTATATACTGCAGCATACAGGTTATTACATACACATTATATATTGCAGCATACAGGTTATTACATACAGATTATATACTGCAGCATACAGGTTATTACATACACATTATATACTGCAGCATACAGGTTATTACATACAGATTATATACTGCAGCATACAGGCTATTACATACAGATTATATACTGCAGCATACAGGTTATTACATACAGATTATATACTGCAGCATACAGGTTATTACATACAGATTATATACTGCAGCATACAGGTTATTACATACAGATTATATACTGCAGCATACAGGTTATTACATACAGATTATATACTGCAGCATACAGGTTATTACATACAGATTATATACTGCAGCATACAGGTTATTACATACAGATTATATACTGCAGCATACAGGTTATTACATACACATTATATACTGCAGCATACAGGTTATTACATACACATTATATACTGCAGCATACAGGTTATTACATACAGATTATATACTGCAGCATACAGGCTATTACATACAGATTATATACTGCAGCATACAGGTTATTACATACAGATTATATACTGCAGCATACAGGTTATTACATACAGATTATATATTGCAGCATACAGGTTATTACATACAGATCATATACTGCAGCATACAGGTTATTATATACAGATTATATACTGCAGCATACTGGTTATTACATACATATTATATACTGCAGCATACAGGTTATTACATACAGATTATATACTGCAGCATACAGGTTATTACATACAGATTATATACTGCAGCATACAGGTTATTACATACAGATTATATACTGCAGCATACAGGTTATTACATACAGATTATATACTGCAGCATACAGGTTATTACATACAGATTATATACTGCAGCATACAGGTTATTACATACAGATTATATACTGCAGCATACAGGTTATTACATACAGATTATATACTGCAGCATACAGGTTATTACATACAAATTATATACTGCAGCATACAGGTTATTACATACAGATTATATACTGCAGCATACAGGTTATTACATACAGATTATATACTGCAGCATACAGGTTATTACATACAGATTATATACTGCAGCATACAGGTTATTACATACAGATTATATACTGCAGCATACAGGTTATTACATACAGATTATATACTGCAGCATACAGGTTATTACATACAGATTATATACTGCAGCATACAGGTTATTACATACAAATTATATACTGCAGCATACAGGTTATTACATACAGATTATATACTGCAGCATACAGGTTATTACATACAGATTACACCATCATAGGTTATTACATACAGTATAATTCACCAATCAGTCAGGCTGACAGTTTGGGGGAGTCATAATTTAGCAGCTGTAAGGTTGGTTTTACACTTCAACCAGTGTTTCAGATCAAGCCTTCTGTCACTGAGTAGACACTCTACAGTCATTTGTATTTTAACATTCCTAAATAATGATTTATTTCATTGTTAGCAGAGCAATAGTATAAAGGTTAATCATCATTAGAGTCATGGTCTTGAAAATGGTCTTGCACTTGCATCCCCCCCATCCCCCCCCCCCCCTCACAGTATTCTGTATGTGATAGCCTACATTTGGCAGGGGTCGAGTTTACAAGCAGCATCTCTGGAAAAACCCTGCTGTGTACTTTCACTTCCATGTCCAGTCCGGTCAGCAGCCAATGAGAAACAGCTGGTGGGTGTGTCACCTGTTGCTAGAGGCAGCATGTTGGATTCAACAGGAGCAGAGAGCAAGGAGCTGAGATGCCCCCTGGTGGTTAATTAGGGTTTACATTAGTTCATTTAAACCTATGATGTTTGGAAACAGAACATGAGTTCTGGTGTGCGGTGGCTGTCTGCCGAATGTGGCAGGCAGAAACAGAGTACAGACAGGGGAGCTTCTCTCTCTGTCTCTCTCTACACCCCTCTCTCCCTCACTCTCTCTCTCTCTCCCTCTCTCCCTCTCTCTCTCTCTCTCTCTCTCTCTACTGCTCTTTCTGTGGTGTGAGAGAAACAGTATCTCAATGCTTCATAGACTGTGACAGAGTCAGACCTGTGTTCAGCGTGCTTACACTACATTGGTAAATGCACTTGGGACAGTTTTCACTTTCACTTGTCCGGCTTTATTTGTGGTTTTCACTTCAGTGCAAACTTTGAATAAACAGGATAGGGTGTCTCACTCATTTCTTGCTGAGTGTGCACAAATGTATGCAGTGTACCTTAATAAGACAGTAGATGCTGTCTTAACAGCAGGACTTTTACACTTGTACAAGGCATTAGTTATGGCAAGAGTATCAATAGATAATAAATACTCAGGATGTAGGAGAGTTCCATAGTGTGTGGTGTGTTGAGGAAGCTGTGTGCAGTCTGCAGAGAGCAGGTAGTTTTGACCAGGGAGTTGAGATACTGCAGGACTGGTTAACATGGTGTCTCTGCTTTTGGCTTGTCGGCTTTGTTGTCCTGTCTGAGACCCTGGATGTTTGTACATTGTCCAATAAAGGCCTCTCTCTCTCTCTCTCTCTCTCTCTCTCTCTCTCTCTCTCTCTCTCTCTCTCTCTCTCTCTGTGCCCCCCCCCTCTCTCATATCTACTTGTACTGTAGGCCCAGTCAGTAACTCTCTCTCTCTCTCTCTCTCTCTCTCTCTCTCTCTCTCTCTCCCTCTCTCCCTCTCTCTCATATCTACTTGTACTGTAGGCCCAGTCAGTAACTCTCTCTCTCTCTCTCTCCCTCTCTCCCTCTCTCTCTCTCTCCCTCTCCCTCTCTCTCTCTCTCTCTCTCTCTCATATCTACTTGTACTGTAGGCCCAGTCAGTAACTTTCCATTCTTAAAGGATGGCTTTACCGTGGTGAATATGAAGATCTATTAAATGTAACGCACCTATGGAGTTGGAATCCGTTGAAATTTTTAAAATTGGTCGTTTCTACACAGAGAAATCAAACAAAACCCACTCTGTGGGGTGGGGTGGGGGGGAGGAGGGGAGGGGCGGTTGCGGGAGGCAGAAATCCTCCACTTCCCACAATGCACTGGGCTCATGGTTTTCCAGTCCACGCCCAGCCCAGCCTGCAGGCCCTGGGGGCAAACTCCTGTAGGTGGTGGTAACGCACAAAAAGCTGATTACCAACCGCCATAAAACAATAGAAGAAGAAGAAGAAGAAGAAGAAGAAGAAGAAGAAGAAGAAGAAGAAGAAGAAGAAGAAGAAGAAGAAGAAGAAGAGGAAGAAGAAGAAGGCGGCGCTGGCTAAAAAACATTATTCACGCAATCTTGCTACTACTCAACTTTACTTCGTTTGTTCATCAAACGATAATGGCAAGGGTAAAATGTGTAGTTAGCTCGTGCATGGCGAAGAAGAGGAGAGAAGCAGAGGAAATGGGCAAAGCGCTTATTTCGCATTGTTACCCAAAAGATTGAGCGCTACGGCTAGCCTAGGTAGCTAGCATTAGCATAGGGCTCCATTAGCTGGGACTGGGCCCTGCGAGTTTGGAGTATTAATTTCAAAGAGGACTATCAACGTTCTTTTCTAGCCACGGAGACAGCTCAGAGTGGGAAAAGATTGGGGGAAGACTGCTTGCAATAAAAATCTACAGCTCTATGTCGATAGCTGCAATGTATATTTTTTTATTCATTTTGATTTTGTTTTAAGATGCTGGATTTTACCTGTCTTGTCTTTTCACCATGATCACTGGCCAGCCTCCCCTCGCTGTCTACATTTTCACTTTCCAGGACTTGGCATATATCATTTCAATTTTTGAATTATAAAGTTATATATTATATAGATATATTTTTTTTTCCATCACTTACCACAGCAAGTCAAGGATTTGAAATCATTCAAATATGTTTTCATTCACATGTGAATCCAATCCATAAGTAACACAATGACAGAATGTGACTATTTTGGTCATGGGTTTCATACACTTTCTGTAATAAAACAAGTGGAGTTTATAAACAAAGGTTCAGACAGGACGATCTTGATCCTCACCGGTTCCACAGTCACTGCACTTCTCCTGCTTGCTCACCTGGTAACCTGTCAGCTTCCTGGTGATAATTGAATAATCAATGGTTGCCTCCTACTTTCCCATAAACCAATAGCATAGCAACACATCACCTTATACACCTTTGCTCACCTGCACTTTTAGCCTATCACATTGTGGCACTCCCCTTTAGGCAGCCTATCACATGGTTGATGTGTGCATAAATATGCTTTTCTGTGTCTCATTCAGTCTCTCTCATCCTGCTGGCTGACACACATGCTAGCTGACATTTACTACAAATTACTGGTGTTTGGTGGTTCTCTGCAGAACTTTTGATTAATTCCCGTGTTTTCTGCTTCAGCATAAAAATCAGGTTGTATGGCGATTGCTCGCTTGACACATTGCAAATTACTGGTGTTGTTGGTTCTCTGCAGAATTTTTATTCATTCCTGTGTTTTCTGCTTCAGCATCAAAATCAGGTTGTATGCTCGCTACATATATTTGGCTGTCGGTGTATTTTGCATTGGTTCAACTCACCATGAGCGATTTGAGGATCTGTTTGATCCTGTAGTAATACTACTACTATATGTCGCTTCACACCGCTGCTTCATTCAGGGCAATGTGTTCTGCTCAGTGCAGCTTTGCTAAATGTTATCATGCTTCAAGCCAAGGCAGGCTTACCTGTTAAATCATTGCAGTCTGCAAATGACGTAATCAAGCGTTGCTCGTCGCGCTGCTGTTAATGTTGCAGCCACTTTAATTCTCGGGCGATGCATGATTCAATAATATGCCTCTTGTCCTGACATGGTTGCTGCATTTCACTCAACACTAAAGCAGGGAGATTCCTCCTGGTCACTGAAAATCCAGTCGGCAGTAGCAGTCCTTCAAACTCCTTGCTTGTCTAATCCAGGATTGCCAGATGCAAAGTTCCCTCACGCAGAAGCAAGGTATTCCAAACTTTTCACACAAGTTTCATATCAAAACACGTAGCTTGCATTTCCGGGTAAATGTTGAAGGTGACGTCATCACTCAGAGAACAGCGCCAAGCATGCTGGGAAATGTAGTTCATTGCTTTACTTTGAGCCGTATTTCCGGTCAGGTGGTAGATTCAACATTCACAAGGCACATGTTAATGCAGTCTGATGTGGATCATTGTTTCTTTGCATTTGCACTGTAACACGGGCATTACGTTTTAGATTTTGCTGTTCATCTGTCATTAATGTGATGAATTAGGTGGTTAATTCTGAACAATGCTGTTCATGCTTCATACCAAATTAATCGTCTGATGCTTGCGCATCGAACCATGTCGTCTTTTTTCGGATCAGATCAACACAGCGGAAGATATACCCGTTTTTGTTCATAATCAACATTTCAGATTATCTGGCTTTTCAAATGGTTTTTGGAAATCCGCTAGGTATCTCTCCACAAAAACCACTGCTAAATAGGCTACTCACGTTTGGTATTTTCATCTTTGAGTTGGGCTGTGGTAAGGCCTGTGGCTGTGTCTCCTTGGGTTTCTAGGAATAAATACAACAACCTCAGCTAACTGTTTACACTCAAGTGTTTTTATTCAAGGCGAGAATCAACCATCGTGTTTGAGCTGGTGTTGCTCAGGGTGAGTAACGCAGAGTCATTCTGACACTTGGAACAGAAACTTCAAAGCTTTACCTTTCAGAAAAGGTCAGGCACTTGTCTGTAACCCTAGCGGTTCAGCATGTCGTTTTCACCAAATTTTTCAGAAATAGGTGGCTTTAGAAGAGCATTTGAGATGGAAGCTCACACGTTAATTCCATTTCAATGTGAATAATTGTTGGTTATTCAGTATCATTCAATCTCATTCTTAAAACCTACGCAAGACATGAGTCCTGTAATTCTCATAGCATCATTGTTTGTATGGTCAAATTCTAACTTTAATGTCTTCCCTTTCAGCAAGCAGCTCACTCATTCCCCGTGAGTCACATTACAATTTCATTTTGCAATGGTATGCTATCTTGCTCAGCAGTGTATCATGTCATTAACGTTTCTAACTATCCTTTTCAGCTTTTAAATATATATATTTAGGCTATATAATATATGTTTTTTATTTATTTTTTGGGTGGTGTGTGTGAAGGATTTGGTCAGTGTCACATCTCAGACCAAACCGTTAACATTATTCTACTATCTTAATCATTTTCTTGCATAAGTGCTCTATGGGTTCAAACCTGCTTTGGTCAAGAGGAGACGCTGCTGTCCCTCCATTGTTTTTCAAATGAGGCAGAATGCAGTCTTGCCAGAAATCCGGGGGGTTAGTTTCCCTTAAGTGTCAGTAATTCTTCATTCAATGGCAACATCAGCAATCCGCCATTTTGGCTTGTAGAAGACCACCTCTGAGTGGCTGCCATGTCGCTATGATCATCTAGTGTTGCCCCATTCAGTTCAAGGAGGGGTCCAAGCCAAAATGGCAGCAGGGCAGTCATTTAAAGCATAAAGAGTGTCGTCTCTTGCCTTCATATGTTTGTCTGCAGCCAGCTCAGCAGCAGGCTTAATTCACTTTGGGAAGCTCACATGTTAATGGCTTCATGATGTGCATAATTGTAAAGGCTCTTTTCACTCAATTCATTTGTAAACCAGCTTCAGCAGCAGGCATTCACATGTGTTAGGTAACCCTCATATGCCACATCAAATTGTCTTTCTGGTTTATTCTTTACTTAAATTGTGTTCTTATTTTTCAGCAAGCAGGCCGATTCATCTGGGTGAACGTATTGCTCTCTTCAACCTGCAATCCAAAAACACACGTGCCTGGCCTTTCAGTATATATTTAAAAGGCATTTTCTTCCAGCATTCTAATAATTACGTTTGTCCTCAGCTTTCAGCAGCCGCTTTAAAGTTGTTAAGCAGCACATTCATTCCGGCAGTCTACAGCTTTGTTGTTTAGCATGTTTTCTGTCTATTCAGCTTCAGCTGCATTTTTTTCATCGTTTGTTAGTTCATAACGCCAACCTTGCAGGTCACTGCTGGCTAATCTTGTGGCTGGTATTAGTTATGTTTATCAGCATGCTTCAGCTCTCTCAGCATTTAACTCAACCTGTTATCCACGATAAGCAGTCGGGATTCGGCATGTGTTTAAGATCTATCCTGTAGCAGTAGCTTGTCATATATGGGGAAAGTTCTGGCATCATAAACGCATAGCACTGCAGTGCCACAACAAAGCAGTTGTAGGCATTATTATTAACAAAGGCGGTCATGTCTCAAATCATGCCCTTCATGCGCCACATGACCACATCACATGGTTTTTCATAACAAACAATTTCATGCCACATCAAATTGTTTGTCTGGTTTATTTTTACTTAAATTGTGTTCTTTCTCTTTCAGCAAGCAGCAGCAATCAAGTTCATTCAAGACTGCTAGTTATTCTTAAAGGTATTTCAAAGGTTTTCCCCACCAATTTAAAAAGGTTGACCCCAGCAAAGATGTGACCGTTTCAGTCATAGTTTTTCTGGTGCTACCGTGCGCCATCCGACCTCGGAATCTCCGGGTGCCCGTCCAATTCGCTCTCCCCTTCCGGGGGAGGCGGGGGGCTTAATGCGCTTCCTCCCCGCTCCGTCCCATGCGTGGGGCTTGCGGATGGAGTCGCCTGGGGGTCCTGTCTTAATACCCAGGCTAAGCTCATGCGGTCTCAGCACTCTCAGCACCAATGCTGACTCCATTCAGGCTACCTGAGTTACAAAACTCATTCATGCATTTATCATTACAGGCTAAGCCCATGCCTGCCGGTCTCAGCAACCTAAATCAATGCTGACTCCATTCATACTGCAGAGTCGTTGCTGACTCCATTCATGCGGCCTGAGTCGTTGCTGACTTCATTCATGCGGCCTAAGTCATTGCTGACATCATTCACGCGGCCTAAGTCATTGCTGACATCATTCATGCGGCCTAAGTCATTGCTGACTTCATTCATACTGCAGAGTCATTGCCTGACTCCATTCATACTCCTGACTCCATACATACTGCAGAGTCATTGCTGACTCCATACATACTGCAGAGTCATTGCCTGACTCCATTCATACTGCACAGTCATTGCTGACTCCATTCATACTGCACAGTCATTGCTGACTCCATTCATACTGCAGAGTCATTGCTGACTCCATTTATCGTTCAACTGCCATAATAATTAAATTATCTTGCTTGCTCTGATATGTTCAAATTCCTCAGCTGTCATACCATCCCGGTAAGATTATGTCTCCTGATCCTGTCACCCGGTGAGTTCTTCTTTCTAGAAAGTTCTGTTCTGGGGCTTGCGCCCTCTTTTGGGGGGTATATACACTGAGCCATGTATTACCTCTACACTACAGTGAGCCATGTCTCACCTCTACACTACAGTGAGCCATGTCTCACCTCTGCATTACAGTGAGCCATGTCTCACCTCTACACAACAGTGAGCCATGTCTCACCTTTACACTACAGTGAGCCATGTTTCACCTCTACACTACAGTGAGCCATGTTTCACCTCTACACTACAGTGAGCCATGTTTCACCTCTACACTACAGTGAGCCATGTTTCACCTCTACACTACAGTGAGCCATGTTTCACCTCTACACTACAGTGAGCCATGTCTCACCTCTACACTACGGTGAGCCACGTTTCACCGTTACACTATGGTGAGCCACGTTTCACCTCTACACTACAGTGAGCTATGTCTCACCTCTACACTACAGTGAGCCATGTCTCACCTCTATACTACAGTGAGCCATGTCTTACCTCTACACTACAGTGAGCCATGTCTCACCTCTAGACTAGTGAGCCATGGCAAAGATGGAGATGCAGCAGACGGCTGCCTCATGAAAATACCTCCATTAGATTTGTCTGCTCTCTGATTCAGGTGATATTATCTCATTAATTGTTCGAACTGCCATAATCATATTTAAATTCTTGTTTACTCTGATATGTTCAATCCCTCAGCTGTCTCATCATCCCGGTAAGATTATGTCTCCTGATCCTGTCACCCGGTGAGTTCTTCTTTCCATAAAGTTCTATGCTGGGTTCTGGGGCTTGCGCCTTCTTTTGGGGGGTATATATGGCCGTGCTGCTCGAGCTGATCCAGCTCGATCTCGATATCTCCCAGTGGTATCAAGCTCCAAAGACTAACTAACTTTCTCATCATAATATTCTGTAACATTCATTCATTGTAATAAATCATTGTTTATCCATCAAGTCTCCTGATTGAAGTGGAGTTTATAAACAAAGGTTCAGACAGGACGATCTTGATCCTCACCGGTTCCACAGTCACTGCACTTCTCCTGCTTGCTCACCTGGTAACCTGTCAGCTTCCTGGTGATAATTGAATAATCAATGGTTGCCTCCTACTTTCCCATAAACCAATAGCATAGCAACACATCACCTTATACACCTTTGCTCACCTGCACTTTTAGCCTATCACATTGTGGCACTCCCCTTTAGGCAGCCTATCACATGGTTGATGTGTGCATAAATATGCTTTTCTGTGTCTCATTCAGTCTCTCTCATCCTGCTGGCTGACACACACCCACCACCCCCCGTCTCCGCCAAATCCCTGATCCATCAGTCACCAAGAGGTTCACCAGCACCAGTATCCTGACTCCACTGGGGGGTATATATGGCCGTGCTGCTCGAGCTGATCCAGCTCGATCTCGATATCTCCCAGTGGTGTCAAGCTCCAAAGACTAACTAACTTTCTCATCATAATATTCTGTAACATTCATTGTAATAAATCATTGTTTATCCATCAAGTCTCCTGATTGAACTAAAGCAAAATCTTATCAGATGTGGTGCTCTGGAACATAATATTATCAAATGAGGGTCAGTGGTCTAATTTGGCACCGGGGTCCTTGACATGAAAAGTTTGAGAACCACTGTCTTAGAAAATGCAGTAGGATTTCTATTACTAATTTATGTAATGAAGACATTTTATAGGTTGGTGTGTAAAGCAACAGCTCTGCATCCCATGTGTTTATACTATGTTTTTACAACAGTAAAAAGTTTGCGTTTCTTTGGTTAACACAGTAGTAAGTATTGATGCAGGTGCAGAATGAATAGATGCCAGCAATAACTGCTCAAAGACCTCTAATCTACTGCATCTAATGTAAATATCAACCTGGTTGCAGCTTTTACAACCCCATAGTGGCAAATAACCAAACTACAAGCAACATATATTTGAAATTGTAATACAAGTTCTGACAATATGTAAACACGATGTACAATGACAAATGGATGTTCAAAAAGCATAGTTCAAAGAGTTCTAATCTGCATTGTCCAAGATGTAGTATACAGATAATGAAAAATGTATGCCTAATTCTAAGAGTTCAAATAGTTCTTGTGTGTCATGGATTGTTTGCTGGAAGCCACGGTATTATCAATCAGGTGAAGGGTACATAGATCACCTGCACTGCACACGCTGGCAAAACAATAGGATGATGCCTCCCTCTCTCGCCATGTAGAATAGGCTATCAGGCGATAACCTGACGCTGCCAGATGGACGGTATAGCTCCACATCGGTTTCACTAAACCAGTCGATCTGGGGTTGAAGTCACCAGACCCGCTGACGGAGGCGGGCACTTTGTCCAAGCTACTTGGCAGGTGATTGGATGACCCATCTGTCTATCACCGCTGGTGGGTGTTAACTTCAACCAATCAGATCGCGGAAGGTGCCTGTGGCTGATCTCCGTGGTATTCATTGATTGAGTCCTCGCGGTCGTAAAGTCACCTTCGAAGCATTTAGTTAGATTATAACGAACTAGTTGTGTGGCTTAGCCTTCCCAAATGTTGAGGGTCGTTTTTTAGAATTTAATACATAGAATTGGGAACGTTACATTCAATTTTATTCACTGCCTGTCACTTCCGCGGCAGCAGCCATGTTGACGAGTGAAAAGAACTACAAAGACCATGTACCCACTACTTGCCCAGACGAGCCAGAGCCCGCCTACGGCCGCCGCTGATTGGTCGAGCCGGCATGGCTCGACCAATCATCTTAACTGCCTGTGCAGGTCCAGACCGTCACGGAGAACCAAATGCAATGTGAGTTCACGTGACCAGCGGCGGCTCCAGCCAATTGTGGCTGGGGGGGCTAAGGGGGGGCTTAAATATTTACAGCGGGGGCTAACTTTTTCTACATAAATAGACAGTGGTTCGCTTCTCAACCTGTGGTACAGGTACCACTGGTGGTACGCGGGGGCCCCTCCCTCTCATACATTCATATGGTGGTAATTTCTCAGGTACTTGTGTAAAAAGGTTGAGAACCACTAATATAAGAAATACTAATAATAATATGATAGGGTGTGAATTAGGCTCTACTATTAGACAAGGAGGGCCCACTGCTTTTCCATTGAGAGCCAAATCCCCAACCCAACATTATGCATGTAGTGCTTCAATGAGCTGAAGACTGACTGTGTATTTAGCCCTATGTCACACTGTATGTTGAGACTGATGAGTCCAGTTACACAAGGCTATATGCAGCACACACATTTAGATGGTAAATCAAGAGTTTATATTCACAAGTTACACAAAAGATTTAAAATGTGCTATATTTTAGAGACAAATTAGGCTAATCACTGCATATAGGCTATATGTAAATAAACAGTGCTATTTCATTTTGCATCAGTGGACTGCAGCAGCATTAAATTACTCATACAGTATTTCCAGACCTAATGTCAATAAACTGCATTGTAAACATTACACAAGGTG
>NC_139625.1:8374308-8434308 GCF_964638095.1 Poromitra crassiceps
TAACTGACTTTCTGACTCTGTCTGTCTCACTGTCTACCTGAGTGTCTGTCTGTCTGTCTCACTGACTGTCAGTCAGCGTCTCTCTGACTGACTGTGTGTTTCGTCTGTCTACCTCACTGACTGATGTCTGTCTGCCACTGACTGTCTGCCTGACTGTCACACTGGATGTTATGTAATTTAGTGTATAGCTTTCCATTGTTGCTTTGAATTTGACATTAGGCCAGGCATGACAATAGAGGCCTCTTTTAGGTCTGTGACCTCTGACCCCTTTTGTTTTTGCCCATCTTCTGCACGACCCAGCCACAGTCTTCATCACCAGTGTCAGGCCCAGCCACCTGAAAGGTTCCGCCTGTGTCATTGGTGTCCGGGCCATCGTCCAGGGTTGCTCCACCCTTCGGCCCAGCCTCCTGGACACCCTCTACACCTGTTGTGTCTGTTCGTCGCTGCCCAGGCCACATCACCTGCTCACTTTATCCATGGGGCAACTACTTAATTTGAACTATACCTCAACATCCTGGACTCAATCTCCCAGAATCTTTCACACCATCACCTCTCACTCACCTCATTAGTGCCCACGATCAGGATTTGATTACCCCACCTTCATAGCCTGCGTAAACCCAGCCTCCACATGACCTCTATCATCTATCATACTATCAGCACCGAAGAAATGTACACTACAGGTATAGCCTGTGACATCACGTTGAAGGCTGGGTTTACCCAGGCTACCACCTTCATCCTGCCTTTTATAAATGGTTATACTTGCAACCAGGGTCTAAGCTGATATATTTCATACATCTTTGTACCAGCTAACATCCATGCCTCCACATACATGCAATTGCATATATTATTAGTCTAAAGTTTAGACTTACACTACCAACCAGCAAATATCTCCAAATAAAAGCTGAGAGGACTATCAGCGTATCAACTTCTTGGTTTAACAGTCTACATATAAAATTGTATTTTTTTTTTTTTTTACCAAAAAGTCTACTCTTACAGGCAGGGCTATGTCGATCACGGACCATAGACAAGTAGCTAGTGCCAAGTACTGTAGCTTAAAATGGCCAGCAGGTCAATTTACACTCTTACATAAAGGTGGCTATGTGATAGACCAGTGGTTCTGATCCTTTTCCTTTCAAGGACCCCTATGAGGACCACAATGGAATAAGCCTTTGGGCTTTATTGTGTTTTCATCCTCAGTGATTCTTTTATTTTATATTTCTCTTCTATGTTAGTGTGTTGGCAAGATGTGCCCTTTTTAATCACCAAATAAAACCATACCATAATTTAGTCTCCAAATTAGGGCCACCGACCCATTTGATTGGGGGGGACTCGCTCACACACAAATCTGAGAACATTGTTATTATGTAATTTTGTCCAGAACTCCATAACTGTCTGCATTGTAGAGAGATATATAACATATTTGCTGGGGCTTCTGTGTATAATCTAGAGCAGTGGTACTCAGCCTTGCCCTACTCAGGAGACACTGACAAAAACAAAAGCTTTGAAAGAGCCACAATCCAAGTCCCTTTCCTCCCATTATTTCTTATTAGATTTGTATTTATTTATTTTAAGTAGCCGCATGTGGCTCTAGAGCCTCGGGTTGAGTATCACTGATCTAGAGAATGAGTGATATTGTACCAGCCTTAAGCTATACTCTGTATTCCTCCGCTTGCAAGCTATAATATATTCATCTGAGACCAACATCTGACTCCAGAATCTTTATTTAAGTATTTTACATCATGCAGTTTCAACTTTTTACTATTAAAGCTGTTTGGCATATCATCATGTCTACTAAAATGTACTGACTGCATTTGTAGTCAATTCTAAATACTTGAGGGGAAAGGGTGGGCATTGGACATTTGTAGACCATATTACAGTAGCTATCATTTAGCACAATTTTATCTGTAGATGATATCCATCCATACCTTAATTGCCTGGAGAGTTTGGTCTTCACCTGCTTTATTTGTAAAGGGTCTTAAGTGTATGATTTGGTGCTGTATAAATACAATTGCCTGACGTATATTTTTTAATTCAGCAAATCAATAATCTAGCTGTGTTCAAAATCAAATTTAGTATCTATTTTGTCTGTGTTTAAACAATTGACAGATATTCAAATAGTATTTGTAATTTACTTTGAACAAACATATCTAATACATGTGGCAATGCATATTTTGAACAAGCATATGACATACATGCAGCAATAATACATATTAGGAAATGTAAACCTTTTAAATAAAAATAAATAAAGACCAAACTGTCTTGTCTTATCCCAACTTTGCATCATTTATTCAAATTGCTCCTGCCAGAACTACCTTTTGTATAATAATCAATTGACCGATGACCAAAAGGGTGGATAGGGTGGAGTGACCTGACACGGCCTAGAGTGTGTTCTATTGAGTGTGATCAATAGAACACATGAGAACAAATAGATTAACAGAACCTTTAAAGGAACACTGCAAAGGATGAAGGTGGGGCATAGATTGAGGTGGGGTAATTAAATCCTGATTGTGGGTACATTGTGGGTAGATTGAGTCCAGGACGTTTAGCTTGGGTTTTTGAACAGCTGCCCCTTCAAATGGTACATTTATTTGAAACAGATACACAAATCACAAGCTGGTCTGGTTAAGTGTCAGTTGATGTATAGTTCAAATAAAGTAGTCGCCCCATGGAGGAAGTGAGCAGGTGATGTGGCCTGGGCAGCGACGAACAGGCACAACAGGTGTAGAGGGTGTCCAGGAGGCTGGGCCGAAGGGTGGAGCAACCCTGGACGATGGCCCGGACACCAATGACACAGGCGGAACCTTTCAGGAGACTGGACCTGACACTGGTGATGAAGACTGTGGCTGGGCCGTGCAGAAGACTATGGGCAAAAACAAAAGGGGTCAGAGGCCACAGACCTAAAAGAGGCCTCTATTGTCATGCCTGGCCTAATGTCAAATTCAAAGCAACAATGGAAAGCTATACACTAAATTACATAACATCCAGTGTGACAGTCAGGCAGACAGTCAGTGGCAGACAGACATCAGTCAGTGAGGTAGACAGACGAAACACACAGTCAGTCAGAGAGACGCTGACTGACAGTCAGGTAGACAGACAGACAGTCAGGTAGACAGTGAGGCAGACAGACAGTCAGGTAGACAGTGAGACAGACAGACAGTCAGACAGACAGACAGTCAGGTAGACAGTGAGGCAGACAGACAGTCAGGTAGACAGTGAGACAGACAGACAGTCAGGTAGACAGTGAGGCAGACAGAGTCAGAAAGTCAGTTAGTCACTGACTGATGCAGGCTACTGACTGTCTCACTGTCTGTCTATCTGCTGACTGACAGTCAGGTAGACAGACAGTGAGACAGATTGACAGACAAAGATACATGCAGACGGTCAGACAGACAAGCTAAGCTAGCTAGTCGCTACATTATACTGTACAACACAACATGAGCGGCAGGTTTGCCTCAAATATAACAGCTGAAAGTTAATGTAACGTTACATAAACATCTGTTTTAGCTGATATAAGTTTGAAAGCATGGCCACATGGAGAGGACAACATAAAAACGACAAACAACATAAAAAATAACGAAATAACGTTACTAACCTGAGCGGAAGCACAAGAAAGCTGCAGAGCGGCACTGATCTCTGAGTATGTTTGTCCACTGTCAAACAGTTCGTGGATCAAGTTATGATAAGGTTCAAGTGCGGCCATAACTGCAATAAGTTGTCAAAACGTAACAAGCAAACTTCAGACCATACAACTCCTCTCTTCCTGTTTTCTGAGACTGAACCCTCCGCGGAAATGTCGCGCATGCGTCTCCTCTCCTCGTTTTCCCAGCATTCACGGGGGTTTCCAAAAATATCCAAATATCACAAACAAAACAACAAAACAAATAAAACTTGATTTTCCCCTTTTCCTGTTTAGTTTTAAAACAGAAAAACCTCCTGTTTTTTCGTTTTTTGATTTTCCGTTTTTCCGTTTTGGTTTTAAAACGGAAAAAGAAAAAAACGAAACAGTTATTTGGTTTTTCCGATTTGGTTTTGAAACGGAAAAACGAAAGAACACAACATACACGGATTCTTAACCTCTCTCTCTCTCTCTCTCTCTCTCTCTCTCTCACTCTCTCCCTCTCTATGTCTCTCTATGTCTCTCTCTCTCTCTCTCTCCCTCTCAATTTAATTCAATTAAATTAAAATGGCTTTATTAGCATGATGTAACACTGTACATATTGCCAAAGCAAGCGATTAGACATGAACAGCTAAACATTAATTAGAAAACTTACTATATCAAACTAACATACTACAAGACTAACGAATGATCTGTTGTCAGATATAGTAGAAACATCAAATAACAAGCTTTGAATAGCAAAGAAGCTACAAGACAAATGAATGATGTGTTGTCAGATAGGCTATAGAGAGGCAATCAAAAGAACAAAGGATAACAAAGAAACAAACTACAAGACAATCTCTCTCTCTCTCTCTCTCTCTCTCTCTCTCGCTCTCTCTCTATGTCTCTCTCTCTCTATGTCTCTCTCTCCAGGTCTGATGTTTCCCTCATATGGTGATATACATCTGGCTCCCTTCAACGACGAGCAGCTCTACATCGAACACTACACACGAGCAAGCTTCTGGTCTCACACACACACACACACACACACACACACACACACACACACACACACACACACGCACACACACACACCTATGATAGTTCAATAAGAAAATAGAGATCCTAAAGCTTATTACTGTGGCCATACACCAGATCAGCAATATGTCATTTTGTATGCGGCTGCTGGCGGCACATGTTCCCGCCCCCTTTTAGGGGGAAAAAACTCCCCGTTGACCTCAATGTAAAATACCACTCCCCAAAGAAATTATAGAAAGATAACAGAATCAATCTCGTTTTATTAATGACCCCAAAACACCATGACATGACAATATATTACAACTCGGCCGGCCGCACAATGCGCAAGATAGCCTACATCTGAAATATGACTTTGACCCATCTAAAATCATGTGACTCATGACCCGTCTCTGACCTGGTTCCGGTGTCCGCTTGTTGCTAATGTAGTCTTCCGACACTAAATGCTGTTGTAGTGGAGCCCAGCGTCGTTGTAGGCTACTTGGCTCGGGGCTGTAGTGACATGAGTAGAGAAGATGAGTATGTTTTCTCCCTAAAAGGGGGCGGAGCCTAATTGCAGATCTGTATAGTAAAAAATACCAGTAGGCTATGAGTCAAACAAGTTAAACAATCTAACAATAATATCTAAATAGCCTACAGTAAATGAATACAGTAGGCTAAAGAGAGCTCAAACCAAAAGTTAATTAGGCATAATAATATGAGTTACTTTGAGTCAAAATTGACAAGACTATAGGTCAAAAACCACATTTAGCTGGCCACGGTAATATCAATCAAATATATTGCTTTATCTAACACGCCATTTTCGCATCGTCACCCTCTTAAAATAATGGCCTAAGTCACTTTTTCAAGTTTTTCAGAAAACATAAAAAACGTAACCAAATAATAATAGATATTTATTCATCATTCCACAAAAAGATGTTACGACAATAGATGACTATTGACATACTGTGATAGTAAATTATTGATTGAGTGCTTATTGATTGATTGCTTATGAACTATGGCCCTTCTAAGATGTATTTTGTGAACTATGTTCTTCATCATTGCAGAATATTCCATAGGGAGAACATGTATCTTGCTTTGAGTGGGTAGACGTGGATTGTTTTGTCTTGTGAACATCAGATTGACTACTGACGTCATGGAAATGTACTGAGTTGGAGAGAGGTTGTATGAAGTGGAAAAGTACTGCCCTCCAGATTGGGGGGGCGGACACCATAGTTTCAGTATATGATGAGTTGTAACAATGACTCGTGGCTCTTGTCTGACCAAATGCCGTCAGAGGGAGACTCTGTGCACAGATTTAAATGAAGAATAAATCCTCCTAATTACACTTGAAACGGGTATCTCATTATTGATGGATCAGCAGGGCAGCAATGTTTCCATCACAATACAAATAACACTGTCAATTATGTAACATAAAACGATTAGATGACTGATTAGATGACTTACGCCAATTTACAAACAAAACTTAGGTAAAAAAAAATGACTTAGGCCTGACTTACAGTTGCATTTTATGTCAAGCGTGTGACTTAGGCCGTTTTATTTTTGCCTAAGTCACATTGTCTAGACTTAGGCAAAAATAAAACGGCCTAAGACACACGCTTGACATAGAGGCCATTGCATTACCAGGTAGGAACAGCATGATCTTGTCAATTAAGGACTTAGGCCATTTTACCAGAGCTGGCCAGCATCATGAAGAGATGATTTAGGCAAAAATATCATTTTCCTCAAAAAGTGACTTATGCCATTATTTTAAGAGGTTGACGATATGAGATTGGATACATCTTTTATAATGACACTCTGTCTTTCATGCCTTACACTGTGTTGCCTGTATTGATCTACTACAGTAGGAAGTTAATCTTTTACTGCACTGTCTCCACTCACGAAGCTACTCTGGATAAGAATGTTGTTAAATGCCTGAGATGTAAATGTAAAAAAGAAAACACAGTGGTGGTACTGTAAATGACACTTGATTCTGTCTTCATCCAGGACACTTTTGATATCCAGGTTCTGATGGCCCGGTCTGTCAAGTACTGCATCAACTTCATGGAAGCTAAAGAAGAAGATCTGCTCAGGTTAGGTGGAAACACAGTGAGATTTCAAATTAATTAAATTAATTAATTTCATCCCCTTTTAACATCTTGTCTGACACTGGGAGATGAACATCATCACTGTACCTGAAGATGGCATCTGCCTGTTAAAATTCTAGCCACTTATTTTCTCTTGTAGTCATTATTGAAAGAGCACATGGCCAAACGGCACTATATCTGTTCAGTGGCCGTTATGGCTGCTCCTCTACTGTACCCCTGGACCGAGTCTAAAGCGGAAATGAACTCTCCAGCACCCCCATGTTGTTGTTGTTTTGACGGTGTTATGTGAATCTGCCACACCCACTGCCATGCCTGCCTTTGGCCAATCAGTGCAATAACTTCCTTAATACTCACTTAGCTGGTATTATATGAATCTGTTCATTGAGTTAAGCTTGCAATAAGGTATATTTTCAGACCACTAGAGGGTGACAAAGACTGCACCAAATAATTGAAATTATGGTAGGCTATATCTCTCTACTAATTCCGTGTGTGTGTGTGTGTGTGTGTGTGTGTGTGTGTGTGTGTGTGTGTGTCTGTGTGTGTGTGTGTGTGTGTGTGTGTGTGTGTGTGTGTGTGTGTGTGTGTGTGTGTGTGTGTGTGTGCATGTGCGCGTGTGTGTGTGCGTGCGTGCGTGTGTGTGTGCGCGTGTGTCCGTGCACTTGTGTGTTTCAGAATGGAGATTCCCTTTGTGTTCACGCTGCTCCAGTCTGGTCTGGTCCACGGCCTGGCCTTCTGGTTTGATGTGGCTTATCTGGGATCCAAGTGAGAAGTGTATTTATTTATGCACGATATAGGATTTTTTTTGCCGATATTTTTCAAGTCTTTTGGCCGAATGCCAATATCTATATATGTGAGCATTTCTTTCCACATAATTTCACAGAACCTCAAGTCTCTCCTGTAGTGGAATTAACACATTTATTATTATTATTGTGAAGGCCCACTGGCAAATGCAGACATAAATACAATGCTTTTCAAAATGTGCACATTCACTGGGCAAAATAAGAAAACTATTTCAACTTAGGTTATGGAAAACATGCTATATTTTAATTGATGTAACATTTTGCAAGATTCATCCTGCTTAAACAGGCTTGGACGATGCTCTCCCTGGGTTAGGCTTAGCATTATTAAAGCGTCATGTTATCGGCCTGTGATATCAGTAGAAATGTTTGTTTGGGGGCCGATATTTCATTTCAAAACCTTTATCGGCAGATATAACGATGCCGTGCCGATATCATCGTGCGTCACTAATTGAGGATACAATGCTACAAGTCACACCTTTAATCTATTTCATCCCCCCCCCCCCCCCCCTCTCTCTCTCTCTGTGGAGGTCAACAGTGTGGCTCTCCACAGCTCCCACTGAGCCGCTGACACGCTGGTACCAGGTCAGATGTTTGCTTCAGACTCCGCTGTTTGCCAAGCTGGGACAGACTCTGTCTGGGAGCGTGCTGCTCACCGCCAACAACAGGTAGGTTACACCTCAAGCCTGGCTTTACCTGCTGCTGTCACACTTGTGTGTTGTTGCTTTTCATTCTTTCCATGAAATTTCCCTTTACTCAATCTGGTTGTCTCACTGAGATCAAGATCTCTTTTGTGAGGCGGTACTGAAAAGTATATAAAAAAGAAAAAGGAAAAAAGAATAAAGGAACATGAATAAAACAATAGAATTGATCAAGCGGTCAGTAGTCTCTCGCTTGCCGGACTCTCCCTACAATTGGGGAGAGTCCGGCTGTACTGGCTGGCACTCTGGTATAGCTTTGGGAAAGGCTCTGTTTACCTTTACAGCCAACCACCGGAAGTACCAAGCTGGCACATTCCAGGTCCAATGGTTTTCAGCGTGTAGCAAGCAACAAGCTAGCATTGTTGATGATGTTGTTTCACAGCAGCTAGGGCAGACTTTATAAAAACAGTGACAAACATCATGTGAAATATTACTTTACAGGTTCAAGTAGGCTGCAGGATGTTTTTTGATTTTGCCTATTACCTGTGAGTGTTAGGGTGGTTTAAACGTCCTGATCATGTGACCTCGCATTCTGTTTCACTCCAAGGTTCAGTCTGGACTTCCAGCCGCCCAAACAGCCCAGTCGCCAAAGAAATGTTAAATATCAACGTTTGTCCACGTTTCTACTTCACAATTTTGGCTGGAAAATTGTAAAATGGGGGGAAGGGGGGGGGGGGGGTGTTGGTTAGACTCAATAAGGGGACATTCACACCAAAAGCGCTTTTTTTCAGTCAGTCATCGCTATGAAAAATGTCGAGGGCGCTTCCATTGTGCACAAAACACAGCGCACGGAGCGTCTTTTTTTTTGCGCTTCGTTTTATTTTCCCCTGCAGTCGCGCACACTAGAGTTGAGCACACAACGACCACACGGACGGTAGCCAGCTGGTTTTGTCTGTTTGATGTTGTTCACTGTCAACATGAAATTATTGCCAATTCTGGCAGCAGCGAGGTTGAGGATCCCTCTGGGAGGAGAAAATGTAGGAGGAGTAAAAAGACGAGCAGCGCGCTTTTCCTCCAAATGTTCAACTTTTTCAGCTTTAAAACGCCCAGAGCGCTCCTCCAAAAAGACGAGACGCCACCAGCATATAAACGCCAGGTGCGTTCTTTGAAAGAGGAGCACGTCTAGCGCGTCCTTACATAGAGAATGAATTGCAGAAAGACGCTGGCAGCTCCAAAAATGCTTTTGGCTTGAATGTCCCCTAACAATTAAACAAGAACCAGACATGCACCAGCAGAGCTTCTCAGCGGAAAATATGTTTTCACTGTTCTTCTGCTACTGTGATTGGCTGAAGGAGTTGTCTGTCAAGGAAAGAACCTCTAACCCGCCACGCCCCACCTCGGCTGCTGCTCGGCTGATCCCTCGTATATGAGTGTACCTTAAAGGGATAGTTCGGATTATTGGACATCAAGTTGTATGAACTCCATACCAGTTGAAGTCCATACCAGAACCTGAGTACACAGTGTTCGTGACCGCCGTGGATGCAGTGCGCGGAGCCAGAAAGTAGTGCCAATAAATAGCGCGGTCTGATCAACAGCAAGACTGCGGTTTTATTGTTGAAATGAGAAGTCATAACACATGCATGCTTTCTTTAGGAGTAAAACTTGATAACTCCGTGACCCTAGAATGTCCACCGGGACTAGTTTTTCTCCACTCAGATCAAGCTAGAGCTCCGCCCACGGGACTCATGGATCCGCAAGTCAGCTCCCCATACACTCTACAATCCAAACTATCCCTTTAAAACAAATAATCACCAAGCTGTCCTTTTCCCATTGTAGGCAGAACTATGGCATCACCAAGCTGTCCCCACTGTAGGCAGAGCTACAGTATGACATCACAAACCTGTCCATTTCCCACTGTAGGCAGAACTATGACATCACCAAGCTGTCCTTTTCCCACTGTAGGCAGAACTATGACATCACCAAGCTGTCCTTGTCCCACTGTAGGCAGAGCTATGATGTCACCAAACTCTTGTTTTCCCACTGTAGGCAGAGCTACAGTATGACATCACAAACCTGTCCATTTCCCACTGTAGGCAGACCAATGACATCAGCAAACCTGTCATTTTCCCACTGTAGGCTGAGCTATGACATCACAAACCTGTCCTTTTCCCACTGTAGGCAGAGCTATGACATCACAAATATGTCCTTTTCTCACTGTAGGCAGAGCTATGACATCACAAACCTGTCATTTTCCCACTGTAAACATGTTATCCTTTGGAATTTAATTTGTAAATTGTCTTCTCTATATCCATAAATATCAATCAATCAATCATGACATCACAAACCTGTCATTTTCCCACTGTAGGCAGAGCTATGACATCACAAACCTGTAATTTTCCCACTGTAGGCAGAGCTATGACATCACAAACCTGTCATTTTCCCACTGTAGGCAGAGCTATGACATCACAAACCTGTCCTTTTCTCACTGTAGGCAGAGCTATGACATCACAAAGATGTCCTTTTCCCACTGTAGGCAGACCAATGACATCAGCAAACCTGTCATTTTCCCACTGTAGGCAGAGCTATGACACCACAAACCTGTCCTTTTCCCACGCAGAGCTATGACATCACAAAGCTGTCATTTTCCCACTGTAGGCAGAGCTATGACATCACAAACCTGTCATTTTCCCACTGTAGGCAGAGCTATGACATCACAAACCTGTCCTTTTCCCACTGTAGGCAGAGCTATGACATCACAAACCTGTCCTTTTCCCACTGTAGGCAGAGTTATGACATCACAAATCTGTAATTTTCCCACTGTAGGCAGAGCTATGACATCCACATCACAGCCACAGTCGACCAGTCAGGCTTCAGATCAGGAAACACCCTGGACCTCAAAAACCCTTTCTTCAGGTGAGTGCACTGCACCTGCTTCCTCCCCGACACCCTGACTCACTAGTCAGCTTTCACTATTCCAACCAGACAACAGTCACCATCATGACTGACTGACATCATATTATCATATGGATACTGTAGTGAATTCAACTTGGGCGTGTGATCATTCTCTTATATCACACAGAAGCTGACTTGTGTGACTGGCTTGCTTTGGGAAATTCAATAAGAAAATGTCTAATGCTCCCTCCACAACTGCCTTCCAGGTGTCAGGTGATCAAGGTGCTTTGCCTCCAAGTAGTAGTAGCAGCGGTGGGATTTCGCAGGGGCTGTGTACAATAACGTGTGTGTGTGTGTGTGTGTGTGTGTGTGTGTGTGTGTGTGTGTGTGTGTGTGCGTGTGCGTGTGCGTGCGTGTGTGTGTGTGTGTATGTGTGGGGGAGGGGGGGGGGGGCGTTTAAGGGGCATGCTCCTAGGAAGTCTTTGTTTATAGAGTTTATAGAGTTTTATTAGGATCCCCATTAGCTGCTGCAAAGCAGCCGCTAATCTTCCTGGGGTCCACACATAACATAAAAACATTACATTAACTCAGACCATTACGATACAAGACATTCAAAGTGACGGCCAATATTGGGACAAAGACAGTTACAGGACAAAGACATTACAATAAACAATGAACGGAGAATAATAACAAACAACACAAAATAAAAATAACAAAGTAAAACCGGATAATAATCTACCTATATCATACCTACTCCTCCAACCTAACAAAAAGGAAAAGAAATTCCTATCTATGAGTGTGTGTGTGCTTGTGCGTGTGCGCGTGTCTACGTCATGTTCCTTACTGCTTTTGAGCTGCTAAGTGACCTTTCAGTTGCTTTTTAAAGCCTGGCTTGGTTTTGTCTTTGGTGATCTTCTCTGGCAATGCATTCCATGCTACCATTGCTCGATACAACACTGTCCTTTGCATTGACTCTTTTTTAGCTTTAGGCAGTTGATAGCAACCCCTGGTGGCATGTCTCGTCTTATATTCATGTGTATCTGAGCTTAATCTTAGTTGAGTATATAAACAGGTAGGGTATTTTGACACTCTGATATTTCTTAAAAAAACAAGGAGTGATACTGTCAGCCTGTCCTTGACTTTCATCCAGGACAGCTTGACATGCATCTCATTTACATTTGACCTTGATGTACATTACTTGTACATTTTCACAAGGTTATCAATACCCAAACTCCTGGCTTTCTCTTCGACAGCATAATTTATAGCTCACGTACTCACACACACTCCACCAGAGGGGCGAGCAGGGGTCAGTTGACTTTGCCTAGACCCAAAACTAACTTTATGAAGAAAACAGTCACATACAGATCGATAATGTCCTGGAATTGTCTGCCAGTAAACATTTCCTCCATCCATGGGAGGGCTGGTTTCAAACGGAAACTTAGATCCCACCTGCACTCACTAACACCAGCAAACACACTTTGAACACACAACTTACTCAGTTCCCATTATGTATGTCTTTTAATAGTATGTTTTAGAATAGCGTCTTTTGGATCGGCTGATCTAATGTATATATTACATTATTATATTATATATATTATATTATATTATATTATTGTTGTATAATGTATATAATATATCTAATGTAGCTGGCCAGCTACATAACCAGCTGATCAAACTGTTGTTGTTGTTTTGTTTTGTTTTGTTTTATATACTGCTCTTTACTCTGTGACGCACCTGTATTGCACTGCATTTTGCTATTTCTTATTACTTTAATAATTCTTATTTTTTACTATGTTATTTACTACTGAACTTTACTGTCTACAGTTACTATTGCTGTAATGTATTGTGTATTGTGTTTGGACCCCAGGAAGACTAGCGGTCGTTTTGGCGGCAGCTAATGGGGATCCTTTTAAATAAACAAATAAACAAATAAACAAACATTGAAGGGCAAGCCGAGCTGCTCTGTTTTGAGCCAGCTGCAGTTTTCCCAGGTCCCTCTGGTTTGCGCTTGACCCGATAATTGAGCAGTAGTCTAGCTGGGATAAGACTAGAGTCTCAAGGATCACTGAGCATCTCCTAATTACTGATATATTCCTCCCCATCTTTGCAACCACAGTATCTATGTGCTTCGTCCATGACAGATTCCTATCCAAGATTACAACCAAAAGCTTTGTTTCTTCAACCTGCTCTATGTTTATCTTGTTCAGCATCAGATTCAATTTTGGTTTATTCCTCAGTGAATGATTCGTTCCAAATACAATACTTTTTGTTTTTTGTATGTTTAAGACTAATTTGTTATTCGTCACCCATTCAATTACTGCTGTCAATTCTTTGTTTAAAATTTCACTTTGTTTACAACATGATTTGTGCCAATCTGTGTAGTTTTACCTGTTTCTCATTATGATACGATGATAGAAAACAAATATTTCCGTCTTTACAGTATTTTATGTTGTATTTTCCTTCCAAATGACAAGTCACCAAATCCGGGTAATGTCTCCATAAAGGAGAGACATCTGGTCACACACACGAGCGGGGGTCAGCAACCTTGGTTATGGGTGCCACTGCTGGCATGCCAAGGGTTAACCAGTGGCATGCCAACCCAGTAGCGATAAGTGCGAAATTGATTTTGTTTTTCTGTAGAAATGTTGAAGTGCCAAATTACCTTTTTCCAAAGGTTTCATTCATTCATTCATTCATTCATTCATTCATTCATTCATTCATAACCTAATAGTGTAAGCATTGTCTGCAGGATGCCGTCGTGGCTGCATGGCTAGAGGCCTCCAGACAGACAGTGACCTGGAAGGAGGAGGAGGTCTAGAGTGGGGAGCCTCTCTCTTCCAATATGCAAGGTGAGGAGTACAATGGTCAACTTAAAGGAGAATTCCAGTTTTTTTTTACATCCCGGATCTTATTTCCAGCTTAAAATATTATCACCCATATAACTTTTGGTTTCATTCGGATCCTTTTAGAAGAAGCTATAGAGAGTATTCGACTGACCTAAGTCACGCCCGGTCACGCCAACCCACTATTGTTGACATTTCCGTGGCGCGCTGTCAAAGTGACTGACAGCCTGGTGATAGCAGCAGCAGAGGAGGACCCCAGCATGGACGCAACAGCCACCGTTACTAACTTATTTAATACCGTTTTTACTTCATCAGGAGCTATTTCACAACAGCGATGGTGTAGGCCTACTGTGTAACACACGGCTGTAGCAATAGCAGCAAAAAAAGTTAGTTAGTTTTTATGCAATCCCTACGCTGTCCGCAAGGGAAAGAGACAGACGCTGATGTCGGTGGCACAAAAGTAAGAATGTCACAGACCTTAAGTTGCCACAGATGAAATAGTTATAGGACTCAAGGGATTTGAAAGTCTTCAGCTCCTGAGACGTGTATGCTACTGTATTCACAGGTACTTATAAATGTCCGGGTACGTTATTCCTGGCAATAATGAAAGATCTTTACTCATGGTGACATGGTGCAAGTTCCCTTCTTTTTTCCAGCATTGTATATGACCAGTGAATTCCCTTTAATTCCCCTCACCCTGCAGATCTTCACCATGCAGAGAAGACCAGTGGTTGCCAGATCCCCACATGCAGGTCCTGTCCAATACCAGTTTGAGGAGGACAGCAGCGAACATGGCCTGCCAACCACCTGTTCCTGGAGTGTTCCCTCAAGTAGACTGCTGACTGGTCCCATCACCAGCTTCTTCTGGACATCTACACCTCAACAAGCTTCCCAGACTCAAGACCCCCCCCCCCCCCCCCCCCCCCAACCCCCCCCCCCCAACCCCCCCCCCCCCACACACACACACACACACACACACATATCCAGCCAAACGTTCAGGGACACACGTACAGATCCACTCACACACCAAAAGGATTGGCACAGTGCTTTTGTTCACCCCTTGTATTTACTTTTACTACAACCAGTTTTTTTATTGCTGCATAACCATGTTGTAACCAACTGACATGTTTCCCCATTGTGTGGACAGTCTCAGGAATATAACGTGTAAGTATCTGAGAGGGTTGCAGCTACCAAAGATGTGTAGCCTACTACCTCCATTTCCATGTCTACTTACCTTTCTCATCCACAATGCTGAACATCTTCATTCCATCATAATCTGGAGCATTTACATATCCACCTTATTTTTGGCAGCCATTTTTGCCTGATCTGCCTGATGGGTGCTTCTTCCGGTGTAATAGACTATTTTAACTTGACAAAAAAAAATGTCTATGAGGATTTTACAGCAGAGATATTCTGCTGGATAACTTAATGCATTCTGGGTAGTCGGCTAGTGTAGCTAATGCTAGCGGCTAGCGTTATTTACTTTACATGGCAGTAAAACGCCACTGAATGACCAAATTGATTTAACTTTTAACCATTTCGAGTAACACTGTTTCCATACGGACCCCAAGCGTTGGTTAGTTGTTTATAACGTGACTATATTTATAACTTTTATAACGTGCTCCAGCTTCCGGTTTATAATTCGGGTCTGCAGCATATAGGTCTGCAGCAGAGTATAACAAAGGAAATGGCAAGCTGCAACAATAAGTCACGTTAAACCGGACGTTGTACCCACATTTATTCTTTACAGTGGGGCATTCAAAAATAAGGTGGATAAGAAAGATGAGTTGCTCAATACAGAGGTACCTACAGTTTCCTGTTTTCTGCTCTCATCATTAACAGGAAGCCAACTTGACTGTCAAATTAAAGTTACTTTTTCTAGATCCTCAACACCAGCAACTTGACTGCAGTGGTGGGAGTAATGAGTAAAAGTACAGATCTTCCCAGAAAATGACTTTTGGTAGAAGTTGAAGTCACCTATTAGAATATTACTTGAGTAAAAGTCTTAAGGTATCTGACATTTATTTACCATTTACTTTATTAAGTATCAAAAGTAATTTTCTGATATTAAATGTACTAAGCATTGAAAGTAAAAGCACAAGTAAATGCTGTTAATAAAACAAATAAAAGATATGCCTGGGCTTGGGAAGTGAGAGTGGAAATCTTCTTGAGTTTTATAGTGTTTGCCAAACAATATTCTGGTGCATTATGACAGCTCGCGGAAACACGATATGTTCGCTTCACTTTTGCCTATAGCAGGAGGGAGCAGGGGCGTGTTGTAAATATGTTATACAGTCAATGGTCACAATAGACAGCCTTCTACTTAATATGACCTCAATAAGCTTGAAACATAGGCTACCACATGCATTAATTAGTATATTGATATACTTTTAAAAGTTAGACTTGCCCACCTGGGGATTCAAACTGTGGACCTTTATACTGAGTCATGAACGTAGATCAACCATTCCCAACTTGTGGGCCGGGGCCCACTGGTGGCCAGCAAAGCTATTGCAAGTGGGCTACCAAATAATTTGCAAAACATTACGATTTTTGTGAGTGTGTATGTGTATATATATATATATATATATATATATATATATATATACAGTATATATATTTCAATCATGAGAGACCAGAGGGTAGAATTAACAAGCAAGCTTTATTTAAGAATGGCATGGCGATAAGATCTATGGCATGAAACGACATGGCAGCTAATGCTGATGGCATGGCAGCATGGCAACTAGTTATTTGGCTTAATCACTCCGTGGTAAGATGCCTCTGTTCTTGAGGTGAGAGAGGGCATCTGCTCGGACTAGGATAGAGAACCCCCCCCTGTAGGGGATTCTTCAGGAGTCAAGACATTGGTGGTGGACTGGGGAGGTGGGTGGGGCGAAACACGCTTCAGAGAATGGGATGCGATCAGCTCAGGTACAGCGACCAGAAGGATCAGGGAAAGAGGACGATGACACGCTGAGCATGGCTATAAATACTGCCACGTCATAGCCTCGGCATTGACGACATTACCGGCGTCATATTGGCAAGTTGAGGGGCTGATTGGCTGTTGAGGATGGGGTGATGGGACACGCTTCACAGCGGACATCACACTAGGATTACACTTGTCGTCACACTAGGATTACATATGACGTGAGGCAGCGTGTCTGGTCTTCATCTTGAAACTAGGTCGAGACCACTATTATCTATATATGTTGTAGGCTAATGTAATAAGGCTACATGTTTGCATAACAAGTTTGTGTCACAAATAGCCCTGCAACATGAGTCAGCACTAAAACGAAGAGTAGCCTCCACAAGTTAGTTGTTGGTGAAAACAGTCAAGAACCACAAAATAATGTTTGAGGCCTGATCCTCATGAAGGTAATTTAAAAAGTATTTTCAGGGATTGTCATGTTGTGTGATCACAAAAGTTTATGTTCTTATAAAGATATGAAATATTACAGTAATGATGGGTTTATAATAAATGATGAGCTGTAAATACGGACAAAGCTTAATAAACAATCAGATAATAGAATCAATAAACAGCTAAATTTACAACAATGACATGTGAGACTTTTCCAATCAATCATTAATGTGATGCTGACATGTTTCTGAACACACAAACAAACACATGGAGAGTCTCAGCTAAAATAAAGTGACAAAAAGTGTTTTCCAAAGGTTTATTGTAGGAAAAGACATCTCACTCCAGTAGAAATATAAGAATATATAAGAGTCATAAAACCTAAGGCTCTTACAATATTAAAGCAGCTGATTGTGTGATTTTACAGATCAAGTTAAAGGACAGATTGGTAGGCGAGCGCACACTGGGAATGGCATTGCCGTGATTGGATGACTAGCCTGTCAGTCAAGCTCCTCACTACCTGACTGTGGTTACATCCTCCTGCTCTATAGTTATTCATATTTCTGGTGATTATGCACACACAGTGATCTTTATTCCACATGTTTAAAAGTAACGGGGAGGGAATATTTTTGGATTAAGAATAAATTAAGAAATAAATACGCTTTTTATAAATTCATTCGTTTTTTTGTCCGATGACAATTATTTCACTGAATATCAATAATTGTAATCCAAACTGAATTCATTGTCATACTTTTTGAGCAGGTTAGAGAGATTGTCAAATCATATCATTATTGGACAGACCTCTGCTGTACAAAGGCAAAATACCTAATTGCCAGAGTGTAGAACTGAGAAAATTGTTGTTGTTGTTTTGTTGTTTGTTTGTTTTTGTCCAGCCAAATGAATTGTAGGCATAATGTCTTTATTTTATTAAGTTATTTACCTACATAAAAATATTGAGCTCCAACTTGACCTTTGACCCTTATTCGGAAGTTACTGTATGTCGGCCTTTGCATTGTCTTAAGTGGTCATGCCAAGGCAAAAGGCATTAACTTCCATTTGATCGCTCACTTGATTGGATGTAACTTCTCAGAGGACGTGTTTTGCAATAGATTGTTATCGGGTTACAATAAAATGTGAACTATGTATTTAATTGTGAATTGTGACTGCTGAGCTGGTGTGTGTGATTAGGCTAGGAGGTGTGTGTCTAACGTTATGTGAGTCCTAACCTACTCACACTGCCACAGGCTGGCAGGGAGGACTAGCCTGCATGACACGAGAAAAGCATTCATTCCAAATCATTTATGATTACTTATAACTGGAAAGCCATCTAGTTATTGTTTATTTCCTATGCTTTGCATTCTGATCGCATTATATGGGAGCAGTTTGGTTAGCCTAAGCTAGCCCACGCTTGCTAGCTAGATAATAAGTAATGTTATAGCCTAAAAACAACCACTGCAACATTTTACACTTTAGTCAAGCTACTGTGTGTGTGTGGAAATGCTTCAATGACACATATTAGGCATAACACCTTAGCTCCAGCGCGGTAAACAATAACTAAGCTACACTTTCATGTGCAGCAAAACAAAGGCAGAGAACAGTAACTGATGTTACTGGAGTCTGCCTTGGCTTCTATACGACTTTTGGAAGTTACTGCAAAGTCAACCCACTATTTTCTCCAAAAACACAACAAAATTGACTCAAGATATTTGTCCACATGATAAAGCAGGCTTGAAGCAGAAACAGCCGCTCCTCCTCTCCAGCAGGTGGCAGCATGCACTGAAAACACAAGAAAGCAGGTTGAATTCCCAGCTGACTTTTCCTTCCAGGAGACAAACAGACATGTTTAGGATTCCTACCTCAGTTAGTGGGAACCAGAACCCGACCTGATTTAACACAAGAGAAGAAGACAATGCTGTTATTGTTCTTTAAAGGCTGACAACTAATAATAATAATAATAATGATTGGATTTATATAGCGCCTTTCCAAGGCTCAAAGCGCTTACACAGAATCATTATTCGTTCACACCATTCGTACCGGTGGTTCAGAAGCGTGGCAGCCACACATTGGCGCTCAACGGGCCCTCCAAACCACCATCATCATTCATGTCTACATTCATACCAATCATACCAATCATACCATTCATGTCTACATTCATACCAATCATACCAATCATACGAGGCAAGGAGGGTTAAGTGTCTTGCCCAGGGACACAACGATTAACAGCTGGGAGGGAGCAGGGATCGAACCGCCAACCCTTGCGTCATTGGCTGACCCGCTCTACCTCCTGAGCTAAAGCCGCCCTGTTCTGAACTTCACCTGGAGCCTTCTTGAACTAACTTATAGCCTATTCTGACCTTTTAATTAAAAAAAAAGACTGCTATTTATTAGACTGGGATGCACAGTTGGTTTCACTACTGTTGACAAAATATACTATAAGTCGCTTTGGACAAAAACATCTGCTAAAACGGGTCCTTGAGCAGGTTCCAGGGGGTCTCTAGCAAAAAGGGCAATACTTTATTTTCACAATAATTACATTGATAAATAACAATGACTATTTTGTTCATGGCTTTCATACACTTTCTGTAATAAAACCTTGGGGGAAAAACTTATGAAATGGGGTCCGTGATCTAATTTGTCTCAGTTTAGGTTTCCTTGACGTGAAAACGTTTGAAAACCACTGTACTAAATGACATAATGTTGTGATGTAATGTAATATAAGTAAATGTCATGTGATGTAATGTAGCCTGATAGTGAACTGGTCTAGTGGACTGACCTTGGGCCTTCCTCCTGTAGTAGATGAATCCAGCCAGAGGTAAGATCAGACCCAGAGCCAGTCCTGAGGCTCCGATGGCCAGCTTGTTTCTCACAGACTCAGACATCGACGGGTCTGTTGAGACAGAGACAGGTCAAACAGATGACCTGGACAGCAGGGGGGATTGGCCACGCACAATTGGGGAGAAAGTGTGTGTGTGTCTGTGTGTGTGTGTGTGTGTGTGTGTGTGTGTGTGTGTGTGTGTGTGTGTGTGTGTGTGCGTGCGTGCGTGCGTGTGTGCGTGCGTGTGTGTGTGTGCGTACATGTGTGCGTACATGTGTGTGCGTGTCGGGGGGGGGGGGGGGGGGGGGGGGGTTGCAGGTAGTTACCCCAGTCCAGGATCACAGGCTCCATCAGGCTGGGATGCTCCACCACACAGGAGATCATCTCTCCAGACCTGTTCAACACAAACACACACGCACACGCACACACACACACACACACACACACACACACACACACACACACACACACACACACACACACACACACACACACACACACACACACACACACACACACACACAGTTTATGGGAATGCAAATTTAAGTTCAGCATGATAATCTTCACAAACAAATAACTGTTATGACTTTTGGAACATAAATTAATTTTTATCAAATGCTTCAAAAGGCAACCCAAATTTGCGTTCCCATAAAGTTTCTGGATAAAGCCTACAAAAATACGTCATCCCTGCGGTAGGCCTACTCTATTGCTGATTACAAACATACATTTATTTTTATTTATTTCATTATGGCATCTGATAATATGAAATAGCCTTAAAACATTGGCATCAATATAATTACATATTTTATTTGACAATATTAGTATTGGGGTAGTATCATCCTTGAGCTCAAAAATATTTAGCAACGTATACACGCTGAAAATGGCAGGTTTTACATGGTCGACAATGACATATAGGCTATACCTTTTGACTGTTTTATGTTTGTGGGGATTATATATACATATAGGCTATACCTTTTGACTGTTTTATGTTTGTGGGGATTATATATACATATAGGCTATACCTTTTGACTGTTTTATGTTTGTGGGGATTATATATACATATAGGCTATACCTTTTTACCGTTTTATGTTTGTGGGGATTATATATACATATAGGCTATACCTTTTTACCGTTTTATGTTTGTGGGGATTATATATACATATAGGCTATAGAGACAGTCGGCATGTGTGGGAACGCCCACAAAATGTTATGGCGCGCGAGTGGGGTAAAACCGCCCATATATCTCAATGGGCTGACTCACCAAAGGAAGGTACTGAGGCTCTAGAGAGTTTTGGGGATTCTAACTTTGTGTAACCCGTGTGGGTGTGTTCGTGGGTGGGTGGGTGGGTGGTTTGGGTGTGTGTGTAGGGTTGACTTTCTCTGGAACTGCATGGTCTAAGGTCAGTCATCTACATTACAAAGGATAACATGAAGTAATTTGATCACAGGGACTTATAATGTACAATTAAGCATCATTGGAAGAGTGGCAGAATATGCACGCACTCAATATTCAGACTATTACCTAAATCTATATCTAAAGAAAAGTTGCACGCTCTTCTCTGGGTTTGTCTCTGTGACATTGCCATGACATGACTCACCTGGGCGTGTACTCCAGGTAGGACTGGATCTGGTAGTACCAGTCCCCGTCCCCCATCTCAGTAGTGGAATAGACATCAGAGGTGATGTGCTTTCCATTTCTCAGCCAGCTCACATCGATTTGTTTTGGGTAGAAGTTGTAGGCGCTGCACATCAGCATAGCAGTGTGCCTCCCACCAGAGGGCGTCACTGAGCTCAGTCTGACAGAGGGTTCAACTGTATAGGAGACATTATTATTATTATTATTATTATTATTATTATTATTATCATCATCACCATCATCATCATTATTGTTGCTGTTGTTGTTGTTGTTATTATTATTATTATAATAATAATAATAATAATAATAATAATAATAATAATTATTATTATTATTATTATTATTATCATCATCATCGTCCTCATCGTCATCACCAGGGGGCGTCACTGAGCTCAGCCTGACAGAGTGTTGCTTTAGGGCCTAAACCAAGTCTGCAAAGCTAAAAGCATATTTTCTGCATTCACTTTGAATTCTCTATCACACTCACTTTTTGCAAAACACTGCACACAGTTTTCTCTTGTTCTCTACATTAGACACAACATTCAAAAACACTGCACACAGTAATGTGTAGTTTTCTCTTGTTCTCTACATTAGACACAACATTCAAAAACACTGCACACAGTAATGTGTAGTTTTCTCTTGTTCTCTACATTAGACACAACATTCAAAAACACTGCACACAGTAATGTGTAGTTTTCTCTTGTTCTCTACATTAGACACAACATTCAAAAACACTGCACACAGTAATGTGTAGTTTTCTTTTGTTCTCTACATTAGACACAACATTAAAAAAGTAAAATAGCTATGTTCATTTGGAAGCCCTCGCAAACTACATTTACCAATTGGCTACATCCACTCATCACACATATAAGCATTAATATGTGAACTGTTCATTCTGAAATCAGAGCTTTACCACTATGAAAAAGCCATACGTGCATCATTCATTTTGCAAACTTGGGGATCTATGAGCTTATAGGTCTAGTTTGTGTTTATTTATTTATTTGTTTATTTGGACGGGACAGTGCAAAATTAATGAACACAGAAACCATAGAACAGATACTAAAACCTGGAACATAGTAAAAGTGTAAAAATTGCCGGATTTAGCACAAGGCTAATTTCCATCCGTTGTCCCCATAAAACATAAAACACAATAAACATAAAATGTAAAACATAATAAAACATACATAAAACATAAACATAAAACAATTATTTCATGGATTTTTTTTTATACTGCATGGCCGCCATCTACTTGAAAAAACATGGGTATCTTGAATTGTGAGATAGAAGGAAGCTTCTGAGCAATTTGAAATTCTGCATCTATAAATGTATGACTTGAGTCCGAGATCATCCATATCAGACTTCTACCCAACCTTACAATAATTCATACAATTTTGAAGAGACATTTAATGGTTTTGAATGCAGTGTCTCATTTTATCAGTGATTTGTGGAGTTTTGCAGTTTGTGTTAAGAGTTTTGAGAAAATGAGCCCTTTCAGAAACTCTCATACTGTAGTACTAGTTGCAGTATTAGTGTTTTACCACAAGATGGCATCACTGAGCTGAGTCTGGTTCAGATTTTGTGGACAACAAACCTTTACAATCTACAACAATCTGCTTAATAAGAATATATTTGTCGATGGAAGGATTTTACTGATCAATAGACAATCTATAAATCAATATAGATATTTCATAGAAGGAAGCAGATTGACAGCATACGTAGTATCTACATTATGAAAATAAACTTAAATTGAGGTCAATTTAAACATTTAAAGTAGAAACACTAACATCTTGATCTAATCTATTTCCAACTGAATTCATTTTGTGTTGAAATTAAATTCAAAGACTAAGAGCTCTGTAGTCATTTACATCAGTGATGTGTTTATTATTATTATTATTATTGGTGTTTATTTCATGGTGTTGATAGAGAGCAGCAGCTCACCTGTCTTAGACAGAGCAGCGGGGTAGTCATTCTCAATGCTGGGTTTGCAGTAGGTCTCCTTCGCAGCCTTCATGTCCACCAGGAATCCAGGCAGGCTGTTGAGGTACGCTGCTTGCTTCAGCCCAAACTCACTGTATCCAACACATGTCCCCACACTGCTGCTGAACCTGACATACTCTACCTTGTTGTGATACATAGATCTTATGAACTCTATGTCCTTCAGCTCAGTGGAGTTGAACACACACCAGTCCACCTCATATTGCTCAAATCCATCTAGAGATTAAAAAAAAAATCTGATTCAGATATATAAATATACCGTAATATATGAGGAACATTTAAATTGAACATTATGAGGTATGAGCTAGTTATTGATCAGGTATTGCTGTATTGATCCTACCTGCTCCATACAGACTGATGAAGAAGAGGGAGAAGAGCAGAACAGATGTAGCCATGTTCCTCTGCTGAGTTCACTAACTGACTGACTCAAACTGAGTCCTGCTATGAAAACCAATGTAGGAGCCACACACTGGTCACATGACCAGCATCACCTGTTGTCAGGCAGACAGTCCAGCCTAAAGGCTGCTGGTGGCAGAGCAGTATCACAGAGAACTACATTGACCCTGTAATACTTATAATAAAGTAATCTGGCTATAATTTATCTATTATAGATCTACAGTACAAATACCTAACAGTTATCTATTATAGAACTACAAAATATATCTAGATCAACTGCTATCTGGAAATTTATATTCTATTATGTGTCTGTTACAGACAGACATACAGACAGGCAGACAGACAGACAGGTAGGCAGACAGACATACAGACAGACAGACAGACAGACAGACAGACAGACAGACAGACAGACAGACAGGCAGAAAGACAGACAGACAGACAGGTAGGTAGGTAGGTAGGTAGGTAGGTAGGTAGGTAGGTAAGTAGGTAGGTAGGTAGGTAGGTAGGTAGGTAGGCAGACAGATAGGTAGGTAGGTAGGTAGGTAGGTAGGGAGGCAGACAGATAGGTAGGTAGGTAGATTCAAGATTCAAGATTATTTTAATTTGTCCCGAGGGAAATTTGTCTTGGACATACAGGCTGCCACATAGGTACACAGTGCCATAACAAAAACAACAACAAAAAACAATAGTGCATAGCACACCAGTGCCGACATGTGCAAACACACAACCAAAGTGCAAACATCAATAATTTACAGTACAATCAACAATACATTACCTATGACCTGAGTTTAGGAGACTGACTGATATGGGGATGAAAGAGTATTTGTATCTGTTGAGGTGTCTTTTTTTGTTCTTGATTGGGACTCTGTAACGCCTGCCAGATGGAAGCAGTTCGTATTCTGAATACAAGACATGAGAGGGGTCAGCAATGATCTTCCTAGCTTGTCTGATTACAGTTTTCTCAAAGAGTATTTGAAGGGTGGGGTGCTCCCTCACCCCCATCCAGGGGCGTATCTACGGGTGGGCCTGGGTAGGCACAGGCCCACCCACTTCTTGCCCTGGCCCACCCAAAAAAAAAAAAAAAAATTGTTGTTAATTGGTTGTTTTCTAGAGGCAAACTTGCTGCTGCATTGCTAGCCAATGGTTTTGTTACTTTTGTAAAAACGCAGGGCACATCATCTCCAGAGTCTAATGCATGACAACTTCATGACATCTAGGAATTTTGTTCTCTCTGTGGATAAATAAACCAGAGGGCGTCTTGTTCAAACTTGAAGCAGCCTCAGTGTTGTTATTTTTTAAACTCACAGCAGTATATGGATCAGTGGTTCTAATTTCTGTATAAAGTAACAGTATACACACAAGTATAAGCATTCATGTATGCAACATTTGGCACCTATACGTAACCTTTTAAGGTTGAGATAATTGTATTATCATTATATGGTCCAAATATTTCAGTAAAGCACTTGAAACACTTGAAATATTCTTGCTTGGGTGGTATCATTCTACTTGAAATGATGGTCAAATGCATTATTTTTAGTAAAATAACACGTCAAATTTCGGCCGGGCATCTGCACCCCTTCCTATCCAGGCCCACCCAATTTGATCCAGGCCCACCTATAATTCAATTTCTGCATACGCCCCTGCCCCCATCACTTTCATTGCAGTATGAGCCAGTCTATTTATTTGTGATTTCAGCTTAACTGGTAAGTTGCCAAACCAAGCAGACATACCGTAACGAAAAATGCTCTCTATAACAGCATGATAAAATAATAACAAAATCCTCTGTCCGACCCCAAACACCCTGAGTCGTCGCAGGAAGTACAGTCGCTGCTGGATCCTAGAGCACACAGAGAGCGGGGATTGTTTTGAACAGCCAGAGGGAAGAGAGAGACATCACCTGCAATGCTGTTACAGCCGGGGGAGCGACGCTCATGTCTCCGGGTGAGCGAGAGGGGTTACCACCGGAGGAGCCGGCCCAACCAAGCCGCTACACACACCCCACGGTTGCTGCGCAGAAAGCCGAGGTGGAGATCGACGCCGGTGGTGTTCGCCCTGCTGTCTTGAACACGCCGCCCCCTGGGGGAGCGGGACGGGAGGACGAGCGAGTGCAAGAGCTGGAGGACGACGACAGGGACATCACGGATGTCACAGGGGGTGAATGGATACGCAGGCAGGCGGAGGACGCGGATATCGGTCCGGTGCTCGCGTGGGTGGCGGCCGGACGCCGGCCCCCTGTGGAGGAGATTCACCTGTTTTCCGGTGCCACAAAGGGACTGTGGAACATGTTTACCGACCTGCGTCTGGAAGAGGGGCTGTTGAGGAAGGCAGGACACGGGATGAGGGGGTCCCAGACGGTTGTGCCCAGCTGGCTGCGGAAATTGGTGCTGCAGTGGGCGCACAGGGGCCGCAGCGGTAAGGATCATGACGGGCCGGAGAAGATGCTCTGCGATTTTGAAACAATTGAAAAAGAAGCAGTTTACAATGGTTACTAGTTATCTGGCACATTTTACCACAAATTAGACGGCCTAGGTAATTCATGGGAAATACTGGTGTATTGTGTAGAGTGGCAGGAACATGGGACAACTTCTCTCTTTAACCTCACCAACTGGTGGATAATTTATTTACACAAAACAAAAACATTACAGTGGTGATTTATTACCTCAGTAAACACTTTCCTTGAGTTTAGGGTGTCGCTCACCAGTTTCAAGTATTCAATGGCCACATGACCATATTAACTGCTAATTTAATATTGTAGCGATCCAGGTAATCCAGGTAATTACAGGTAATGTGGTGTTTCCGTGTTTAGCTAGGAACTGATGTGTGGCGGTTGTTCCTGGGGGGAAGTGTGTGTATGTGACCATCCTGTCGGGAGCATGGGCAGTCAAGCTAGGGAATGAGCTAGAGTGGTCGTGTGTGGAGCTAGCAGCAAGGCTACCGCTGGAAGCTAATGGAATGAGCCTGTGAATAAAAGCCCTGTACCAACTACTGTCTCCTGGTTCCTGTGGACGAATACTCGATTTGTTACATTGGTGTCTAGGAGTGGGATCGATATCGCCTCTGCGTCGGCCGAGAGGAGAGAGAGTGAGGAGGAACGACGGAGAAAGTTGGAATCGACGGCTGACGGCTCGAGCGACCTAGCGGTAGCAGGCTAGCTGCGTGTGCTAGCTGCTAGGGGCGCCACGTGTGATGGTGCACGGCGGAGAATGGCCATTGGCGAACGGGAGAAAAGAGGAGCTGACGACGGGGATCAGCTCGGTGCTGGCGGGCATGGAAGCCCATTTGTTGAGAGAAGTCAAACGGCTGTTGGAAGCGATTCCTGCCTGGGCAGTGGAGCTGTGGCGGGCGCTGCGGGAAGTCAGGCGGCGTGTGGACGAGTTGAGCATAGAGGGAGCGCAGTGTGGAGAACGGCCGGAGGAGCCACAAAAGAGACTGTGTTGGACCTGCGGAGAACCGGGCCACGTGGCGAGGTGGTGCCGAAGCGGTCCCGGGAGACGGACCGGGTATGCGGAGCAAAGGTACTGGGGACAGCAGGGAGCCTGCTGGGCATGCGGTGCATTGGGGCACATAGCCAGAGAGTGTCAAGAAGCTGTCGGGGACTGGAGAACAGCGGGAGAGGAGAGACGTGCAGGCGGCAGACAGGTGAGACTTTGTTGGACGTGCCGTTCGCCTGAGCACTTAGCCAGAGACTGCACGGAGAGTGTGAACGCTGGAAGAGACACACAGCCGGAGCAACAGGCAGAGGAACAGCGGAGTAGCGGAGCAGTGGAGCAGCCTGAGCAACAAGCAGCGGAGCAGTGCAGAGCCGGTCATTCAGGTCAGGAGAGTGTGGACTGTGTGTCCAGATGGACGGGTGTTGCTAACGCCGGAGAAGCCTAGCTGCTCTGCATACCAGCCGGTAGAGGGCAACATCATTATTAGCGACGAGACCATCAGGAGAGCGGGGATTGTTTTGAACAGCCAGAGGGAAGAGAGAGACATCACCTGCAATGCTGTTACAGCCGGGGGAGCGACGCTCGTGTCTCCGGGTGAGCGAGAGGGGTTACCACCGGAGGAGCCGGCCCAACCAAGCCGCTACACACACCCCACGGTTGCTGCGCAGAAAGCCGAGGTGGAGATCGATGCCGGTGGTGTTCGCCCTGCTGTCTTGAACACGCCGCCCCCTGGGGGAGCGGGATGGGAGGACGAGCGAGTGCAAGAGCTGGAGGACGACGACAGGGACATCACGGATGTCACAGGGGGTGAGTGGATACGCAGGCAGGCGGAGGACGCGGATATCGGTCCGGTGCTCGCGTGGGTGGCGGCCGGACGCCGGCCCCCTGTGGAGGAGATTCACCTGTTTTCCGGTGCCACGAAGGGACTGTGGAACATGTTTACCGACCTGCGTCTGGAAGAGGGGCTGTTGAGGAAGGCAGGACACGGGATGAGGGGGTCCCAGACGGTTGTGCCCAGCTGCCTGCGGAAATTGGTGCTGCAGTGGGCGCACAGGGGCCGCAGCGGTAAGGATCATGACGGGCCGGAGAAGATGCTCTGCGATGTTCGTAAACTTTTCTACTGGGGCAAACACAAGGAGGACGTGCGGAGCTACTGCAGTGCGTGCGATGGCTGTGGGACACAGGGGGGGGACCAAAGAGAGTCACCCTGCAGAGGACTAACCCCACTGGGGGTTGAGAAGGACTAGAGTGCTTCAGATGGGACAGAAGCTGTAAAAGGGGGGATGGAAATGGTGGTGGTCGGAAGGAAGGTAATGAAGGGGAAAGAAACGGAAGGAAGGTAAAGAAAAGAGGGAAAACGTAAATGGGTTTGAGTTCAAATTGATTGATTGGAAGTTGGAAACCCTCATTAATGTTCGCTTGCACCTGTGTTACTTCCTGCCTTTTAGACACAAAATGGCTGCTGGTGAAAAAGGCCCATTAAACTGGTTGATCTCCGAAGTTAGTGATCTCAGTAAAGGACAGGTCTGATTTGTGCATTGAAATCCGGCCGAGCCAGGCCACCTTCGGTGTGACCTCGGAGGCATTAAAGGCACTGTGTGTAAGATTCTGCACTATTAAATATCCCCAAACTAATACCTTGTATATATAGAGGAGGTATAGTGATTTATTTCTGTGTTTACAACTAAGCCACGCCCCCTCCCTGTGTTGTGATGGCCCTCTGTCCTTCCCCTCTAACATCCCGAATCTGTTTACATAGAAACCCCTCCCCCGAGAAGCCGACCTAGTGAGCCCCTCCCAGCCCACAGCCCAAAACAGAATTTTGTAGACCAAGATGGCGGAACCCTGATGCGGGCATTCCTGACTTTTATTACATTCCCTGATCCACCTTATATATGCGGTTTCATACTTTAGCCAAATCGCCGCCGAAAAGAAATATCTCAGACCAGAGTCAACCTTGCCGGTCTGGCTTTCACTAGATGGAGAGCCCTACGAGCAGCTATATCTGGCCTGCAAAGTGACTCGGAGCTGGCGTGTTCTCCTGTACACAGTGGTAAGTAACGTTATCGCGTTTGCATGTCCCATTTCAGTAACGTTACGCATGATAGCGAAATGTACAAGTTGTTATCGATATTGTGAATTTGTTCTGTGAATGTTGTAATCACTTGGCTAACTGTTGCTTTTCACGGCTATTCAAATGACTTTACACTGCTAGTGTAGCCTGCTGCTGCAGGATTTGATTAGCTTGTCGTTCGTGTATAACTTATACACAGACATTCTGGTGACACTTCCCATTACAAATTTCGCATGCATTTTCTGTTTATAATTACGTCCAGTTGCTGTCACTATGACGCAGAACGGTATAGTAATGTGTAAACACTTAGAAAGGCCATGGAGAAAAGCTAGCTTCGCTAATGTTAGCAGTTTGTTGTTCTATTCTAACTATCTCACTAAGCAACGTTACATTAGAAAATAGCTGTAACACCGTCCAAACAAATCAAGGTTTGGTAAAAGTATCTAATTCATGACAATGTGGAGGAACCCTGCCTTGATATCTACCAGCTACAAAATAGATGATTCAAATTAATACTAAACACGTTTCCATTTGTCTGATTTTCAAGGTGCCAGTCATCCAGTCATCCAGAAGATGACAAGATAGAAAACAAGTGGACCCACCATTATGATATTTGAGATGGAGAAATTGTGCTTTTATAGCAAACCTGTATAATACATGTTCTATCATCTTTGATGTTTAGATGTTTGCTGTCTGCAATCTTCTGTACACCAATAAAGTTGATATGACTTCATCCATGTCTCTTGGCCACTATTCTCCATTGTAACATTAGATTTGCCTAAAGCGGAGTGTGTCTAGCTACAGTAGCCTAGTGCCTACCAGTATTTGTGTTTCTGTGTATATATAGCCTACTTTATATAATAGACAGTGTATGTGATGTTTCTCAGTACATTGATTTCACAACTTCGTTTATCAGAAAAAATACTTTATTTGCAAAACTAAAATATGGGCTACACCAGGATGACGTGACCAGTTCCATCAGGTTCTTCAGGATGTCGACAAGATCTGCTATCGTCCTACAGCCGACCTTCCTCTCTGCGACCCTGTCTCCTCTGTCCCACTGGTGCTAGCCTGGGCTTCAGGCATACAGCTTGGTTTGCCTGCCTATAAAATACAGCAGTGATTCAAGCGTTTGAAATTAGTTTGAACAACTCTAACAATGAGAAAATACTAGCGTTGCACTATGAATACATTTTGGCCATGTCTTGGTATTAGCAGACGAACTAAAACACAGGCTAAGCTAAACGTTTTGCCTAACTGTACTTAGCAATAGGGCAGGCTATGCAAAAGGTTAGGTTACAATGTAACCTTTTCAAAATCCATGTAACCATTACATGGATTTTGATCGGTTAGCAGATTATACAAATAAGTCTTACCAAGCGGACTATTGTCAATATCCTAAAGGTTTATGACTATCATGTGAAATTTGTCATTACTCAAGCCAAATACATAGCCGAGATGCATTCGTGCTTGTTTTATGTACTTACGTCTGCAGTAGGTAGGCTATGCACAAAATAGTTGTTTATATCTCCGTTGCTTGGGAGGGAGGGAGGGAGGGAGGGAGGGAGGTGGGGGAACCAGGAAGTGCTGTGCGCTGGTGGGTGGGATCGAGATTGTTTTGGTAAACAAGTTTTGTTATGGTTTGAAATGGCGACATCTAGTGGACAAAAAAATCACACACAGTGCCTTTAAGGACTGCCTTCTCTACTCTGCATAATAAGGGGAATCCTGGAACTCCTAATAATTCTGAGCTCAAAATAAACTAATCAACAGCTCTGGGAGACCATACTTTTGTAATACACTGTAGAATAAATTATATATATATATATATATATATATCAATAGTGAGGAAATCCAGCGCACACCAGGTTGTTAGAATAGACTTCTTTTATTTAAGTTGCATAGATATGGCGAACAATGCGTTTCACTGTTGCTTCATCAGGTTCGCTTTACAAATGAAGGGAGATAGTGCCTCATCTCACTCTCCCTATACAAGGCATCACCTGCAGGTAGAAAAAATAAAGTTAATACATCATAAAAATGGACTCAGATCAAGTATTTCATTCAGACCATTGGGCTCAACTGTGTTTAAGGTGTGTATCCAATATGCTCCCCTCCTAAGTAATTGGTTGATGATATTTCCCCTTCTTGGGTAAGACTCTCTCAATGCCTATTCATTTCATAGAGGCTGCAGAGCCATGATTTCTGTCATTGTAGTGGTGAGCAATTGCATAATCCATGTTGCCATTTCTTATAGCTGCCTTGTGTTCTGCAATTCTTAATTTAAGATTGCGTTTAGTTTGGCCGACATATATGAGACCACAAGGACATTTAAGCATGTAGACTAGTAGTTGTATGGGACTGCTACCCCTGAGGATAGAGAGAAAAAATCATTTTTTAGGTGGGCGTGTTTAGGACCCCTACGTCATCAAAAGGGGCGTGGCTTCTTTTTGTGCAAAAGTCAATTTTTCAGTAGTTCCTTAAAGTACACTTCTGTATTTTGCCCTGTGTTTAAACCATCTATGTGCAAAATGCTTTAATCCAGTAGTTCCTCAAAGTACACTTTATGCATTTCCGTCATACCCCCTAGACCAGTCTTGTTTTTTTTTGCGATTTAATTATCAGGTCCATATCAACATAGCGCAGCAACATCATATGATGTTTTTTTGACCACGGGCTAATGCAATTAGGCCCATTTTGCAAGTAGTTGCTAAATGGCTCAAATATAATTTGAGCAATCTCAATCAATCTCTATCTCGCCGCATCACGCTTTTTGATCTCGGCCAAATGCGATTTGGCCATTTTAGGAACTGAAACTAGCCTACAGATTCCTCTGCTCACTGGTGTTTCACAATCTCACCCCCACCACCAACGACAGATTCCTCTGCTTGTTGATGTTTTCTCTGACTCACCCCCGGCCCTCAGGTTCCCCTTCCCAGCCCACCCCATCCCCCACGTTTTATTTGTCTATTACCACGGCCGGTGTTCTGTCGATTTCACAATCACTTCCGTTTTAAATAAACTTGTTTGTTTTTGACCGTCAGGTGGGTATTCCCAGGCTATTTGACCGTCAGGTGGATGTTCCCGGCAGCACGTAACCCCCCCTTGAAAGCTATGAATAGCTGCGAGTGAGCGCACAGTTTTTTCCTCCCATGCCCCCTCGTATCCTTTGCGTGCCTGTCAACGCCACAGGCCTAATAGCCTATATTTTGTCCTAATTGTCCACCATTCAAATATTCCATAATTGCATGTTGTGCAGTCTATCTTAGCTAGTATAGCCTACTAATGTATAGCCTACTAATGTATTCCCAGGCTATTCTGTAGATTCCCTACGCGCAACACACACACACACACACACACACACACACACACACACGCACACACATATTCACAGCCAGCCACAAACACACGCACCCACAAATTCACAGGCAGGGGCGCCGCCAGGGATTTTGGGCCCCATGACAGGACATAGCATGGGCCCCACTGATGCCGGCGTCCGAAGGGCGCCGGCGAAAAATTTGGGCTGTTTGAAGCTGATTTAGAGGATAATATCGCATTTTAAATTATATTAGGATAACACTGTAGTGTTGTCATTATTCAGTCTTAACCATCAATATTTGCTCCTTTTCTCACTCTCATCCCTGTTGAATCATCATACTCTCTCTCTGCTCTGAATACACCAGAGGGAACAAAGAAATACTATCAACTAATGACTAGAAATAATATTGATACACATGTGGAGTCCAACAGGAGTGTTTAGCATGAGACTGTTGTGATATCATTATTCAGTCTTAATATCATTATGTTCTCCTTTTCTCATTGGCTGTCATTTGTGGGCTGCTTTTCCTTTCATATGATGGTCATTATGTGGACAAATAAATTGTGTTGATCCTTCTTATTTTTTTATTATTATTATTACTTATTATATACAGTAGTTAAGAAAAGTTGAATAAATGTTCAGATGGCGCGGGACAGACTAGACAGTTCTCTAGGTTAACATGGCAGGCAGAGTGATTCACGTAGTGTAGCCTATCTGCCTCGCCTCACACAGAGACAGGCAGACAGCAGCTGCACCATTCCAGCACTCACCTCACCTGCCTTCCTATAAAACTGCGTGAGGAACTGTTGTCCTTTCTTTTCTCTCTCCTCTCTTTCTTTTGGCATGTTGCTGGTCTCTCCTCTCTCCTCTCATCTGATTGATCAGCGCACAACTCTGCCCACCACGCTGCCTGGATGGGAGGCGTGCCTATTTCTCAGCAGGGAGAAACCATTTCTTGAAAATCGAAGGGGTGTGTGTGTGCAAGAGGATTTTTTCTTTTTTGCCAAAAAGAAGCAATTCGTTTTACTAGTACATTGAATAAAATAGTATATTCATTACAATAGGTTAATAATTTAATACTGCAAAAAATTGCCTAGTGTCCAAGCTTTTAGGGCCCTTGAAGCTGACAGGGCCCCTGTCAGCTTCAAGGGCCCTTAGAATCGTCCTACCTTTCCCCCCCTATACGGCGCCCCTGTTCACAGGTAAACATGACACACTGAAACATTCCAGTTTCTCCATCTCAGATTCTTCCCCATGTTTTTCCCACTCCGGATTCAATTGTGATGTGACATCACCATGATATTTTTGATATTGTCTGATTGGCGGAATTAATTAAATTTGATTAATACAGATTGAGGTGGATTGAATAGCTACAGACTGTTTTCCAATTGAATTGAAAACGATTGAATACAGACTATGGTGTATGACTATGCCATTTGCGCATCTCTCAACGAGAGCAGAGTTTCCCAGCATACACTAGTGTGTTTCAACACTGTGTTTTTGGAGATTACTTATGTGCTACGCGATATTAGTTATCTGCAATGTTATGTGATGACTACTAGAGTTTGTACCCGTGTGAACTACATTGCTTTACGTTGTAAAATGTTGGCACCATAGGTGACATGAGTTAACATGTTCTAAATGCAGTTCTCTGCCTGAAATGCTGCTAATCAAATGGCTTGCTACAATCCTATGTAGGATGTAAGACAAACAACCCCTTCTCTTGTGACACCCCAGACCCAGGATATCCGCGACCTACGGGTATTATTTCAAAATATAAATATTTCAAAAGTAAATGCTTAGCTATCTTGGAACGTGAACAAACATCTTAGCAACCCAACAAACCCATTGTTTTTATTTTTCGTATTTTATATGATTATTTTAATAGTTACTAACTATTAATAGTAACTAACTAGTCCTCCACACAGTATTGGTTATTATATAATAATATATAATAATAATATAATAATAATCTTTGTAATACAATTGCTATACAATTAAAATGTATATCACACTTATCATATGCCAACAATAATAACACCAGTCTAAATAACATAACTTAATTCAACTTTGACTCTCCTCTCTTCTTGCTTAACATACACAAATAGTGCAGTAGCCGTACCGTACCGCACTGCAGCTGCTATCATTATGTATGTCTAATGTTTAATTGTATGTCTAATAAGATACATGCTATTTGCACCTGTATGTCAAATACGTCGAATTTAAAACGTTTAAGCACGTCTAATGTATGCACATGACATGTGCACCTATGTGCAGTGAATATGCCACTGTCTCGGACTTGTCTTATCACTATACTGCCTTATTGCTTATTGTTGCTTATTGTTGCTTATTGCTTATTGCTTATTGCCTTATTGCTTATTGTTTTTGCACTCATGCCTTGCTATATTTGTACTATGTTGTAAACGGAGTCCACAGCACAAGAATTTCACACGTGATACTTGTACCATGGCGCGACAATAAAAATCTTCTCCTCTCCTCTCCTCATCCCTCCCCTCATCCCTCCCCTCTCCTCTCAACTCCTCTCTCCTCTCCCCTCCTCTCCCCTCCTCTCTCCTCTCCTCTCCTCTCCTCTCCTCTCCTCTCCTCTCCTCTCCTCACCTCTCTCCTCTCCTCTCTCCTCTCCTCTCCTCTCCTCTCTCCTCTCCTCTCCTCTCCTAACCTCTCCCCTCTCCTCTCCTCTCTCCTCTCCTCTCCTCACCTCTCCCCTCTCCCCTATCCTCTTCTCTCCTCTCCTCTTCTCTCCTCTCCTCTCCTCTCTCCTCTTCTCTCCTCTCCACACCTCACCCCTCCTCTCTCCTCTCCAGGAGGGTGATTGAGGTGAAATTTGGATCCAGACCCAGTTCCAAATTCGAAAAATAATCAATAATGTAATGTTATGTCTCGAAAGACAAGAGCTATGTAGCCTACTTTAAATCAGATCACTCCGGTGCACAAACATACATTGATTGTCTAATAAAGTTTTACAAATCAATTAATTTGGTTGTCAACCACCGTTAAACAAAACTTTTGGGAGTAGTCGATGACTACTAAAATGCAGAAGTAGTTGTATCGATAAAAGACTCTGATCGTTAAGCAGTCTCGAAAGTGGGGTCAATATCAATATAGAATCTAGAAGTCAATCGATTACTAGTTTTGGGAGGAAGAGAAACCATGAAACTTTTTTATCGTTACTTTACACACTAATTTGGCGTTCTCTCATGCAAAATATCCAACATCCAATATCCAGAAGTAGTGATTACTACACAGAAGTAACTTTAGTTCCACCATTTGCTATTTGCTTCAAACATAATTTGGATCAGTTGTAACTTTGACCATTTCTAACAATTTCTAGACAGTGAATTTACACAAGCACTTGAGTGAAACTCATGTGAATTCAATGTGAACATGCATTAACTGTGATTGAATGAACACAGATTGTCAGATTTGTATACCAAACCCTTATCCTGGTGGTTGCAGGGGTCGTCTGTACCACTAATGTTAACCAATATGTGTAAATGTGTTACAACATTGGGGCTGGTCTCATAGACCTGGCACAAAAGTACATGCATCACATATATGTCTGCTGCATATATCCATATTCACCTTATGTTCAGACCTTACAGTGGGCCAAATTCTTCCGGCTCCGTCTAACACTTCCGGCGGTCACGGCGCCAAATATGAAAGAACGTCATGAGGAAGAGAGTTGTTTTTGTAGCGCACAGCGCAGGGTGTAAAAGAAAGAACGTAGCCTACTACTTTGAGCCGGTACACAGCAAGCAAGCGGAGTATCCACTGTTAGCAGGTCAGATAACGTTATCGTCGACAATGACGAGCACTTTCTTGTAAAACATACCTGGACTCCAATAAAGAAAGCTTCAGAAGGTTTTCTGTCCTCCGAGCGCAGCTCGAGCCACTTACGTCTATAAGACCCGCACACGTTAACGTAATTCCCTGGAATGCGAGAATTAACGAGCCAGTTACATGGCATTGCATTCTTAGACATTGCCGTTTGCTTTTATTTGGTATGTTACATACAATTGGCTAAAGTATTAGTTAATTCAGAGTTAGATTATATTGGAGCAGCCAGCCATTTTTTTTCTTTTTTTTTTGCCGGAAGTCGTAGGACGGCCACAGAACCGGGTCAAATGGGCGTGGCTACATAAGGTGAATATGCCTCTACCGTATGGGTTAGTCATAATAGTCAAACATGGGTTTTCATGTTCTGACTTGCTGAAATGTGGGCTGCATATATCCATATACATACATGTTAGTTACTCACAATAGTCAAACATGGGTTTTCATGTTCTGACTTGCTGAAATGTTTTACACGTCACGTAAAACAGACACAGGATTGATGGATCTGCGGTACTAATTAGCATACACAATGTGTAATTTCAGGTTATTGTAAGTTATTGCATACTTGCAATCTTTCATACCTGCAATCTTGCATACTTACAAGTGGGTTGTTTTTAATGGCATGTGATTTGCGGTACTAATTACCCAATGTGTAATTTCAGGTGATTGTAAGTGTGTCATGCCTAGTGTGTCATACATACATACAAGCCTACATATCAGTTGGCTGTGTCAATGATTTTCTGTTTTATACCTCATGATGGGTCATCATTGTTTTTGTCAGGCTTAGAAACAATGTTTAAACAGTAAACAGTTTATGACAAGTGGTGTCAGCGTGTTATGCTACTACACAAGACGTGTTATGGTACATAAATAATATGTAGCGTGTAATAATCTGTAGAACTCTGTCAGAACTTTTCATGTTCTGACTTGATGAAATGTTTTACACATTATTTTTTACATTTGACTTTGAGAACTATGATGAACTGTTAGTCAGTACTCTGTACTGATGTACAAAAGTAACAAGATTGAGGTTGTGAAATCTTCAACCGGAATAAAAAACTGGATATAATATAACTGAATCAGTTAGGCCAAACTATTATCAGTCAGGTCGGTAATGACCGGGGGAAATTATATGATTATTGTCCATTGTGTGTATGATACAACTTTGTTTATCATTCTGCCCCTCACACTATACAGTCTGTATTTAACTCAACACACTGTACCTGCCCCTTGACCTCGGAGGGGAAGAAAGGATATTGTCAAGGATAGTATCATAAGCTGATAGCAAGGTGTGATGATCACAAGTATTGTCATAAATATTGTGGTAAATTAAATTGGTAAATTGGTTAAGCAAAGCAAGTAATGCTTTTGCAATGTAGATTTAGCTATATATTAACTATAAAGTATAGATGATTGTTTTGCCCAGCTTATCAAAACAAATGTACAGCATGTTAAAGTTTTAAATAAAGTCAAGTCAAGTCAAATCCAACAGGTCTTAATGTCAATTAATTTAGCTTTAATGTGTTTTTGAAACACACACACCCACACATTGACCCCTCTCATATATACGTAACTGCCTATAACTGTACATATATTCCTTTCACACACACTTTTCAAAATAGACACTCTTTCATATTGTATGTGTACATCCTGTACAAGGTACATACTTCATTGGGATTCAATGATTCACAGATGTATCAAACAAATGTATGCTATACTGACACAAATTACCAAATTACCACAAATTCAACATGTAACGCCATTTTCTCAATAATTTTGGTCAAATTTTGTTCAACACACTTTGGGTTGTTACCACCTTGTTATCACTGGCGTAGCCAGACTTGGCACATTTGGTGTGACCCAGATCAGTCCTTGTAACGAGGACCTTGTTATCACTGGTGTATAGCCAGACTTGGCACATTGGATGTGACCCAGATCAGACATTGTAATGAGGACTATATTTTTTGATCAAAAAAATAATACAGACAATATATATATATATAGTCAAGCGACTAATTCACTAATACAATTGTAACATCTTGTATAATATATTCAAAGTATTGTTAATTGTTAATTATTATTATTCAAAACCTGAAAATACTGTAAATAGCCTACTGTAAATAAACTAAACTAAACCTAAAACTTGGAACTTGTACTGTGTGTTAATTTAATGTGTTTTGAAAACACATACACATAAAATCTCAAGTGAGATTTTTGAGAAAGAAAAAAGAGAAAAGAAAAAAAGTTTAAAGTATATAAACCCCTCCTAGCTATGTGATTATGTCTGACACCTAGAGGCGAAACGTGGTACTGAATTGGCTATCCAAATAGCACGTGGTAAACTAAGTACTTATCAAAGTAACTTATCAAACTCTTCATAAGACCCTGACTACTGTAATAGTAGTAATACTGACAGGCTACAATTAGTCCAATTAGTTCAATTAGTTTAACTAAAACCAAGAAGAGAGGTCACATAACTTTACATCACATAAATTTCACTGTTTTACTGATTTTCACTGATTTACCTTTGTTTATTCTTCATGTGTAAAGCGCTTTGAGCTGCATTTTATGTATGAAAGGTGCTATACAAATAAAAGTTTATTATTATTATTATTATAAACAAGCTATTTTGTGCTGGTCTCTATAAAACTTTAACTTTAAAGTACACTTTGCTTGGAAAACAACTCTTCTCAACTTCTCTCTAAACTACAACTTCTCTTGTAATTGCATTTGCCAACACTGTCCCACAATCAAACCTCTGAAAATTCCTGTCCCACCCTAAGACTTTGACACAGCAAAATGAAGCTCGCTTCCGGATATTGTTTCATTTCGTTTGATGGGTTGAATGAATTAAATTGAATGAAATGCGACCCCCAGCGGGTGCCGGGGGAGTTTCCGAATTTGCCCTGTCTCCCTTATCGCCGTAATGCATTATGGGTAGTCAGATACTACCGGTACTTTGCCTAATGTAGCGGCTAACGCTACTTACTTTGCATTACAGTAAAACGACACTGAATGACCAAATTGATTTAACTTGATTTTTGATCTAACCCCAGCGCTGGGTAGTTGTTTATAATGTGACTATATTTATAACGTTATAACGTACACCGGTTTCTGGGCTGAATCCATTGGTCTGAATACAGAGTTAAATCTGAATACGTTAAATGGTCCACCATGTTATGGACGTTAGATGTATGGTAGCTATATAGTGATGTGTGTCTACTAACATAAGATAACATATGATAATTTGCTCAACTATTACTTGGTACCTGATGCCTTGCGGTGTTCTTATTCTTACTGTTCTTATTATCCGATGTTTGTCGTCAATTTTACTCGAAATGGGGGAGGGGCCCGTTGACAGAAGAGGGCTGAGGGGGAGGAGTTTGAGTGTGAATAAATAGCCATGCCCCTATACGATTTATGCACGTTACTAAGCATGACATGCATGGAAGGACACGGATGTAACTATGAAAAACGCCACATGCATAGCTTCTACGTTAGGAAACAGAATAGCGTCACTAGGTGGTCACGTTCGTGCGGAAAACCCTGTACCATCGAGAAATCGATACAGCAGCTGAGAATCGGCGCCAATCCCTCGGGGTTGTATCCTCTGATCACCAGAGAGGATGGAAGCATGCTAGCGCCACATGCTCCTTGTGGCATAGTCAATGTTGGCGAAACGCTCACCCTCAAGCTGATTAAGTTCGATGACATACCAAAGCATTCTGACAAGCTGTTGTACCCCGACGAGCCGCTGGATCGCTACGGCACATTCTTTGTGAATGTAACGTGGAAAGACAAGGGGCGCCAAATGCTAAACAGCAAGGTGTTGAGGAAGATGTCCCAGCGGGAAAAGCTGACTCTGCAAGTGTATGCGCTAAAGGGAGAAGAGCTTCAAGAGGCATTGAATCGGGATGGTCGGTTCACCGACCAGGTGAACCATAGCGGGTGTTATCTGGTGAAGGAGGAACGAGGAGACGGTACAGTGGTAGACGGATCAATAAGCGTGCCTTACCGCAAGCTGTGTATTGACGCGCGGCGGCATTAAAACCCAGGGAGGTGTAGTTGCACCGTTGACCACCAGGTGTCATCTGTGAGCATCCTTGAGATTAAGTGTTGCCGGGCCAGTTTCATTGACGGGACGTTCGGGGATGCTTTTTCCGACCTTATGTGCATTTATTTATCACATCCTATCGGTGCTAAATAAATGCACATAAAGGGAGCTTTAGTGTGCGGACTTTTTCCTCTTTTTTTCCATCACGTAATCACACACACACACAGTACAATGTCATGAAATTGCAGCAGGCTGAGGAAGCAGAGAAAAGCGAGGACAATAAAGAAAGAAAAATCGATGTAATCATTTTTGTGATACATAACATATTTTTAGCAAACAAAATCATCATTGAAACATAAAATATGTTTTAATGTTTCAAAATAATTAGACTGTGGTCTGCACGCAGTGCGCGGCAGTGCAAAGGGAAAGAGCCGTGAGCCTCACCACTCGTTAATTCATTAATTAATTCGGTTCAGGTTTGAATTTAGTTCAGAAATAACATTTAAACAGCAATAAATGCGGGGCAGGTGTTGAAACCGAAAGTAAGACTAGCGCCATCCAGCAGAGAGAGGGAAGGAGGGGGAGCGGCTGGTGTGGAAATTTCGGGAAAGAGAAGAGGCTTTGTTGGAAACTTGCAACCCAGAGGATTATGCGGAAAGAAATACTGGAATATGGAACCCTGACTGAAGACGTTTGTTTATTCATGTAGCCTAATTAAAAACATTTTCAATGATAGCCTGAGGTGTCTGACTGTTTTTAATCATTTACAAACGAAATAACTTTAAATTTGAGCTGAGTTGGTAGCCTACTTGGTTCGTTGTCTGTGTGTTTCAAATGAAACTATAAGCTATAGGCGTGGGGAGCGGTGGAGCGCCGGGAAGAAAACAGGTAATTACGCCAGCTAAATAGGCCCCAATATAGCGTTAAAATAAAATAAAAAAGTAGCCTATAATGTTAATTTAATTTCGGACTGTCTGAATATGTTTTATTTATGAGCGAGGCGAACCAACAACATTGGGCATCGTGGCCAGTTTCATTGACGGGACGTTCATGGGGCACACCATTCTGTTAGGCTGTGATCACATGATCACATACAGGGTCATACCGCTGATCGCATTTACCGAAAGTATGAAAGTGTGCTGAAGAATTGGAACGTGCAACGATGTGTTATTCGTGTAGTGACTGACAGTGCAAAAGCAACATCAAGGCATTTAATAAAATCCCTGGCCTGGAAGAGGCCAATAAATAAATAAATAGATAAATAGATAAATAGATAAATAGATAAATAGATAAATAAATAGATAAATAGATAAATAAATAAATCAACAAATAAATCAACAAATAAATAAATAGCATTGACTTGCATGATCGACTTTATGCATCACAGACACACCATCAAGTAGCCTAATTAGGGGCCGTTCTGAAAGACAACGCCGCATATCAAACAGCTGCAGTCTGCATAGTTGGTCGGGGGAATAGCTACAAGTGATGCGCGGGTCAGGTTTTTTTAAAGCCCGCACCAACCCAACCCGTAAAATCGGCTTTAATGCCGAGCCCGCCCCAACCCAGAAACCCGCAAAATGACAATTTATTGTAATATGTCTCTGGACTCGGAGCAAAGCGCTGCTGCGCTCTCCAAGGTGCAGAAATGCTTCTGTACTCCCCCTGAGAAGATCTACGGTACGGTATTTGTACAATTTATATATTTATAATTTATTTATGTATTACAGGTTGAAGTATTACGCTGAAAGAGTTAATTACAAGCTAAAATAATTAAATATTACAGGCTGAACTATTAGCTTACCATGCCCCTCACAGGCCTCAGACTGGGCCTGCAGAGCTGGGATGAGGGCTGCTGTCATTCTTCGGGCTGATGCGCATTTTAAGAGACACTTGAGATGGGGGTGGAATGTTTCACAAGTCTATTAGTCTATTGTCTCATGTAGCCAACCTATTGAAATGGAAATAAAGGAATGTTGCTCGGCGAACACACTCGCCGCTCACAGCACTACTGTGCGTGTGTCAGTGTGTGTGTGTGTGTGTGTGTGTGTGTGTGTGTGTGTGTGTGTGTGCGCGCGTGCGTGCGTGCATGCGTGTGTGTGATTCGATTAAATCTTATGACGTGCTAAAGCTCCTGCATTTTAGCACTGCGCGCTCCGCTATCTTCAATGAGGAAATGGAAATCCAGACCTTGTAGAAAAGTGTCGATTTTTGGGGTTAGGGTTGAAAGTAATTCTCTCTCTTTTCAGAGGCACACAATTACGCACATAAGACACTAAATTTAATAGTTAATTTAATAATAGTTAGTTAGTGGATTTAATAGTTAGTTTGTGGATTTTGGTTTCCAGGGACTTTAATCATCAAGGGGAGAGACAAAACATGATTGATTGATTCGATTTCATAGGCTAATATGAGAATACCGCATATCAAACAGCTGCAGTCTGCATGGTAGCCTACTATTATTATAAAAATGTACACTCTCTAGTCTGTGTCCTTTGTGTGTGTGTGTGTGTGTGTGTGTGTGTGTGTGTGTGTGTGTGTGTGTGTGTGTGTGTGTGTGTGTGTGTGTGTGTGTGTGTGTGTGCGTGCGCGCGCGCGCGCCGTGCCCATTGTCTGAAAACATATTTTTATCAAACAATATAGGCCTACTCTGGTTATGGTCGTTGTCACAGCGCCGTATTAGCGGACAACCCGCCTCCACCTGAAAGCGTCGGAGCAGCAAGGCGGAACAGTGCGAATGTTTCATAAAAAATTACAGGTTGCAACCCTAACCCTGTGGAGAAAACAAAAAAACCCTGGCAAAACAAAACAAAACATATATAAATCTGTTTTATTATAAATATCTGTATTATTATAGAGGGTATTGCGCAATACCAGCGCAGGATAATACACAAATAAAAAGCTCAACTGCAGCCAATTGTGCTCTGGAGCTTTTTGCCATTTTTCGCCATAAATGTTCGTAAAGTAGCACTTATTGAAACCTACTACCCTGCTTGTAGGCATCAAAAGTCATCAGAAATTAATTTAGTGATGAAATAAAACTTTAAATTGTAAAAAAAACTTCCCGGAGCTTATGGCGTCTTCTCTGCTGCGTTCTGCCTCTGCTTAGACCAGTGTGGCGAGACCAGCAGAGGCCCTGCTTGGTCTCGCCGCTTGTAGGTAGTTGTGCGCTACTGCCCTCTAGTGGCCCACTATGATACCACATTCTACCGTTGGACAGAATTACTGCCGCATCGTGGTAAAACACGCTTATAGATCCGTCTACCACTGTACATGTTACATGGGATGTTTTGTCGACTTTTACCAGGGCCAGCACTTCCGATTCCATTACGAGCGGAAAAAAAGAAAAAGAAAAGAGAAAAAAGTTACCCCTGACGCAGGCTCTGTGGCGACGGCGACCGATGAGCAAGGAGGAGAAGCTCAACGTAACTGTACGATTATGCCCATGGTGTATTTGGTGACGTAGGTTTACACCTGTGGTGACAATATTTTTATATACAAAATGTTTATTGAATACTGCCCCTGTTCAAATAAACAATAAAGATAATAAAAATAAATAACTCTTTTCTGCGTTGTTTTGTTGTCGATACCCCAAACCTCTGGAAATCCCTGACCCTGACCCTAACCCTACCCAGTGACCAGTTCCCAAGGGTAAATGGAGGCTGTGTATGTACAATGTTGACCAATGAGAGTCTGCAACTTATATATTAGAGGAGCAATATCTAGATATTTAGAGGAATATTTAATTTTAAATTAACATTAGGGATATATTGTGTAATAATGTTATTCATTATTTCATTACAACAGCCATTTGTACAACATTATTATTATGGAAAAACCAGATTATGATGAGAATCAATTTTATTTTTTATTGGCACAGTATACAAGTTACATACGAGGAATTTGTATTTATATTTCCCTCAGTTAATGTAGAAAAGCTTCCGAAGCATCCAGCACTCTTGAAAGGGTAACATCGATGCCTTGAGATTCCAAAACACGTATGACACCTGGAAGAAAGTGTTCGTTCCACAAATCTTTCAACAATTCTTTGAATTCGATGGAGACATAGCCATTCTTAGCCGGGTACCGACAAAAAGGGTTACTAAGGCATCCGTTACACTCCGCCTGCATCCGCAATATCACTTCACCGAGTAGAGTGCTGCTGCAGGCTTTTATAATGTTTAGAAAAGTAAAACTGAGCAATCCATCTGGTTGGTCCAGAGTCAGGGGTGAGATCAGAGGAGAAGGAAGGTCTTCCGGTGAGGAAGGATGTGAGGATGGAGTCGAGGTAGGTGGGGTGAGGAAGAACAATGGTGACGAAGGTGGGGTAATGAAGAACAAGGGTGATAGAGGATGGAGTCGAGGTAGGTGGGGTGAGGAAGAACAATGGTGACGAAGGTGGGGTAATGAAGAACAAGGGTGATGACGACGCGGAACATCCGTACATCAGACGGTTCAACTCTTCTTCTACTTCCGCCGAATCAGAGTGGCTGTGAGTTGTAATGACGGGATGGTCTGCAGCAGGGCTCTGCATGATGGTATCTGTCTTTTTATTGTGTAAAAATGGTATGAGTCTCTTTTGAATCCGTCTCTTTTATCCTTATGTTGTGATGAGGAGGAGGAGTTCGGTCTAGGGGAGGGCGTGGCGTAAGGGTATGGGAGGAGATCATCAAAAATGGCGCTGACCGGAATTTGTTGGAGATTGCCTTGCTACTGCAGCTGTAGCTGTAGATGGCAATACAGAAAGGAATCCTACGAAAACACTGAATGAGTGTCGTTTGAGTCGTTTGCTTTCGCTTCATTGTGTACCTATCAAATACGGCATCTCCTCCCCTGAGCAACTGTTTTGGGTGGCAACAAGCAACGTCACAGTTACGTCACGCTCGTCATGTTCGAGTCGGCTCGACGGAAGCCCCTAGGGTCCAAAAGTCCCCGCTTTGTAACACATAGCACACAGGGTGAATTTTTCTTTTTTCTTTTTTCTTTCTCAAAAATCTCACTTGAGATTTTATGTGTATGTGTTTTCAAAACACATTAAATTAACACACAGTACAAGTTCCAAGTTTTAGGTTTAGTTTAGTTTATTTACAGTATTTTCAGGTTTTGAATAATAATAATTAACAATTAACAATACTTTGAATATATTATACAAGATGTTACAATTGTATTAGTGAATTAGTCGCTTGACTATATATATATATATTGTCTGTATTATTTTTTTGATCAAAAAATATAGTCCTCATTACAATGTCTGATCTGGGTCACATCCAATGTGCCAAGTCTGGCTATACACCAGTGATAACAAGGTCCTCGTTACAAGGACTGATCTGGGTCACACCAAATGTGCCAAGTCTGGCTACGCCAGTGATAACAAGGTGGTAACAACCCAAAGTGTGTTGAACAAAATTTGACCAAAATTATTGAGAAAATGGCGTTACATGTTGAATTTGTGGTAATTTAACTTACAATAACCTGAAATTACACATTGTGTATGCTAATTAGTACCGCAGATCCATCAATCCTGTGTCTGTTTTACGTGACGTGTAAAACATTTCAGCAAGTCAGAACATGAAAACCCATGTTTGACTATTGTGAGTAACTAACATGTATGTATATGGATATATGCAGCCCACATTTCAGCAAGTCAGAACATGAAAACCCATGTTTGACTATTATGACTAACCCATACGGTAGAGGCATATATGGATATATGCAGCAGACATATATGTGATGCATGTACTTTTGTGCCAGGTCTATGAGACCAGCCCCAATGTTGTAACACATTTACACATATTGGTTAACATTAGTGGTACAGACGACCCCTGCAACCACCAGGATAAGGGTTTGGTATACAAATCTGACAATCTGTGTTCATTCAATCACAGTTAATGCATGTTCACATTGAATTCACATGAGTTTCACTCAAGTGCTTGTGTAAATTCACTGTCTAGAAATTGTTAGAAATGGTCAAAGTTACAACTGATCCAAATTATGTTTGAAGCAAATAGCAAATGGTGGAACTAAAGTTACTTCTGTGTAGTAATCACTACTTCTGGATATTGGATGTTGGATATTTTGCATGAGAGAACGCCAAATTAGTGTGTAAAGTAACGATAAAAAAGTTTCATGGTTTCTCTTCCTCCCAAAACTAGTAATCGATTGACTTCTAGATTCTATATTGATATTGACCCCACTTTCGAGACTGCTTAACGATCAGAGTCTTTTATCGATACAACTACTTCTGCATTTTAGTAGTCATCGACTACTCCCAAAAGTTTCGTTTAACGGTGGTTGACAACCAAATTAATTGATTTGTAAAACTTTATTAGACAATCAATGTATGTTTGTGCACCGGAGTGATCTGATTTAAAGTAGGCTACATAGCTCTTGTCTTTCGAGACATAACATTACATTATTGATTATTTTTCGAATTTGGAACTGGGTCTGGATCCAAATTTCACCTCAATCACCCTCCTGGAGAGGAGAGAGGAGGGGTGAGGTGCGGAGAGGAGAGAAGAGGAGAGAGGAGAGGAGAGGAGAGAAGAGGAGAGGAGAGAAGAGGATAGGGGAGAGGGGAGAGGTGAGGAGAGGAGAGGAGAGAGGAGAGGAGAGGGGAGAGGTTAGGAGAGGAGAGGAGAGGAGAGAGGAGAGGAGAGGAGAGGAGAGAGGAGAGGAGAGAGGTGAGGAGAGGAGAGGAGAGGAGAGGAGAGGAGAGGAGAGGAGAGGAGAGGAGAGGAGAGGAGAGGAGAGGAGAGGAGAGGAGAGGAGAGGAGAGAGGAGGGGAGAGGAGAGAGGAGTTGAGAGGAGAGGGGAGGGATGAGGGGAGGGATGAGGAGAGGAGAGGAGAAGATTTTTATTGTCGCGCCATGGTACAAGTATCACGTGTGAAATTCTTGTGCTGTGGACTCCGTTTACAACATAGTACAAATATAGCAAGGCATGAGTGCAAAAACAATAAGCAATAAGGCAATAAGCAATAAGCAATAAGCAACAATAAGCAACAATAAGCAATAAGGCAGTATAGTGATAAGACAAGTCCGAGACAGTGGCATATTCACTGCACATAGGTGCACATGTCATGTGCATACATTAGACGTGCTTAAACGTTTTAAATTCGACGTATTTGACATACAGGTGCAAATAGCATGTATCTTATTAGACATACAATTAAACATTAGACATACATAATGATAGCAGCTGCAGTGCGGTACGGTACGGCTACTGCACTATTTGTGTATGTTAAGCAAGAAGAGAGGAGAGTCAAAGTTGAATTAAGTTATGTTATTTAGACTGGTGTTATTATTGTTGGCATATGATAAGTGTGATATACATTTTAATTGTATAGCAATTGTATTACAAAGATTATTATTATATTATTATTATATATTATTATATAATAACCAATACTGTGTGGAGGACTAGTTAGTTACTATTAATAGTTAGTAACTATTAAAATAATTATATAAAATACGAAAAATAAAAACAATGGGTTTGTTGGGTTGCTAAGATGTTTGTTCACGTTCCAAGATAGCTAAGCATTTACTTTTGAAATATTTATATTTTGAAATAATACCCGTAGGTCGCGGATATCCTGGGTCTGGGGTGTCACAAGAGAAGGGGTTGTTCGTCTTACATCCTACATAGGATTGTAGCAAGCCATTTGATTAGCAGCATTTCAGGCAGAGAACTGCATTTAGAACATGTTAACTCATGTCACCTATGGTGCCAACATTTTACAACGTAAAGCAATGTAGTTCACACGGGTACAAACTCTAGTAGTCATCACATAACATTGCAGATAACTAATATCGCGTAGCACATAAGTAATCTCCAAAAACACAGTGTTGAAACACACTAGTGTATGCTGGGAAACTCTGCTCTCGTTGAGAGACGCGCAAATGGCATAGTCATACACCATAGTCTGTATTCAATCGTTTTCAATTCAATTGGAAAACAGTCTGTAGCTATTCAATCCACCTCAATCTGTATTAATCAAATTTAATTCATTCCGCCAATCAGACAATATCAAAAATATCATGGTGATGTCACATCACAATTGAATCCGGAGTGGGAAAAACATGGGGAAGAATCTGAGATGGAGAAACTGGAATGTTTCAGTGTGTCATGTTTACCTGTGAATTTGTGGGTGCGTGTGTTTGTGGCTGGCTGTGAATATGTGTGTGCGTGCGTGCGTGTGTGTGTGTGTGTGTGTGTGTGTGTGTGTGTGTGTGTTGCGCGTAGGGAATCTACAGAATAGCCTGGGAATACATTAGTAGGCTATACATTAGTAGGCTATACTAGCTAAGATAGACTGCACAACATGCAATTATGGAATATTTGAATGGTGGACAATTAGGACAAAATATAGGCTATTAGGCCTGTGGCGTTGACAGGCACGCAAAGGATACGAGGGGGCATGGGAGGAAAAAACTGTGCGCTCACTCGCAGCTATTCATAGCTTTCAAGGGGGGGTTACGTGCTGCCGGGAACATCCACCTGACGGTCAAATAGCCTGGGAATACCCACCTGACGGTCAAAAACAAACAAGTTTATTTAAAACGGAAGTGATTGTGAAATCGACAGAACACCGGCCGTGGTAATAGACAAATAAAACGTGGGGGATGGGGTGGGCTGGGAAGGGGAACCTGAGGGCCGGGGGTGAGTCAGAGAAAACATCAACAAGCAGAGGAATCTGTCGTTGGTGGTGGGGGTGAGATTGTGAAACACCAGTGAGCAGAGGAATCTGTAGGCTAGTTTCAGTTCCTAAAATGGCCAAATCGCATTTGGCCGAGATCAAAAAGCGTGATGCGGCGAGATAGAGATTGATTGAGATTGCTCAAATTATATTTGAGCCATTTAGCAACTACTTGCAAAATGGGCCTAATTGCATTAGCCCGTGGTCAAAAAAACATCATATGATGTTGCTGCGCTATGTTGATATGGACCTGATAATTAAATCGCAAAAAAAAACAAGACTGGTCTAGGGGGTATGACGGAAATGCATAAAGTGTACTTTGAGGAACTACTGGATTAAAGCATTTTGCACATAGATGGTTTAAACACAGGGCAAAATACAGAAGTGTACTTTAAGGAACTACTGAAAAATTGACTTTTGCACAAAAAGAAGCCACGCCCCTTTTGATGACGTAGGGGTCCTAAACACGCCCACCTAAAAAATGAGTTTTTCTCTCTATCCTCAGGGGTAGCAGTCCCATACAACTACTTAGACTACATGTGTCGTCACGTCATGCAGTTGATGAATTATTTTATGCTGTAATTTTTCTCCTGTATGTGGGTGGTTAAAATGTTTTGTGTTAAAGGTAGGCTACAGTATTAGAGCAATGTATGCATCGACCACACTTGTGATTTCCATGGACTTCCTGGGAGAGCCAGTTGGTTTTTACTGCAGGCTCTCTATACATGGATTTAACTATAGAGTCACTGATATTTCTGCCCCTTTTGTAACAAAAACGGGGCAAAGAGGCAGCAAGATGTTTGAGGCTAGGGTCACAGTCCAAGATTCTCCAATGTTTTCTTAAGATGTTCTTGACTTCTCCTGAGACATTATTCTGACACAAAGATGACTTTATTGTCTGTGTTTTTCTGAGGAGGGTACAGTAGTTGTTTTCTTTCTAGGGATCTGGTTTTATTGACAGCTACATCTAGAGATCTGTTGCTATACCCTCTATCTTTGAAGCGTCTCCACATCTCTTGAGCTTTTAATTCAAAGTCAGATTCTCTGTTGCATATACGCTTCAGTCTAATAAATTGGCCATAAGGGATGTTGTCAATCATCTTTTTGGAATGGTCACTTTGTGCATGAAGAATGGTATTCCTTCGAAAAATGGAAGTGTCCAATTCTCTCTCTACATTGATTGAAATCAACAAGTCTAAGAAATTAATTCTTTCTTTATCATACTCCATGGTGAACTTCAAGGAGGGGTGAGTATTATTGATATACCCACAACATTTATGGAGATCTTCTTCAGAACCTGTGTAACACATAAAGATATCATCAATAAATATCTTAAAAAACAAAATTTCATGGCTGAAAGGGTTGTTATTAAAAACATATTTTTCTTCCCAAAATCCCATGAAGAGATTGGCATAATTTGGTGCAAATGGCGACCCCATGCTAGTTCCTTGGCATTGCAAATAATGCTTCTTACCAAACATAAAGTAGTTGCAATTCAAAATGAATTTAGTTAAAATCAACAGAAATTCAACTGGTATTTCTTCTTTCTGTGGTTCTAGGAAGTGATGCATAGCTTCAATACCATCATTATGTGGAATATTTGTCTATAAACTTTCTACATCAAATCACCAAGAATGATCCATCAGGTATTTTTACATTTGAAAAAATCCAGAATCCATCAGGCAAGCGAGGCCACGCAACAGCCGAGCTGCGGCCGAGCTGTGTATGCAAGCTGCAGGGCGGGCAAGGCCGCGAGCCCGCGCACGGTGCGCACTGGGTGAGTTCGGGAATCGAGTGTGTGAGATGCCTCGTCCTTTAAAAAGACAAAACAACACCAAAATGTGAAAATATACACTAAAACATGGGAACCCTGGGAATTTCAGTGAGGTTTAGTGACCAGCTACAGTCTTTCAGGTCTTTCTATAATATTGTCTTTGCCATTTGTGTAATTCATATGAAAACAATTTTAAATGACAATACAGACACTTTTAGGAAAAGTCAGGTACCAGCAGCATTGTATTTTTTTATTCAACAAACTTTCAAAAAGGTCAAAATGACCGCTGTGGGCATTCTAGTGTTAAATTTCAACACCTGGAAAAATGGTGGCATTATAAAACCTGTGGACCGTTACATGTAATTATATAGATTATTTAACAAAAGTATTTATACATAATGCAGTGATGGAACAATAATAAAAACAATAATGCAGTGATGGAATATTCAGAAACTCTTCAAGCTTTATTATTTCAATCTTAAACAGTGAAAATGTAAATTAGTTAAAAGATTATACAGCAGGCTGGATAGAAGCTTTGTTTATTTACTTGATTTGTTTGTGTAAAAGCTTATCTGCCTGCTGTTTCCTCCAGCTGAATCAAACAGGTCCACAAAGCAGAGAGAAGCAGTTTAAAAGCAGTAGAACAGAAAGCAGAAACTTTATTCTGTTTCCAGTCTGTTCACTCTGCCTCACATCATCAATAGATCAGTTGCATTCATTTCCTTTGATGAGGAAGAAGGTTCCTGTGGCCACGCCCAGCAGAGCCACGGTCAGACCCAGTCCACAAAACACCGCAGGTCCGATACCCGGCTGCTCCTGCTCCACATCTGAGGAGGAACCAAACACATCAACACATCAACACACAGGAACACCAAGCGACACACCTCTGCAATGTCTTTCTTGGAAAAAATGTGTGTCAAAAACAGTTCTAGTCTCTATATAGTGACTAATTTCCTCCACTCATGACAACTATAAGGGTGAAATATTATAACACCCATTTATACAGACTATTTGTCTGCAAAAATAAATTGATTGTATAGAAGTCAATGAGAAAATGACCCGACTTTTACCTAGTGAACACTTTCCTAATGGGTTTATGGTCTCAGTCACTAGTTTCAACTCTTCATTTAGTCAATTATGATCCCATTTAGAGTCAAAGAGATGATAAAGCAGAATATGTTTGGCGTGTGTTTGTACAGGTCAACTGTCCAGTGAGCGCAGCTCGCCGATCATGGATCAATAGCAACGATTATTCTGTGCTAAGAGAAATATGTAGCCACTCACACGGGTGCTACTGGAGATTATTAAGAAAATAGATCTCCTATTTATTATTACATAAAATGTCAATGCTGGATAGTTTAATGAATAATAATGCATCACGCTCTGTCCAGAGTGCTCTGATCTGAGATCATTATGGTCAGATTTATTTACGAACACACCCATTAAAAGATTTTGCAACTGTTTTGTTAAATAAAACAATTTATATTCTTAATGTAATAAAAAATAACCAATAAGAATACCGTTAAAGTACCAGATTGATAAGCAGTACCAGTAGTATGCTACAGTACCGTTAAAATCTTCAAGGAGCACTTCAAACAGCTTTGTATCATTACAAAATCAGTAGTATATCAGAAAACAGTTAACTGTTTTGCAGTCATTCATTTAGTTTGACAGTTATTGAGACTTGAGTTGATTTAAGTTGTGGACCAGTGATGTCATTCATGCATAAATGACATCACTGGTCCACAACTTAACTCAAATCACCTCTAAATAACTGTCAAACTAACTGTAGTATAGGTTAGTGTTAGCTAACTGTAGTCCATACAGGCACCATTGACTGTGTCTGCGGGTGGGAAGCCAGATTAGGGGTATGTGTCCTGGTCGCTGCACTATAGTCGGCAGAAGGAAACTGGTGGGAATAGCGTGATCCTCCCACGTGTTACGTCCTGCCGGGGACGCTCCCCGCTGTCAGGTGAAAAGAAGTGGCTGGCAACTACGCATGTGTCGAAGGATGGAGCATGGTGCTAGTCTACCGCTCTCCCCATCAACAGAGGGTGGAGCAGCGACCGGGGCAGCAGGGGGAAATTGGCCAAGTACAATTGGGGAGAAAATGGGGGGGAAATCTTGAAAGAAAAAAGTGTTAGCTAACTGTAGTATAGGTTAGTGTTAGCTAACTGTATGTAGGTTTGTTTGGTGTTAGCTAACTGTAGTTTTGGTTGGGGTTAGCAAACTGTATGTAGGTTTGGTTGTTGTTAGCTAACTGTAGTTTTGGTTGGGGTTATCTAACAGATAAGTATCACCCCAGATTCGGGTCAGCGTCTGGCTCAAGGCTCGGTGCTCCACAGAACAGCTGTAGACATCTCCAAGCTGTGGGGTGAAGCTCAGCCTGGAGAACTGGTAGAAGGTGCCATCTTTGTCGGGGTAGGGGATGGTGAGGCTGGTTCCTTTGGTCAGGTTCTGGTCATTCCTGGTCCAGTATACCTTGACGGGAGCGGGATAGAACCCGCTCACATGGCAGATGAGGTGGTTCTCCACTCCAAGCTCCACATCATCTCTGGGGTAGATGGAGCTGTGAGGAGCATCTGCACAACAACACAAACATCATGTAAACATTCCATTCAAGATCAATTCACATCTCTCAGCATGCAACATTAGCATGAAATATATATTTTATTTCTCAGTTCTGTTCAAAATGTTTTATTTTTATGTTTCACTAGTACAATATAATATAATATAATATAATATAATATAATATAATATAATATAATATAATATAATATAGATTCAAGATTCAAGATTTTTATTGTCACTCCGTAGTACAAGTATCACGTGTGAAATTCTTGTGCTGTGAACTCCGTTTACAACATAGTACAAATATAACAGGGCATATGAGTGCAAAAACAACAAAAGACACAACAAGCAATAAGGCAGTAGAGTGATAAGACAAGTCAGAGACAGTGGCATATTCACTGCACATAGGTGCACATGTCATGTGCATACTTGGACGTACTTAAACATTTTGAATTCGACGTATTTGACGTACAGGTGCAAATAGCCTAATTAAACATACAATTAAACATTAGACATACATAGTGTGTAGTATATAATATAATATAATATAATTTCCCCAGTAATATTAAACACTATCAGAACAATGATTTCATACAGGTTCTAATCTCTCAATATTAAATATTTTCTTACATTACAGTAAGGTTAAAGTATTGTATATTTATGACAGTAATGTAAAACACCTGCAGTCATTCCTCCTTATCTGTAGTTTAAATAGTTAATAATAAATTAAACTTTGTCATCTTACCGAGCTCTAGAGGAGGGTTCTTGAAGCCTCGCCGGCAAATCTTCAGGTTTCCTTGGCAGATAGCCAGATTATCCACAGCTGCTTGATAAGATCCTTGCTGCCAGCTCACATGATCTACAAACTTGGGCTGAGGCTCGACTCCTTTCTTGTTGATGAAGTCTGCGTACCACATCTCTTCACCATCCAGTCCAAACATTATCTCTCCATCAGTGTCTGAACAGCCAGAGATACGAATATCCTCATGTACAGCTGAGAGGAAACAAGATGAAAAACATGTCTAACTTCTTCACATCCACAATCACAGACTGAATTCATTTTCCACATCCTGCTGCCAAATGTTATCCAGTCATGTTTGTAAAGAGTTTGTCTGTTTATCATTTTATATCAAAACAACAACAACAACAACAACAACAACAACAACAACAACAACAACAACAACAACAACAACAAATATCTTATTGACACTAAGGGCCCTATTCTCCCACAGGCCTTCGGCACTAAAACGGGCCTTAACCACAAAAAAACGTGCCTTGCGCCTGTTTCGGGAAGATAGCAATAGGCTTTAGGCTGCCAAATGCGCTTTAGGCCGAATGGGCGTGGCGCAGTCCCAGAATGGGCCAAAGTGGGCGTGTCGGCGCTAAATACCGGCCTAGTGGTATCTTCCGACCTGGCCTACATTTAGCGCTTTAAATCTCTCTCTGGTTCAGAAGTTTCTGGAGCTCAATTCAAATGATTTTCTGATCAACATGAAATATGTGACAGACTGGTGTTTTGGGTAACAAGTAGGCCGAGGTCATGTTTCAGTTTACAGATGATGAAAGTGTAGAAAGATAAGCTTTCAAATGATGATGTCATACATTGAAATATGATCATAGAAGGTATTAGTAAAATGCTTATTTGAATGTTGGTACTCCTAGAAGCAACATTCAGAGAAAATCGCCCTGAAAGTTGGTGAACAAGCTTGGTTTGCTAACAGATGAGAAGTATTTAGTGATCCTAAAACTGTTGTTTGTTATATTGAGTGTGTTCTGCAACATCTACTCTTGTGTAATAGGAAGATTTGTTTCAAACCACCTTTTATCTTGATTTGTGCGATTTCTCGGTTGCCACATACTGAGGTGAAAAATGAGTGAGACTAAATGAAGTCTGATGTACTCAGAGATAAGTACACACATTCTTTACTTGAGTAGAAGTACAGTTACTTATGTAAAAAAAGACTCTGGTAAAGGTAGAAGTACTGATTCAACTTGTCTGCTCAAGTAAAAGTAAAAAAGTATAGAGGATCTGAAATGTAACAAGGTATAAAAGTATGTCTACCTGCTGTTTCTGTGCAAAGCTAACTGAAACTCATGTCATATTAATATAATTCAAAGACCATTAAACTTATAAGATCCCCTCCAAACATGTGTTAAGATGTATAAAGAACATACTTTCATTAATGATTTGTGTGATATAGTTTTTCCACAAAAAAGGTGCACATGATGTGTGCAAGCTGAGAGAGCGTGAGACGAGACAGACAAACAATGGTTACATCATTGTTGTCTGTCTGTCGTGCATTAAAACTAAAGTAACTAGCTTGTTTTGAAAATGTAAGGAGTAGAAAATACAGATATTTGTATTAAAATGTACTGTAGGGAGTACAAGTAAAAAGAAATGTGTTTAAATAGTAAAGTACAGATACCTGAAAATCCTATACTTAAGTAGACTAACAAATATCTTTGTACTTCCCATCTCTGGATGTACTTACTGTCTTTACGTGCTGTGACACCAAGGAGACATGAGAGGAAGAGGAGGGTCTGTGAGCTCTTCATCTTCACAACACAACAGCACAGTGTTGACTTCACACTGACTGCTGCAGTGCAAACTGAAGTCAACACAAGGAACAGCCTTATCTGACACACAGCTCCACCAATCACATTACAGCTTTGACTTGCATCATCAGTCTCCAGGTAAGCACAGCAGGCAACTGCTGAGAAATGAAGTGATGATGGAGGAGAGTTTATACACTGCACTTTATTACACTCACATAATGATGTATTGATTGAGTCAATCAATAATAATAAATGCATAAGTGATCAAGTGTTTCTCTCTCTCTATCTCTCTCTCTCTCTCTAAGGAAGAAAAAAAACTTCCCATGTTCCTATTTACACAGATTCCTCTTTTATTTTAGGGTCAAAAGTATCTACATTTCTGTAAAGCAGTAATGATTCCTCAATTCCAAGTCTCAGGACAACAGGATCAAACTAAATTGTTTCAGGATTGCTGGTTGCAGCCTGGTTCACAACACGGTTTTGCCATAATAGTTAATTTCACCTTTCATAACAACTGTATGGGGGGTGATTTATATACATACTAGAAATCTAGATTCCTAGGCGGCAGATTATTGCTCTTATGACATCACTGATGATGTCACAATGCCTATGAAATCATCAGTGATGTCACTTGCTGATGACATCCGATGTGGGACAAAAAGTGAAACATTCCTAGGTCGAGCTACAGGGTGGACGAGGCCGCGCAGCAGCCGAACCTACGAAACATTTGCAGGCTCGCATATGCAGCGAAGCCACGTCGCCCGCCCTTTAGCTCGAGCTCAGCCGCCGCGTGGCCTTGCCCGCGGCTCAGCTGCTGCGGTACATCATAGGCATTGTGCCCGCATAGGGCACAATGGCATATGGGCGGCTGTGGCTCAGGAGGTAGAGCGTGTCGTCCACTAACCAGAAGGTCGGTGGTTCGATGCCCAGCTCCTCCAGTCCGCATGTCAAAGTGTCCTTGGGCAAGACACTGAACCCCAAATTGCTCCCAATGGCTGTGCCAGCACCCTGCGTGGCAGCTGGCCACCTTCGGTGGGTGAATGGGTGAATGTATGCGCTTTGGATAAAAGCGCTATATAAATGCAGTCCAAATGCAGTCCATCATCAGTGGGACAAAAATTGAAACAGACAGACAGACAGACAGACAGACAGAGAGACAGACAGACAGAGAGACATTGCCCACTTGCTCTCTTTTATGATGATGATCATGATGATGATGATGGTCCACGGACCCCCAGGGTTCCTTGAAGGATTTGCAGGGGGTCTCCAGCTGAAAGGGGGATAATTTATTTTCAGTATAAGATCATCCATAAGTAACACAATGACAGACTCAGTGTCAGACTGTATGACTATTTTGGTCAGTTTCATACACTTCCTTTAATAAAACATCTAAAAGCAAAAATCGTATCAGATGGGGACCCTGGGACAAAATCTTATCAGATGGGGTCTGTGGTCTAATTTGTCTCAGTTTAGGTCAGATCCTGCATGAAAAAGTTTGAGAACCACTGAATAGATGATAGAAAAGATGATTGACAGGTGATCACAGTTCTCTCTGTTGACTCTTTCTAAAAGCAGCTGAAGACTCTTGTGTTAAGACCAGCCTTTGCCTCAACCTCTGTGTGTTTTTATGTTTTATTGTGTTTTACTGTTTTCTGGACTTATTTGTACCATTTGACTCTTGTGAAGTACTTTATAGTGACATAGCTGCTCTGTGAAAGCTGCTGTATGAATACACTTTACTTCAATCCAGTAGTAGTGAGTACTAATAAGTGTTGTGACAGTAGATTTGGTCTGTTCAACTTCAGAGTTTCTCTTCCAGGTTTCTCTTCTCTGTTTCCCACCAAACCAGTGGAGCCTCATGGTGCCTTCAGGTGCCTTCAGATAAACCAGGACTTTACCACATACCACACAGAGCCAGGGGCAGTCAGCCAAGTCCTGAATATGAGTCAATCTGTCATAGAAACAAGTGAGTCAGATCTCATGACTTTTCTGCTTATTACCCAGTCAGCAGCTGGATGTGTTCTAATAGGTTGGAACATAAAACACATGAACATGTCCACCTACAGCACCTGAACTCATCTGTGACTCTCACACCAGCTGAACTATAGTGTTGTAGTAGCCTCTACAGCACCTGAACTCATCTGTGACTCTCACACCAGCTGAACTATAGTGTTGTAGTAGCCTCTACAGCACCTGAACTCATCTGTGACTCTCACACCAGCTGAACTATAGTGTTGTAGTAGCCTCTACAGCACCTGAACTCATCTGTGACTCTCACACCAGCTGAACTATAGTGTTGTAGTAGCCTCTACAGCACCTGAACTCATCTGTGACTCTAACACCAGCTGGACTATAGTGTTGTAGTAGCCTCTACAGCACCTGAACTCATCTGTGACTCTCACACCAGCTGAACTATAGTGTTGTAGTAGCCTCTACAGCACCTGAACTCATCTGTGACTCTCACACCAGCTGGAACTATAGTGTTGTAGTAGCCTCTACAGCACCTGAACTCATCTGTGACTCTCACACCAGCTGGAACTATAGTGTTGTAGTAGCCTCTACAGCACCTGAACTCATCTGTGACTCTCACACCAGCTGAACTATAGTGTTGTAGTAGCCTCTACAGCACCTGAACTCATGTGTGACTCTCACACCAGCTGAACTATAGTGTTGTAGTAGCCTCTACAGCACCTGAACTCATCTGTGACTCTCACACCAGCTGAACTATAGTGTTGTAGTAGCCTCTACAGCACCTGAACTCATCTGTGACTCTCACACCAGCTGGAACTATAGTGTTGTAGTAGCCTCTACAGCACCTGAACTCATGTGTGACTCTCACACCAGCTGAACTATAGTGTTGTAGTAGCCTCTACAGCACCTGAACTCATGTGTGACTCTCACACCAGCTGAACTATAGTGTTGTAGTAGCCTCTACAGCACCTGAACTCATCTGTGACTCTCACACCAGCTGGAACTATAGTGTTGTAGTAGCCTCTACAGCACCTGAACTCATCTGTGACTCTCACACCAGCTGGAACTATAGTGTTGTAGTAGCCTCTACAGCACCTGAACTCATCTGTGACTCTCACACCAGCTGAACTATAGTGTTGTAGTAGCCTCTACAGCACCTGAACTCATGTGTGACTCTCACACCAGCTGAACTATAGTGTTGTAGTAGCCTCTACAGCACCTGAACTCATCTGTGACTCTCACACCAGCTGAACTATAGTGTTGTAGTAGCCTCTACAGCACCTGAACTCATCTGTGACTCTCACACCAGCTGGAACTATAGTGTTGTAGTAGCCTCTACAGCACCTGAACTCATGTGTGACTCTCACACCAGCTGAACTATAGTGTTGTAGTAGCCTCTACAGCACCTGAACTCATGTGTGACTCTCACACCAGCTGAACTATAGTGTTGTAGTAGCCTCTACAGCACCTGAACTCATCTGTGACTCTAACACCAGCTGAACTATAGTGTTGTAGTAGCCTCTACAGCACCTGAACTCATATGTGACTCTCACACCAGCTGAACTATAGTGTTGTAGTAGCCTCTACAGCACCTGAACTCATATGTGACTCTCACA
>NC_139625.1:8436808-8494308 GCF_964638095.1 Poromitra crassiceps
CAGCTGCTCTGTGAAAGCTGCTGTATGAATAAACTTTACTTTAACATAGTAGTAGTGATAGTACTGTAATAGTAAGTGTTGTGACAGTAGATTGTCTTTGTCTTTGTCTTTGTCTGAGTATCTGTTCCAGGTGTCTCTTATCTGTTTCCTACCAAACCAGTCGAGCCTCATGGTGCCTTCAGATAGAGACAGTCCGCATGTCTGGGAACGCCCACAAAATGTTAAACGGCTGGTGCGTGAGTGGGGTAAAACCGCCCATATATCTCATGGGCTGACTCACCAAAAGACCGTGCTGCGGCTCTAAACTACATGTTTGGGGGTTCTAGAGCAGAACACAAGACGTCTGCTCAGATGTGCATTTACTGCGGTGGTTAAATCCCCGATCGTGTCTGCCTGGGCTGGGCTATCAGCTAAATTCTAAATTTGCTGAATGGATAGAACGGGGGTTTTTACCCCACCCTGACCACGCCCCCAGCCAGGCTGAGCCAGCTAAACCAGCGTCTATGACGAGACGTGGCCTCAACCTATGACTTCAGATAAAGCAGAACTTTACCACATACCAAACAGAGCCAGGGGCAGTCAGCCAAGTCCTGGATAGGAGTTCATCTGTCATAGAAACAAGTTATTCAGATCTGATAATTTATTCACTTCACTATTTCCCAGCAGTCAGCAGCTGGGTGTGTTCTATGTTGGAACATAAACACATGATCATTGTAACATGTCCAGTCCACCTGCAGCACCTGAACTCATCTCTCACTCTAACACCAGCTGAACTAGTGTTGTAGGACTCGGTCTCGTCTTAGGTCTTGGTCTTGACTCGGTCTCGGTCAAGCCGGACTCGGGATTTGATTTCAAGACCAGTCGAGAACACAAGGCCCGTTCTGATGTTAATTAACAACATACTGATTATATACTGCAGCATACAGGTTATTACATACAGATTATATACTGCAGCATACAGGTTATTACATACACATTATATACTGCAGCATACAGGTTATTACATACACATTATATACTGCAGCATACAGGTTATTACATACAGATTATATACTGCAGCATACAGGCTATTACATACAGATTATATACTGCAGCATACAGGTTATTACATACAGATTATATACTGCAGCATACAGGTTATTACATACAGATTATATACTGCAGCATACAGGTTATTACATACAGATTATATACTGCAGCATACAGGTTATTACATACATATTATATACTGCAGCATACAGGTTATTACATACAGATTATATACTGCAGCATACAGGTTATTACATACAGATTATATACTGCAGCATACAGGTTATTACATACAGATTATATACTGCAGCATACAGGTTATTACATACAGATTATATACTGCAGCATACAGGTTATTACATACAGATTATATACTGCAGCATACAGGTTATTACATACAGATTATATACTGCAGCATACAGGTTATTACATACAGATTACACCATCATAGGTTATTACATACAGTATAATTCACCAATCAGTCAGGCTGACAGTTTGGGGGAGTCATAATTTAGCAGCTGTAAAGTTGGTTTTACACTTCAACCAGTGTTTCAGATCAAGCCTTCTGTCACTGAGTAGACACTCTACAGTCATTTGTATTTTAACATTCCTAAATAATGATTTATTTCATTGTTAGCAGAGCAATAGTATAAAGGTTAATCATCATTAGAGTCATGGTCTTGAAAATGGTCTTGCACTTGCATCCCCCCCCCCCCCCCCCCCCCCCTCACAGTATTCTGTATGTGATAGCCTACATTTGGCAGGGGTCGAGTTTACAAGCAGCATCTCTGGAAAAACCCCGCTGTTTAGTTTCACTTCCCTGTCCAGTCCGGTCAGCAGCCAATGAGAAACAGCCGGTGGTTGTGTCACCTGTTGCTATAGAGACAACATCTTGGATTCAACAGGAGCAGAGAGCAAGGAGCTGAGATGCCCCCTGGTGGTTAATTAGGGTTTACATTAGTTCATTTAAACCTATGATGTTTGGAAACAGAACATGAGTTCTGGTGTGCGGTGGCTGTCTGCCGAATGTGGCAGAGGCAGAAACAGAGTACAGACAGGGGGGCTTCTCTCTCTCTGTCTCTCTCTACACCCCTCTCTCCCTCACTCTCTCTCTCTCTCCCTCTCTCTCTCTCTCTCTCTCTCTCTACTGCTCTTTCTGTGGTGTGAGAGAAACAGTATCTCAGTGCTTCATAGACTGTGACAGAGTCAGACCTGTGTTCAGCGTGCTTACACTACATTGGTAAATGCACTTGGGACAGTTTTCACTTTCACTTGTTCTGCTTTATTTGTCGTTTTCACTTCAGTGCAAACTTTGAATAAACAAAGGATAGGGTGTCTCACTCATTTCTTGCTGAGTGTGCACAAATGTATGCAGTGTACCTTAATAAGACTGAGATACAGTATAGATGCTGTCTTAACAGCAGGACTTTTACACTTGTACAAGTCATTAGTTATGGCAATAGTATGAATATATAATAAATACTCATAGAGAATGCAGGATGTAGGAGAGTTGCATAGTGTGTGGTGTGTTGAGGAAGCTGTGTGCAGACTGCAGAGAGCAGTTAGTTTTGATCAGGGAGTTGAGATACTGCAGGACTGGCTAACATGGTGTCGTGTGAATGTCTTGTTGACTTTGTTGTCTTGTCTGAGACCCTGGATTTGTACATTGTCCAATAAAGGTCTCTCTCTCTCTCTCTCTCTCTCTCTCTCTCTCTCTCTCTCTCTCTCTCTCTTCTCTCTCTCTCTCTCTCTCTCTCTCATATCTACTTGTACTGTAGGCCCAGTCAGTAACTCTCTCTCTCTCATTCTCTCTCTCTCTCTCTCTCTCTCTCCCTCCCTCTCTCTCTCTCTCTCTCTCTCTCCCTCTCTCTCTCTCTCTCTGCCTCCCTCTCTCTCTCTCCCTCTCTCTCTCTCTCTCTCTCTCTCTCTCCCTCTCTCTCATATCTACTTGTACTGTAGGCGCAGTCAGTAACTGACAGTCTTGTATTTCCATTCTTAAAGGCCGGCTTTCCTGATTTTCAACCAGATTTGTGTCATTACAATGTCAGTAGTTGGATTAGATAAGCAGCCTTTATTTCCCCTCACTCAACCCTCCTGGCTGATCTCCCTTATCTTTCACATATTTAGTACACCGCTCTGACGTGTTTTACGTCACGACCGCATCAGAGCGGTGTACCACACTTGCGGTAGATCTGCAGCTTTAAACTACAACTCTTATGTGGGTGTGCCGCCATGGTCCCGCCTCTAGAGGGCCTCCACGCCCCTCCACAGCTCCAAAACCAAAACAGTGGGCAGCCATCTTTTTCCACCACATAGCCTAGGCTAGCTAACGTTAGCTCCCCTAGCTCCTTGCAAAGAACCATGGCTAGAATAAATATTTCTGGTGAAATTGAAGAGTTTGATATGGATGAAGACGATTTCCAAAGTGTGCTAATAAACTCTGACATTCAGGGCTAGCGAACGCCATATGAGCCAGACTCCAGTGCAGAGGAATTGCGGAATTGTATGGAAGGAGAGGCAGTTGAACAGGCCGCCGGAGACGAACCAGAGGCCGGGGCCCCGAGGCTCGCCGTGCGGGGAGACATTCTGCATCGTGCCGCTGCTGCAAATGTGCTCCGATGGATCGCTCTGCTACAGCGAGAGGCCAATTACTTCTTGAAGAAGTCGCTGAATATACCGAGGAACGAGGCCAAGGCCAGCAGCATCGAGTAAGTAATAGCAGAACGTGTAACAATACGTAACTATACTGTTTTGGTTTTAGAAGAGTTGCATCTGGGAATAAATTAAATAATTATGTGATGATGTTTTTCATAGCGATACAACCATACGTGTAACAATAACAATACGTTACTATACTGTGTTGGTGTCTGTGTAACGTTAGTCCTGATAGCTTGCAGTAGATTATGATGATAACCAATCGTTTTTTGCATCCTACTATTTAGCAGAACATTTGTATGTTGCATCTGGGAATAAATTAAATAATTATGTGATGATGTTTTTCATAGCGATACAATGATACGTGTAATAATACGTTACTATACTGTTTTGGTCTCATAGTGGCATCTGGGAATAAATTAAATAATTATGTGATGATGTTTTTCATAGCGATACAACCATACGTGTAACAATAACAATACGTTACTATACTGTTTTGGTGTCTGTGTAACATTAGTCCTGATAGCTTGCAGTAGATTATGATGATAACCAATCGTTTTTTGCATCCTACTATTTAGCAGAACATTTGTATGTAATGTCAAACGTTACACTGAAAATAGGCGTGCCGTTCGTTCTAATGTTTTTTCTGTTTGTTTTTGTTTTTTTGCTGACAGTGTCGCCTGATAGCCTATTCTACACGGCGAGAGAGGGAGGCATCGTCCTATTGTTTCGCCAGCGTGTGCTGTGCAGGCGATCTGTGTACCCTTCACCTGATGGATAATACCGTGGCTTCCAGCAAACATGCATGACACAGAAGAACTATTTGAACTCTTAAAATTAGGCATACATTTTTCATTATCTGTAGGCTACATCTTGGACAATGCAGATTAGAACTCTTTGAACTATGCTTTTTGAACGTCCATTTGTCATTGTACATAGTGTTTACATATTGTCAGAACTTATATTACAATTTCAAATATATGTTGCTTGTAGTTTGGTTATTTGCCAATATGGGGTTGTAAAAGCTGCAGCCAGGTTGATATTTACATTAGATGCAGTAGATTAGAGGTCTTTGAGCAGTTATTGCTGGCATCTATTCATTCTGCACCTGCATCAATACTTACTACTGTGTTAACCAAAGAAACGCAAACTTTTTACTGTTGTAAAAATAAAGTATAAACACATGGGATGCAGAGCTGTTGATTTTCACACCAACCTATAAAATGTCTTCATTTATGCCAGTAGAAATCACAGATCAGTTCGTCATAGAAATCCTACTGCATTTTCTAAGACAGTATATGGTTCTCAAACTTTTCATGTCAAGGACCCCTAAACTGTGCCAAATTAGACCACTGACCCTCATTTGATAACATTATGTTCCAGAGCACCACATCTGATAAGATTTTTGCTTTAGATGTTTTATTACAGAAAAGTGTATGAAACCCATGACCAAAATAGCCACATTCTGTCATTGTGTTTTATTGCAACCAGCCAACTCAGTCTTTTCCGACTCTGAGCTGTCTCCGTGGCTAGAACAGAACGTTGATAGTCCTCTTTCAAATGACTAGGTTATTGCAAACTCGCAGTTCCAAGCGAATGGAGGCCTATGCTAATGCTAGCTACCTAGCGTTTGGCTAGCCGTAGCGCTCAATCTTTTGGGGAAAAATGTGAAATAAGCGCTTTGCCCGTTTCCTCTGCTTCTCACCTCTTCTTTGCCATGCACGCGCTAACTACACATTTAACCCTTGCCATTATCGTTTGATGAAGAAACGAAGTAAAGATGAGTAATAGCAAGATTGCGTGAATTATGTTTTAGCCAGCGCTCCTGCAGCGCCTGCTTGCTTCTTCTTCTTCTATTGTGTTATGGCGGTTTTGCAAACAACTTTTTGTGCATTACCGCCACCTACTGGAGTTTGATGTCTTCAGAGTGGAAGGGCCTGCCTGCGGGCTGGGCGTGGACTTATTAGAAGGCCACGAGCCCAGTGCATTGTGGGAAGTGGAGTATTTCTGCCCCTTCGCACCCGCCCCGCCCCTCCCCTCCCACCCCCACCCCACCCCACAGAGTGCATTTTCTTTGATTTCTCTGGCTAGCAACCATCGATTCAAAAAATGTCAACAGATTCCAACTCCATAGGTGCGTGACATTTAATAGATCTTCATATTCACCACGGAAAAGCCATCCTTTAAAGGATGGCTTTACCGTGGTGAATATGAAGATCTATTAAATGTAACGCACCTATGGAGTTGGAATCCGTTGAAATTTTTAAAATTGGTCGTTTCTACACAAAGAAATCAAACAAAACCCACTCTGTGGGGTGGGGTGGGGTGGGGGGGGGCGGTTGCGGGAGGCAGAAATCCTCCACTTCCCACAATGCACTGGGCTCATGGTTTTCCAGTCCACGCCCAGCCCAACCCGCAGGCTCTGGGGGCAAACTCCTGTAGGTGGCGGTAACGCACAAAAAGCTGATTACCAACCGCCATAAAACAATAGAAGAAGAAGAAGAAGAAGAAGAAGAAGAAGAAGAAGAAGAAGAAGAAGAAGAAGAAGAAGAAGAAGAAGAAGGCGCTGGCTAAAAAAGATTATTCACGCAATCTTGCTACTACTCACTCAACTTTACTTCGTTTGTTCATCAAACGATAATGGCAAGGGTTAAATGTGTAGTTAGCTCGTGCATGGCGAAGAAGAGGAGAGAAGCAGAGGAAACGGGCAAAGCGTTTATTTCGCATTGTTTCCCAAAAGATTGAGCGCCACGGCTAGCCTAGGTCAGTGGTTCTCAAATGGGGGTCCGCGGACCCCCAGGGGTCCGTGGCACTTTGCCAGGGGGTCCGCAAAAAGTTTGCAAGTTAAAAAAAAAAAAAAAAAAAAAAAATAATTAAAAAAGAAAATGCTACATGTTACTTATTCCTTCTCAAACTACTTCCTACATGGTGCTAGTCTATCAAAATATATTGGCTGTCATTGATTGTGTTGCATAGTGGTTTTCTGTACTGTTGACAAATTGTGATATTGTAAGTCGCTTTGGACAAAACAAAAGTGTCTGCTAAATGACGTAATGATGTAATGTAAATGTAATGTAATAAAAAAAAAAAAAAAAAAAATTTTGCAAAATCTTCATAGTTCAACGAAAATAGTTTATGCTTTAAATCTAAAATGGTTCATGGATTACATTCTAATAACAAACCTATCAAATTAAAAGTCAAGCACGTTACCGTGGAAACAATTAAGCTTAGCCCAAAATCACAAATCAGAATGAGGGGGTCCCCGGTATATTTTCTATCTTGTAAGGGGTCCTTGGCTGAAAAACATTTGAGAACCTCTGGCCTAGGTAGCTAGCATTAGCATAGGGCTCCATTAGCTGGGACTGGGCCCTGCGAGTTTGCAGTATTAATTTCAAAGAGGACTATCAACATTCTTTTCTAGCCACGGAGACAGATCAGAGAGAGTGTGTGTGTGTGTGTGTGTGTGTGTGTGTGTGTGTGTGTGTGTGTGTGTGTGTGTGTGTGTGTGTGTGTGTGTGTCTTGTGTGTCTTGTGTCTGTAACGGTCTGTCTGAGAGGGTCATGGTCCTCCAGGGGGAGGTGGAGGAGGTCACCTGCCCTGACATGGTGGACGTCATCATCTTTGAGCCCATGGGCTACATGCTGCTCAGTGACAGATCCACACAGAGCTTCCTGTATGCCAGGAAGTGGCTGAAACCCAACGGTAGGAGCGGAGAAGATCAGCGATGCAAAGCAAACTGTCATGTCTCTGGTAGATTGTTGAGTGATAGCAGGCTCCACACGTTATGTTGCATGATAGTAATAACTCATTTGGAGCACACTATGACTCCCTTTACACCTTGCATTAAAATGTGTCTCATATCCAGATTGTATCTAGATATGACTTAACCTCTCTCTCTCTCTCTCTCTCTCTCTCTCTCTCTCTCTCTCTCTCTCTCTCCCTATAACGCCACTATAATCATAAAAGGAAGGAAATGGCATTGTGTTGCTGTAAATCATTCCCAACCTTTTTCATACTAAGGAGCCCTAATTTAGTTCACATTGGGGCAATGGACCCCATATGATGAGAGTTGGTCTCTCAGATGCAAATCTGATTTATTTTTTATTTTTTATGTAGCCTAGATATGATTTTGTCCAGAATTCTATATATATTAGGTTGAGAGATAACAGAGAATCCTGGAATCCTCTCAAGGATTGGTGGTCACCGGACCCCACATTGAGAACCACTCAACCACTTTGATTGTGCAGAGAGAAGAGACAGAGGAGGACTCTTCTGTTCCCCTTTTTCACAAAAGCAGCCTACAGCCTAAAATGTATTTTCCTGGTTCACTTTTGACGGGGCGGAGAAGGCAGGTGAAGTGACACTCACCTCCGACTTATAGGCACTGCCTCTGTCTGTGACAAGCGGCTTGTCCAGTCGTATGCAGTGGTTCGCGCAAACAGATGCGGGATTCCCGCAATCCTGTACCCAATTTCAGACACTGATTGTGCAGAAAAAATTGTGCAGAAAAATCGCACACCAGCGATTTTTGTTTGTGTTTGTTTGTTGTTGTTTTGTGAGAGCTACAGAGTGCCCTAGCCGAACTGGTGCCCGAGGCAGGAGGCTGTTTCACCTGTACTGTAGGGTGAATGTTCTGCGGCCCTGGTGTAGCTCTGCTCTGCGCTCGAGAGGAAAAAGCAGAGGTGCACTACACCTTTTGACAAGAATCACGAAAAAGGGAGAAACAAAAATTAAAAAGGGACTTTATGGCGGTGTAGAGGACAAGTTGGACAAGGGAATAACGTGGAGAAATCTCCCATTGTGATTACATGAGCGTGTTGAGAGTGGGGGGTTTGTACTGACTATTGTGCTGTGCTGCGATAACGAGGCTCGCGTCACCAGGCTCTTTTAACGATACTGTACTTACATGGGAGTCAATGGAGCCAATATCTAGTTCGCCACTGAATGATCAAATTGATATAACTTTCAACCATTTTGAGCAACGCTGTTTCCATACAGGCCAGCGACCAGCGTTGGCTAGTTGTTGATATTCATAAAGATTTTGTAGCTCTCATATAACTTATTTTCTAGGCGGTGATCAAAACTGTCATGGCGTCGTCAATTTCCGGAAAAAAATTCCTCACCTGAGCACAGCCAAAGAGTATATATAGTGAGACAAGATGAGACTTTTGCTTTGCTTTTCCATATAGGTTTTTTCAAATCAAGCAGCATGCCGTTCTGCCAGAAATCTGGGGCATTTAGTTCTGCTTTAACTACAGTAAATAGGGCCTATTGACTATTTTCTGAAAATTGCATGGAAGAAAAAGCATACATTTACGGTTCAAAAGTCATAAAGTGGTCCTCATTTGTTAGAATGATCTTGCTGAACACAAACTTTGCTGTTTCATAAACATTTGTTGACCACAGACCTTATTTCATGTATTTAACCAAAATCCCCATACAAAAACCCTATTGTCTTTTACACCTACGAACCAGCATTGCAGGGACTTCTGGGTAAGCCTCCAAAAACATGTCCTCCCTGCAGTGGTGGTACTCTATAGTAGTTCAAGTGAGTCAAGACGTATGATAGTTCAATAAGAAAATAGAGATCCCAAAGCTTATTACTGTGGCCATACACCAGATCAGCAATACGTCATTTTGTATGCGGCTGCTGGCGGCACATGTTCCCGCCCCCTTTTAGGGAAAAACTCTCCCCGTTGACCTCAATGTAAAATACCACTCCCCAAAGAAATTATAGAAAAATAACAGAATCGATCTCGTTTATTAATGACCCCAAAACACCATGACATGACAATATATTACAACTCGGCTGGCCGCACAATGAGCAAGATACATCTGAAATATGACTTTGACCCGTCTAAAATCATGTGAGTCATGACCCGTCTCTGACCTCAGTTCCGGTGTCCGCTTGTTGCTAATTTAGTCTTCCGACATTAAATGCTGTTGTAGTGGAGCCCAGCGTCGTTGTAGGCTACTTGAGTATGAGTATGTTTTCTCCCTAAAAGGGGACGGAGCCTAATTGCAGATCTGATGTATAGTAAAAAATACCAGTAGGCTATGAGTCAAACAAGTTAAACAATCTAACAATAATATCTAAATAGCCTACAGTAAATGAATACAGTAGGCTAAAGTGAGCTCAAACCAAAAGTTAATTAGGCATAATAATATGAGTTACTTTGAGTCAAAATTGACAAGACTATAGGTCAAAAACCACATTTAGCTGGCCACGGTAATATCAATCAAATATATTGCTTTATCTAACACGTTTTTTTCGCATCGTCACCCTCTTAAAATAATGGCCTAAGTCACTTTTTCAAGTTTTTTAGAAAACATAAAAAACTTAACCAAATAATAATAGATATTTATTCATCATTCCACAAAAAGATGTTATGACAATAGATGACTATTGACATACAAATAACACTGTCTGTCAATTATGTAACATAAAACGATTATATGACTGATTAAATGACTTACGCCAATTTACAAACATGCCATTGTGACTTAGGCAAAACAAAATTGACTTACAGTTGCATTTTATGTCAAGCGTATGTCTTAGGCCGTTTTACTTTTTGCCTCAGTCACATTGTCTTGACTTAGGCAAAAATAAAATGGCCCAAGTCACACGCTTGACATAGGCCATTGCAGGAACAGCCTGATCTTTTCAATTAAGGACTTCAGCCATTTTACCAGAGGTGGCCAGCATTATGAAGAGATGATTTAGGCAAAAATATCATTTTCCTCAAAAAGTGACTTATGCCATTATTTTAAGAGGTTGACGATATGAGATCGGATACATCTTTTATAATGACACTCTGTCTTTCCTGCCTTACACTGTGTTGCCTGTATTGATCTACTACAGTAGGAAGTGAATCTTTTACTGCACTGTCTCCACTCACTTAAGCTACTCTGGAGAAGAATGTTGCTAAATGCCTGAGATGTGAATGTAAAAAAGAAAACACAGTGGTGGTAACTGTAAATGACACTTGATTCTGTCTTCATCCAGGACACTTTTGATATCCAGGTTCTGATGGCCCGGTCTGTCAAGTACTGCATCAACTTCATGGAAGCTAAAGAAGAAGATCTGCTCAGGTTAGGTGGAAACACAGTGAGGTTTCAAATGATCTTCATCTGAAAAGCTTCATCAACAGAAAATCCATGGGAAAAGTGCATTTCTTTCATCCCCTTTGAACATCTTGTTTGACACTGGGAGATGAACATCATCATCACTGTACCTGAAGATGGCATCTGCCTGTTCAAATTCTAGCCACTTCTCTTATCTTGTAGTCATTATTGAAAGAGCACATGGCCAAATGGCACTATATCTGTTCAGTGGCCGTTATGGCTGCTCCTCTACTGTACCCCTGGACCGAGTCTAAAGCGGAAATGAGCTCTCCAGCGCCCCCATGTTGTTGTCGTTTTGACGGTGTTATGTGAATCTGCCTTTTTTACGAGAAGCCACACCCACTGCCATGCCTGCCTTTGGCCAATCAGTGCAAGAACTTACTTAATACTCGCTTAGCTGGTATTATATGAATCTGTTCATTGAGTTAAGCTTGCAATAAGGTATATTTTCAGACCACTAGAGGGTGACAAAGACTGCACCAAATAATTTAAATTATGGTATATCTCTCTACTAATTCCGTGGTGTGTGTGTGTGTGTGTGTGTGTGTGTGTGTGTGTGTGTGTGTGTGTGTGTGTGTGTGTGTGTGTGTGTGTGTGTGTGTGTGTGTGTGTGTGTGTGTGTGTGTGTGTGTGTGTGTGTGTGTGTGTGTGCGTGCGTGCGCGCGTTTCAGAATGGAGATTCCCTTTGTGTTCAGGCTGCTCTGGTCTGGTCCACGGCCTGGCCTTCTGGTTCGATGTGGCTTATCTGGGATCCAAGTAAGAAGTGTATTTATTTATGCACGATATTGGATTTTTTTTGCCGATATTTTCCAAGTCTTTTGGCCGAATGCCAATATCGATATATGTGAGCATTTCTTTCCACATGATTTCACAGAACCTCAAGTCTCTCCTGTAGCGGAATTAACACATTTATTATTATGCCTGCTCTTATTGTGAAGGCCCACTGGCAGATGCAGACATAAATGTAATCCTTTTCAAAATGTACACAATCACTGGGCAAATAAATAAGAAAACTATTTCAACTTAGGGGTAAACAATTGATGTAACATTTTGCAAGATTCATCCGACTTAAACAGGCTTGGACGATGCTCTCCCTGGGTTAGGGTTAGCATTATTAAAGCGTCATGTTATCGGCCTGTGATATCAGCAGAAATGTTTGTTTGGGGGCCGATATTTCATTTCAAAACCTTTATCGGCCGATATAACGATGCCGTGCCGATATCATCGTGTATCTTTAATTGAGGATACAATGCTACAAGTCACACCTTTAATCTCTTTCATCGCCCCGCCCCCCCCCCCCCTCTCTCTCTCTCTGTGGAGGTCAACAGTGTGGCTCTCCACAGCTCCCACTGAGCCGCTGACACGCTGGTACCAGGTCAGATGTTTGCTTCAGACTCCGCTGTTTGCCAAGCTGGGACAGACTCTGTCTGGGAGCGTGCTGCTCACCGCCAACAACAGGTAGGTTACACCTCAAGCCTGGCTTTACCTGCTGCTGTCACACTTGTGTGCTGTTGCTTTTCATTCTTTCCATGAAATTTCCCTTTACTCAATCTGGTTGTCTCACTGAGATCAAGATCTCTTTTGTGAGGTGGTACTGAAAAGTATGTATAAAAAAAGAATAAAGGAAAAAAGAATAAAGGAACATGAATAAAACAATAGAATTGATCAAGCGGTCAGTAGTCTCTCGCTTGCCAGACTCTCCCTACAATTGGGGAGAGTCCGGCTGTACTGGCGGGCACTCTGGTATAGCTTTGGGAAAGGCTCTGTTTACCTTTACAGCCAACCACCGGAAGTACCAAGCTGGCACATTCCAGGTCCAATGGTTTTCAGCAGGTAGCAACAAGCTGATGATGTTGTTTCACAGCAGCTAGGGCAGACTTTATAAAAACAGTGACAAACATCATGTGAAATATTACTTTACAGGTTCAAGTAGGCTGCAGGACGTTTTTTTGATTTTGCCTATTACCTGTGAGTGTTAGGGTGGTTTAAACATCCTGATCATGTGACCTCGCATTCTGTTTCACTCCAGGGTTCAGTCTGGACTTCCAGCCGCCCACACAGCCCAGTCGCCAAAGAAATGTTAAATATCAACGTTTGTCCACGTTTCTACTTCACAATTTTGGCTGGAAAATTGGGGGGGGTGTTGGTTAGACTCAATAAGGGGGGGGGGGGTGTTGGTTAGACTCAATAAGGGGACATTCACACCAAAAGCGCTTTTTTCAGTCAGAACGCTATGAAAATCATGTCGAGGGAACTTCCATTGTGCACAAAACACAGCGCACGGAGCGTTTTTTTTTGCGCTTCGTTTTATTTTCCCCTGCAGTCACGCGCACTAGAGTTGAGCACACAACGACCACACGGACGGTAGCCAGCTGGTTTTGTCTGTTTGATGTTGTTCACTGTCAACATGAAATTATTGCCAATTCTGGCAGCAGCGAGGTTGAGGATCCCTCTGGGAGGAAAAAATTTAGGAGTAAAAAGACGAGCAGCGCGCTTTTCTTCCGAATGTTCCAACTTTTTCAGCTTTAAAACGCCCAGAGCGCTCCTCCAAAAAGACGAGACGCCACCAGCGTATAAACGCCAGGTGCGTTCTTTGAAAGAGGAGCACGTCTAGCGCGTCCTTACATAGAGAATGAATTGCAGAAAGACACTGGCAGCTACAAAAACGCTTTTGGTTTGAATGTCCCCTAACAATTAAACAAGAACCAGACATGCACCAGCAGAGCTTCTCAGCGGAAATATTTTTTCACCGTTCTTCTGCTACTGTGATTGGCTGAAGGAGTTGTCTGTCAAGGAAAGAACCTCTAACCCGCCACGCCCCCACCTCGGCTGCTGCTCGGCTGATCCCTCGTATATGAGTGTACCTTAAAGGGATAGTTCGGATTATTGGACATCAAGTTGTATGAACTCCATACCAGTTGAAGTCCATACCAGAACCTGAGTACACAGTGTTAGTGACCGCCGCGGATGCAGTGCGCAGAGCCAGAAAGTAGTGCCAATAAATAGCGCGGTCTGATCAACAGCAAGACTGAGGTTTTATTGTTGAAATGAGAAGTCATAACACAAGCATGCTTTCTTTAGGAGTAAAACTTGATAACTCCGTGACCCTAGAATGTCCGTCGGGACTCATTTTTCTCCACTCAGATCAAGCTAGAGCTCCGCCCACGGGACTCATGGATCGGCAAGTCAGCTCCCCAGACACTCTACAATCCAAACTATCCCTTTAAAACAAATAATCACCAAACTGTCCTTTTCCCACTGTAGGCAGAACTATGACATCACCAAACTGTCCTTTTCCCACTGTAGGCAGAGCTATGAGGTCACCAAACTCTTGTTTTCCCACTGTAGGCAGAGCTACAGTATGACATCACAAACCATTTACCACTGTAGGCAGACCAATGACATCACCAAGCTGTCCTTTTCCCACTGTAGGCAGAGCTATGACATCACCAAGCTGTCCTTTTCCCACTAGGCAGAGCTATGACGTCACCAAACTCTTGTTTTCCCACTGTAGGCAGACCAATGACATCAGCAAACCTGTCATTTTCCCACTGTAGGCAGAGCTATGACATCACAAACCTGTCCTTTTCCCACGCAGAGAGCTATGACATCACAAAGCTGTCATTTTCCCACTGTAGGCAGAGCTATGACATCACAAACCTGTCATTTTCCCACTGTAGGCAGAGCTATGACATCACAAACCTGTCCTTTTCCCACTGTAGGCAGAGCTATGACATCACAAAGCTGTCCTTTTCCCACTGTAGGCAGAGCTATGACATCACAAACCTGTAATTTTCCCACTGTAGGCAGAGCTATGACATCACAAACCTGTAATTTTCCCACTGTAGGCAGAGCTATGACATCCACATCACAGCCACAGTCGACCAGTCAGGCTTCAGATCATGAAACACCCTGGACCTCAAAAACCCTTTCTTCAGGTGAGTGCACTGCACCTGCTTCCTCCCCGACACCCTGACTCACTATTACAACCAGACAACAGTCACCATCATGACTGACTGACATCATATTATCATATGGATACTGTAGTGAATTCAACTTGGGCGTGTGATCATTCCCTTATATCACACAGAAGCTGACTTGTGTGACTGGCTTGCTTTGGGAAATTCAATAAGAAAATGTCTTATGAATGTCTCCACAACTGCCTTCCAGGTGCCAGGTGATCAAGGTGCTTTGCCTCCAAGTAGTAGTAGCAGCAGTTAAAAGTGGGATTTCACAGGGGCTGTGTGTGTGTGTGTGTGTGTGTGTGTGTGTGTGTGTGTGTGTGTGTGTGTGTGTGTGTGTGTGTGTGTGTGTGTGTGTGTGTGTGTGTGTGTGTGTGTGTATGTGTGTGTGTGTGTGTGTGTGTGTGTGCGCGCGCGCGTGTGTGTGGTGGAGGGGGGGGGGGGGGGGCGTTTAAGGGGCATGCTCCTAGGAAGTCTTTGTTTACAACATGATTTGAGCCAATCTGTGTAGTTTCACCTGTTTCTCATTATGATACGATGATAGAAAACAATAATCATATTTCCGTCTTTACAGTATTTTATGTTGTATTTTCCTTCCAAATGACAAGGCACCAAATCCGGGTATTATGTCTCCATAAAGGAGAGACATCTGGTCACACTAGAGCAGGTGTCAGCAACCTTGGTTACGGGTGCCACTGCTGGCATGCCAAGGGTTAACCAGTGGCATGGCAGCCACTGCCAGTAGCGATAAGTGCGAAATTGATTTTGTTTTTCTGTAGAAATGTTGAAGTGCCAAATTACCTTTTTCCAAAGGTTTCATTCATTCATTCATTCATTCATTCATTCATAACCTAATAGTGTAAGCATTGTGTGCAGGATGCCGTCGTGGCTGCATGGCTAGAGGCCTCCAGACCTGGAAGGAGGAGGAGGTCTAGAGTGGGGAGCCTCTCTCTTCCAATATGCAAGGTGAGGAGTACAATGGTCAACTTAGAGGAGAATTACAGTTTTTTTTTACACCCCGGATCTTATTTCCAGCTTAAAATATTATCACCCAGATAACTTTTGGTTTCATTCGGATCCTTTTAGAAGAAGCTATAGAGAGTATTTGACTGACGTAAGTCACGCCCGGTCACGCCCACCCACTATTGTTGACATTTCCGCGGCGCGCTCTCAAAGTGACTGACAGCCTGGTGATAGCAGCAGCAGAGGAGGACCCCAGCATGGACGCAACAGCCACCGTTACTAACTTATTTAATACCGTTTTTACTTTATCAGGAGCTATTTCACAACAGCGATGGTGTAGGCCTACTGTGTAACACACGGCTGTAGCAATAGCAGCAAAAAAGTTAGTTAGTTTTTATGCAATCCCTACACTGTCCGCAAGGGAAAGAGACAGACGCTGATGTCGGTGGCACAAAAGTAAGAATGTCACAGACCTTGCCACAGATGAAATAGTTACTGTATAGGACTCAAGGGATTTGAAAGTCTTCAGCTCCTGAGACGTGTATGCTACTGTATTCACAGGTACTTATAAATGTCCGGGTACGTTATACCTGGCAATAATGAAAGATCTTTACTCATGGTGGCATGGTGCAAGTTCCCTTCTTTTTTCCAGCAGTGTATATGACCAGTGAATTCCCTTTAATTCCCCTGCACCCTGCAGATCTTCACCATGCAGAGAAGACCAGTGGTTGCCAGATCCCCACATGCAGGTCCTGTCCAATACCAGTTTGAGGAGGACAGCAGCGAACATGGCCTGCCAACCACCTGTTCCTGGAGTGTTCCCTCAAGTAGACTGCTGACTGGTCCCATCACCAGCTTCTTCTGGACATCTACACCTTCTCAACAAGCTTCCCAGACTCCCCCCCCCCTTCCCCCAACACCCATCCAGCCAAACGTTCAGGGACACATGTACAGATCCACTCGCACACCAAAAGGATTGGCACAATGTTTTTGTTAACCCCTTGTATTTACTTTTACTACAACCAGTTTTTGTATTGCTGCATAACCATGTTGTAACCAACTGACATATTTCCCTCATTGTTGTCTCAGGAATATAACATTTGTAAGTATCTGAGAGGGTTGCAGCTACCAAAGATGTGTAGCCTACTACCTCCATTTCCATGTCTACTTACCTTTCTCATCCACAATGCTGAACTTCTACATTCCATCATAATCTGGAGCATTTACATATAAGAAAGATGAGTTGATCAATACAGAGGTACCTACAGTTTCCTGTTTTCTGCTCTCATCATTAACAGGAAGCCAACTTGACTGTCAAATTAAAGTTACTTTTTCTAGATCCTCAACACCAGCAACTTGACTGCAGTGGTGGAGGAAATGAGTAAAAGTACAGATCTTCCCAGAAAATGACTTTGGTAGAAGTTGAAGTCACCTTTATTACTAATGTTACTTGAGTAAAAGTCTTACGCTATCTGACATTTATTTACCTTTACTTTATTAAGTATCAAAAGTAATTTTCTGATATTCTGGGGTATTGAAAGTACAATTAAATGCTGTTAATAAAACAAACAAAAGATATGCCTGGGCTTGGGAAGTGGGAGTGGAAATCATCTTCTTCTTGCCAAACAATATTCTGGTGACAGCTCGCGGAAACACATATGTTCGCTTCACTTTTGCCTAGCAGGAGGGAGCAGGGGCGTGTCTGTTGTATGTTATACAGTCAATGGTCACAATAGACAGCCTTCTACTTAATATGACCTCAATAAGCACTTGAAACATAGGCTACCACATGCATGAATTAGTATATTGATATGCTTTGAAAAGTTAGACCTGGGGATTCAAACTGTGGACCTTTATACTGAGTCAGGAACGTAGATCAGCCATTCCCAATTTATGGGCCGGGGCCCACTGGTGGCCAACAAAGCTATTGCAAGTGGGCCACCAAATAATTTGCAAAACATTACGATTTTTGTGAGTGTATGTGTATATGTATGTATATGTATATATATATATATATATATTTCAATCATGAGAGACCAGAGGGTAGAATTAACAAGCAAGCTTTATTCAAGAATGGCATGGCGATAAGATCTATGGCATGAAACGGCATGACGGCTAATTCTGATGGCATGGCAGCATGGCAACTAGTTCTTTGGCGTAATGACTCCATGGTAAGATGCCTCTCTTCTTGAGGTGAGAGAGGGCATCTGCTCGGACTAGGATAGAGAATCCCCCCCCCGTAGTGGATTCTTCAGGAGTCGACATTGGTGGTGGACTGGGGAGGTGGGTGGGGCGAAACGCCGGTACAGCGACCAGAAGGATCAGGGAAAGAGGACGATGACACGCTGAGCATGGCTATAAGTACTGCCACGTCATAGCCTCGGCATTGACGACATTACCCGCGTCATATTGGCAAGTTGAGGGGCTGATTGGCTGTTGAGGATGGGGTGATGGGACACGCGTCACAGCGGACATCACAATAGGATTACACTTGTCATCACACTAGGATTACATATGACATGAGGCAGCGTGTCTGGTCTTCATCTTGAAACTAGGTCGAGACCACCATATATATATATATATATATATATATATATATATATATATATATATATGTGTTGTAGGCTAATGTAATACGGCTACATGTTTGCATAACAAGTTTGTGTCACAAATAGCCCTGCAACATGAGTCAGAGCTAAAATGTGGAGTAGGGTCCACACAAGTTTGTTGTTGGTGAAAACAGTCAAGAACCACAAAATAATGTTTGAGGCCTGATCCTCATGAAGGTAATTTATAAAGTATTTTCAGGGATTGTCATGTTGTGTGATCACATAGGTCTAAGTTCTTATAAAGATATTATGAAATATTACAGTAATGATGGGTTTATAATAAATGATGAGCTGTAAATATGGACAGAGCTTAATAATCAATCAGATAATAGAATCAATAAACAGCTAAATTTGCAACAATGACATGTGAGACTTTTCCAATGAATCATTAATGTGATGCTGACATGTTTCTGAAAACACAAACAAACACATGGAGAGTCTCAGCTAAAATAAAGTGACAAAAAGTGTTTTCCAAAGGTTTATTGTAGGAAAAGACATCTCACTCCAGTAGAAATATAGGAATATATAAGAGTCATAAAAATTAAGGCGCCAACAATATTAAAACAGCTGATTGTGTGATTTTACAGATCAAGTTAAAGGACAGATTGGTAGGCGAGCGCTCACTGGGAATGGCATTGCCGTGATTGGATGACTACCCTGTCAGTCAAGCTCCTCACTACCTGACGGTGGTTACACCCTCCTGCTGTATAGTTTTTCATATTTCTGGTGATTATGCACACACAGTATGATCTTTATTCCACATGTTTAAAAGTAACGGGGAGGGAATATTTTTGGATTGAGAATAAATTAAGAAATAAATACGCTTTTTATAAATTCATTCGTTTTTTTGTCCGATGACAATTATTTCACTGAATATCAATAATTGTAATCAAAATTGAATCCATTGTCATACTTTTTGAACAGGTTAGAGAGATTGTCCAATCATATCATTATTGGACAGGCCTCTGCCGTACAAAGGCAAAAGACCTAATTGCCAGAGTGTAGAACTGAGAAAATTGTTGTTGTTGTTTTGTTTGTTTTTTGTCGAGCCAAATGAATTGTAGGCAGAATGTCTTTATTTTATCAAGTTATTTACCTACATAAAAATATTGAGCTCCAACTTGACCTTTGACCCTTATTCGGAAGTTACTGTATGTCGGCCTTTGCATTGTCTTAAGTGGCCATGCCAAGGCAAAAGGCATTAACTTCCATTTGATCGCTCACTTGATTGGATGTAACTTCTCAGAGGACGATGTTTGCAATAGATTGTTATTGCATAACAATAAAATGTGAACTATGTATTTAATTGTGAATTGTGACTGCTGAGCTGGTGTGTGTGATTAGGCTAGGAGGTGTGTGTCTAACGTTATGTGAGTCCTAATTTACTCACACTGCCACAGACTGGCAGGGAGGACTAGCCTGCATGACACGAGAAAAGCATTCATTCCAAATCATTTATGATTACTTATAGCTGGAAAGCCATCTAGTTATTGTTTATTTCCTATGCTTTGTATTCTGATCGCATTATATGGGAGCAGTTTGGTTAGCCTAAGCTAGCCCACGCTTGCTAGCTAGATAATAAGTAATGTTATAGCCTAAAAACAACCACTGCAACATTTTACACTTTAGTCAAGCTACTGTGTGTGTGTGTGTGTAAATGCTTCAATGACAGATATTAGGCATAACACCTTAGCTCCAGCGCGGTAGGCTAACTAAGCTACACTTTCATGTACAGCAAAACAAAGGCAGAGAACAGTAACTGATGTTACTGGAGTCTGCCTTGGCTTCTATACGACTTTTGGAAGTTACTGCAAAGTCAACCCACTATTTTCTCCAAAAACACAACAAAATTGACTCAAGATATTTGTCCACATGATAAAGCAGGCTTGAGGCAGAAACAGTAGCTCGTCCTCTCCAGCAGGTGGGAGCATGCACTGAAAACACAAGAAAGCAGGTTGAATTCCCAGCTGACTTTTCCTTCCAGGAGACAAACAGACATGTTTAGGATTCCTACCTCAGTTAGTGGGAACCAGAACCCGACCTGATTTAACACAAGAGAAGAAGACAATGCTGTTATTTTAGTCGTTATGTTATTGTTCTGTAAAGGCTGACAACTGTTCTGAACTTCACCTGGAGCCTTCTTGAACTAACTTATAGCCTATTATTACCTTTTAATAAAAAGTGAATGCTACTTACTACACTGTGATGCACAGTTGGTTTCACTACTGTTGACAAAATATACTATAAGTCGCTTTGGACAAAAACATCTGCTAAAACAGGGGTCCTTAAGCGGGTTCAAGGGGGTCTCCAGCAAAAAGGGCAATAATTTATTTTCACAATAATTACATTGATAAATAACAGAATGACTATTTTGTTCATGGCTTTCATACACTTTCTGTAATAAAACCTTGGGGGAAAAACTTATAAAATGGGGTCCGTGATCTAATTTGTCTCAGTTTAGGTTTCCTTGACGTGAAAACGTTTGAAAACCACTGTACTAAATGACATAATGTTGTGATGTAATGTAATATAAGTAAATGTCATGTGATGTAATGTAGCTTGATAGTGAACTGGTCTAGTGGACTGACCTTGGGCCTTCCTCCTGTAGTAGATGAATCCAGCCAGAGGTAAGATCAGACCCAGAGCCAGTCCTGAGGCTCCGATGGCCAGCTTGTTTCTCACAGACTCAGACATCGAGGGGTCTGTTGAGACAGAGACAGCTCAAACAGACGACCTGGACAGCAGGCGGGATTGGCCACGCACAATTGGGGAGAAAGTGTGTGTGTGTGTGTGTGCGTGCGTGTGTGTGTGTGTGTGTGTGTGTGTGTGTGTGTGTGTGTGTGTGTGTGTGTGTGTGTGTCTGTGTGCGTGCGTGCGTGCATGCGTGTGTGCGTGCGTGCGTGCGTGCGTGCGTGTGTGTGTGTGTACATGTGTGCGTACATGTGTGCGTACATGTGTGCTGTCGAGGGGGGGGGTTGCAGGTAGTTACCCCAGTCCAGGACCACAGGCTCCATCAGGCTGGGATGCTCCACCACACAGGAGATCATCTCTCCAGACCTGTTCAACACAAACACACACGCACACACACACACACACACACACACACACACACACACACACACACACACAGTTTATGGGAATGCAAATTTAAGTTCAGCATGATAATCTTCACAAACAAATAACTGTTATGACTTTTGGAACGTAAATGAATTTTTATCAAATGCTTCAAAAGGCAACCCAAATTTGCGCTCCCATAAAGTTTCTGGATAAAGCCTACAAAAATATGTCATCCCTGCGGTAGGCCTACTCTATTGCTGATTACAAACATACATTTATTTTTATTTATTTTATTATGGCATCTGATAAAAATATGAAATAGCCTTAAAACGTATACACGGTGAAAATGACAGGTTTTACATGGTCGACATATAGGCTATACCTTTTTACTGTTTTATGTTTGTGGGGATTATATATACATATAGGCTATAGAGACAGTCGGCATGTGTGGGAATGCCCATAAAATGTTATGGCGCGTGAGTGGGGTAAAACCGCCCATATATCTCAATGGGCTGACTCACCAAAGGAAGGTACTGCGGCTCTAGACAGTTTTGGGGATTCTATTCTGTGTGGGTTTGGGTTGTGTGTGGGTGTGGGTGTGGGTGTGTTCGTGGGTGGGTCGTTGGGTTGGGTGTGTGTAGGGTTGACTTTCTCTGGAACTGGTCTAAGATCAGTCATCTACAAAGGATAACATGAAGTAATTTGATCACAGGGACTTATAATGTACAATTAAGCATCATTGGAAGAGTGGCAGAATATGCACGCACTCAATATTCAGACTATTAGATAAATCTATATCTAAAGGAAAGTTGCACGCTCTTCTCTGGGTTTGTCTCTGTGTCTCTGTGACATTGTCATGACATGACTCACCTGGGCGTGTACTCCAGGTAGGACTGGATCTGGTAGTACCAGTCCCCGTCCCCCATCTCAGTAGTGGAAGAGACATCAGAGGTGATGTGCTTTCCGTCTCTCAGCCAGCTCACATCGATTTGTTTTGGGTAGAAGTTGATGGCGCTGCACATCAGCATGGCAGTGTGCCTCCCACCAGAGGGCGTCACTGAGCTCAGTCTGACAGAGGGTTCAACTGTATAGGAGACATTAGTAGTAGTAGTAGTATTATCATGGCAGTGTGTTTCCCACCAGGGGGCGTCACTGAGCTCAGCCTGACAGAGTGTTGGTTTAGGGCCTAAACCAAGTCTGCAAAGCTACAAGCACATTTTCTGCTTTCACTTTGAATTCTCTATCACACTCACTTTTTGCAAAACACTGCACACAGTAATGTGTAGTTTTTTCTTCTTCTCTAGTCTACATTAGACACAACATTCAAAAACAAAAATAACTATGTTCATTTGGAAGCCCTCGCAAACGACATTTACCAACTGGCTACATCCACTCATCACACATATAAGCATTAATATGTGAACTGTTCATCCTGAAATCACAGCTTTAGCACTGTGAAAAAGCCAAACGTGCATCATTCATTTTGCAAACTTGGGGATTTATACGTTTATTGGCCTAGTTTGTGTGATTTTATTGGATTTTTTTATATGCTGGCCATGGAAACCATCTACTTAAAAACCAACAACAACATTGGTATCTTGTGAGATATAGAAGGAAGCTTCTGAGCAATTTTAAATTATTGAAATTGAATTATGCATCTATACATGTATGACTTGAGTTCAAGATCATCCATATCAGACTAGTCTACCCAACCTTACAATAATTCATACAATGTTGAAAAGACATACAATGGTTTTGAATGCAGTGTCTCATTTTACCAGTGATTTGTGGAGTTTTGCAGTTTGTGTTAAGAGTTTTGAGAAAATGAGCCCTTTCAGAAACTCATAGTACTACTAGTTGCAGTATCAGTGTTTTACCACGAGATGGCGTCACTGAGCTGAGTCTGGTTCAGATTTTGTGGACAACAAACCATAAGGAGAAACAATGTTATGAATGTATGTATTAAATATGATTATGAAGGACCTTGCATAATACATTTCCTTGTAATTATTTTGTATAGTATTTTTTTTAAGTGTGGAGTGAATTAACATTTCCATGTCACAGTTGCTCAAGTGACATCATCATCATCATCATCATCATCATCATCGGTGGCATCATCCTTCATCATTATCATTACAACAAATACAAACAATGTATTCAAACATAACTTTTCTGATTTGGCTCCTACAGTCTGTATCTACCTATGAAAATAAACCTAAGTTGAGGTCAATTTAAACATTTAAAGTAGAAACACTAACATCTTGATAGAATCTATTTCCAACTGAATTCATATTGTGTTGAAATTAAATTCAAAGACTAAGAGCTCTGTAGACATTTACATCAGTGATGTGTTTCTTATTATTGTTGTTTATTTCATGGTGTTGATAGAGAGCAGCAGCTCACCTGTCTTAGACAGAGCAGACTCGTACCGGATCTCAATGTTGTGTTTGCAGAAGGCCTCCTTCTGAGCCTTCATCTGCACCAGGTATCCAGGCACGCTGTTGTAGTACGCTGCTTGGTACAGCCCCCACTCGCTGTATCCAACATGTTTCCCCACACTGCTGCTGAACCTGACTAACTCTACCTTGTTGTAATAATCAGATCTTATGTACTCTATGTCCTTCAGCTCAGTGGAGTTGAACACACAACGGTCCACCACATATTCCTCAAATCCATCTGGAGATCAAAAACAAAAAAATCTGATTCAGAGATATAAATATAAAATCATGAACATTCAAAGTTAACAGTATGATCTATGAGCTAGTTATTGATCAGGTATTGCTGTATTGATCCTACCTGCTTCATACAGACTGATGAAGAAGAGGGAGAAGAGCAGAACAGATGTAGCCATGTTCCTCTGCTGAGTTCATTAACTGACTGACTCAAACTGGGTCCTGCTATAAAAACCAATGTAGGAGCCACACACTGGTCACATGACCAGCATCACCTGTTGCCAGGCAAACAGCCAAGCCTAAAGGCTGCTGGTGGCAGAGCCAGCTGATCATCGCAGAGAACTACATTGACCCTGTAATACTTATAATAACGTTATCTAGCTATAATCTATCGATTAGATCGATTAGATCTACACTAAAAATACTTATCATTAACAGTTTATTATAGAACTACAATATATCTAGATCAACTGCTATCTGGCAATCTATATTCTATTATGTGTCTGTTACAGACAGACAAACAGACAGACAGACAGACAGACAGACAGACAGACAGACAGGCAGGCAGGCAGACAGACAGACAGACAGACAGGCAGGCAGACAGACAGACAGGCAGGCAGGCAGGCAGGCAGACAGACAGACAGACAGACAGACAGACAGACAGACAGGCAGGCAGGCAGGCAGACAGACAGACAGACAGACAGACAGGCAGGCAGGCAGGCAGGCAGAAGGCAGACAGACAGGCAGGCAGACAGACAGACAGACAGACAGACAGACACACAGACAGACAGACAGGCAGATATAACAGTTCTGTGCTGATGAAAAAACATGTGTGTATCCTGATTGATCAGTTATAAACTGATCAAAGTATCAGTATCGTACACACTGATAAATAACTTGCAGTTTAATGTGGGACCAACAGCAGCCATCAGTGTGTGTGTGTGTGTGTGTGTGTGTGTGTGTGAGAGTGTGTGTGTGTGTGTGTGTGTGTGTGTGTGTGTGTGTGTGTGTGTGTGTGAGGCGTAGTGAGAGAGTGCGTGTGCTCGCGCATGCACATGCGTGCGTGTGTGTTCCTGTTTTAGTGCTTCTATCAGTTCTTTGAGGGAGTGTGCTCTTTGTTTCTGCTAGTACCTCTGTTCACTTGATCAGCAGGTCATATCTGTGTTCTATCACATCTTAACCCACCTCTTGTTGTTGCTATCAGCTCTGTTGTGTTTGCTGTTAATTAAACATTATAAAACAGATAGTTCCGTTCTATAGAGTCTATAGAATACTGCAGGGATGACATATTTTTGTAGGCCAACTCATGCTAGTTCTCAAGTGAGGCTGTTCAGATCTGGCATTTCACCTCAGCCATTTTGTGCCTAAAAGGCAGGAAGTAACAAAGGTGCAAGCAAAACATTGACGAGGGCCCATGAGGCACTGGAAGACCTAAATGATTGGAAGTTGTCAACCCTCATTAATGTTTACTTGCATCTGTGTTACTTCCTGCCTTTTAGACACAAAATGGCTGAAAAGGGCCCATCAAACTGGTCGACCTCCGATCTTTGGCACTCGGATCTCAGTAAAGGACAGGTCTGATTTGTGCATTGAAATCCGACTGAGGCAGCCAGGCCACCTTTGGAGGTGGCAGCTATGTCTCTATGACCTCCTCTGCAAAATAAGGGGAATCCTGGAACTCTCTCTTAAACGTCGATTAATTCTGAGCTCAAATTAAACTAATCGACAGCTCTGGGAGACCGTACCTTTGTATTTTGTAATACACTGTAGAATAAACAAAAACAGTAGAATATATGTATGTATGTGTGTGTGTGTGTGTGTGTGTGTGTGTGTGTGTATATATATATATACCGGTATATATATATTGTGGGGCGCCTGGCCTAGCGAGAGCTAAGTTCAAGCAACAATTAGCAATAAGTAGAGCCACAGTCCAGTTTAAGTTCCAAAAAGAATCTTATATTTATTAACAGGGGAGTGGGGGTGGGGACATAAGGCAACATAGGTTCTTCCCGTTCGGGGTACTGGCTTCACTCGGCCTGAAGAGAGAGAGAGCAGAACAGAGATAGTGTGGGTTATATGGGGGTTTAGGCCAGGCACTGGCTGTGGGCCTTCAGCACATAGCTCTTTAAACAATCTTCAGCCTGTAGCTCTTTAAACAATCTTCAGCGTGTAGCTCTTTAAACGATCTTCAGCATGTAGCTCTTTAAACAATCTTCAACAATTAGTACATTAAACAATCTTCCGCATGTTGCTCTCTACTCACGACCCGGAGGGTTTAGCTCGCTGTTCATCCAGGGGGCAGGTGGAGAGCTCCTTCACCAGCACCGTCGTCCTGAGTCTCTCCTTTCCTCCCTGTTTGCCCTCTGCTTAAAAGCCCAACGGTTAATTGCTGATGCAGCTCACCTGTTCCTGTTCCAGCATGTGAGCAGGTAATTAGGGAGGTACCTGCCCTCCATTACCTTCCCCAGTGGCCTGGTTCGGGGGAAGGGTCGCTGCTGTGGTCTATTTCCCTCTATCAGAGGCACTGGGGTGCCACATATCCCTCTCCCCAGCTCCAAGCCACTGCAGGGAGCGCTGGTCCATAGGCAGTCCTCCCTCCTTGACAAGGCATCCGCATTCCCATGGAGTCTCCCGGCCCGATGCTCCACCTGAAAGTGGAAGTTCTGCAGCTCCAAAAACCAACGGGTTACACGAGCATTCTTCTCTTTGTTCACAGACATCCATTTTAACGGGGCATGATCTGTGACGAGGGTGAACTTTCTGCCCAATAAATAATATTTCAGTTTTTCCATTGCCCACCTGACTGCCAGACACTCTTTTTCCACAGTTGCGTAGTTCTTCTCATGGCTTAAAAGCTTACGGCTAATGTAGGTGAGGGGGTGTTCTGCTCCATCCTGGATCTGGGACAATACGGCACCAACACCCACCTCCGAGGCATCGGTCTGTAAGAGAAATGGTTTTGAAAAATCTGGGGTTGTCAAAATCGGTTCCCCACAGAGAGTCTGTCGAAGGGACAGGAAGGCGGCCTCTGCCTCTGCTGTCCACTTTACCTGGTTTGACAGGTTCTTCCGGGTCAGTTCATGAAGAGGGGCTGCCATCGTGGCAAAGTTGGGAATGAACTGTCGATAATACCCCACCAAGCCCAAAAAGGTTCTCACTTGCCTTTTGGTTTGGGGTTGGGGCCAGGTAGTGATGGCCTCCACCTTCCTTGCCTGAGGTTTGACATTCCCTCGACCGACTGTGTATCCCAGGTAGTCGGCTTCTTCCAAGGCCAACCGACATTTGGCAGCATTGGCCTTCAGGCCCGCCTCGCCGAGGGCCCTCAGTACCCCATCCAGCCGAGTCAAGTGGTCCTTCCAGTTACTGCTGTGGATCACCACATCATCCAAGTAGGCCGCAGCATAGGCTTGATGAGGCCGAAGGACCTTGTCCATCAACCTTTGGAAGGTGGCCGGAGCTCCGTGGACTCCGAATGGCATGACGGTGTACTGGAACAGGCCCTCCGGAGTAGAGAAGGCCGTTTTCTCCTTAGCCCGTGGGGGCAAGGGCACCTGCCAGTACCCTTTGGTCAGGTCTAGCGTGCTGATGAACCGGGCTGGTCCCAACCTCTCGAGCAGCTCATCGACTCTGGGCATGGGGTAAGCATCAAACAGTGAAATCTCATTGAGTTTACGAAAATCATTGCAGAACCTGAGGGAGGTATCTGGCTTGGGGACAAGCACAATGGGGCTGCTCCAAGCACTGTTCGATTCCTCTATCACCCCCAGCTCTAACATCTTTCTCACCTCCACCTTGACGGCTTCCCGCCGAGCCTCGGGAATACGGTAGGGCCGTAGCCTCACCTTCTTGCCTGGCTCTGTCACGATGTCATGGGCGATAACTGATGTCCGCCCGGGTAGGTCCGAAAACACCTCTCGGTTTCGGTGCAGCAACTCCGTTAGCTCTTGATTCTGGCGGGAGGAGAGATTCTCTCCCCTTTTTATTTCTGGTTCAGCTGGGACCTCCACCTGGACAGAAAGGGCATGCATTGGAGGCCCCGGGGGTTCAAACCACTGTTTCAACAGGTTGATATGGTAGTTCTGCTGGGTTTTTCTTCTGCCTGGCTGTCGGACCTTATAGTTGACGAGGCCGATGCGCTCCATCACCTCATAGGGTCCGTGCCACTTAGCCAAGAATTTACACTCGTTGGTGGGTATCAAAACCATCACCTTGTCTCCTGGTTGGAACTCTCTGACCTGGGCGCCTCGGTTGTACACCCTGGCCTGGGCCACCTGGGCCTTCTGCATGTGTTCCCGAACCAGGGGCCATACCTGAGACATCCGTTGCTGCATCTGTTCCACATGTTCGATGACAGAGTGGTGGGGGGACGGTTGCTGCTCCCAGGTCTCCTTTGCCAGATCCAGCAGCCCTCGTGGCCTCCGACCATACAGCAGCTCGAAGGGTGAGAACCCTGTCGAGCTCTGAGGAACCTCTCGGACGGCAAAAAGGACGTATGGTAATAATTGGTCCCAATTTTTCCCATCCACCTCAATGACCTTGCGCAACATCTGCTTTAGGGTACGGTTAAACCTTTCTACGAGGCCGTCCGTCTGAGGGTGGTAGACGGAGGTCCTCAGCTGTTTCACTTTCAGCAACTTGCACATCTCTTTCATTAAACCCGACATGAAACAGGACCCTTGGTCCGTCAAAATTTCATTGGCAATCCCTACCCGGCTGAAGAGCATGAGCAGTTCCCGGGCAATCGCCTTCCCAGTGGCGGCCCGCAGAGGGATTGCCTCTGGGTAGCGGGTGGCATAGTCCAGGATCACCAGGAGGTATCGGTGTCCTCTGCTGGACTTCGGCAGGGGTCCGACGATGTCCATGGCGATCCTGCTGAAAGGGGTTTCGATTATTGGCAGAGGGATCAACGGGTTACGATACGTCACCTTCGGCCCGGTCTTCTGACACTCTGCGCAGTGTCGGCAGTAGTCCTGAACTGCTCGCTTTACCCCGGGCCAGAAGAAACGGCTCACGATGCGGTCGTAAGTCTTCTCCGCCCCCAGGTGTGCCCCCAGGACATGGGAGTGGGCGAGGTACAGCACCTTGGACACATAGGGTTTAGGGACCAACAGCTGTTCGCATATTTCTTCCCGTACTTTGACAACACGATACAATAGTCCGGCTCTTATCATGAAGTGTGGATGGGTGACTTCACTCACCGTGTCTTGTGGGACTCCCTCCACTTCCACGACATCTCTCCATGCTTGCGCCAGGTTGGGGTCTAGCAGCTGGGCCGTTCCATATCGCCCTGGACTCCCCTGGGTGGGCAACTCGGCCTGGGGGAACTCCGAGAAGACTTCCTCCGACCCGGTTACCCTCCCCTCTAGCCTTGGTACCGCTGGGGCCTCGTCTGCCGTAACCGTGGTTTCAGCCCCCAGGGGTTCGTCACGCTCATCGGAAGAGGTCTCTGGGGGAGCTGGGCTGGTTTCGCCCCTGACCGCTGCCCAGACCGGTTGAGGAACCCCACTTCTCCGGCTACTTCTCCTACGCCCAGCCGAACTCTTTGCCCCACGAGCTGGGCCTTCCTCCCAGTACTGGCGGAACACCGGGCAGTCTCTCCCCACCAGGACTGGCACCGGGAGTTTTTCGACCACTCCCACGGTTATATTACACGGGCCCCGGGGGGTATGTAGGGTGATGTCAGCAGTCGGATAGTTCCTAACATCCCCATGAATACAAGAGACCGCAATGGACTCACCCGTTGGAGTTCCTGCAAACTCAGGCCGAACCAGGGAGATCATGCTTCCGGAGTCAAGTAGCGCCTCAGTGTCCCTCCCAGCCACTTTCACTGGAAACATGGGTGGCTGGATATCTTCATGGGCCCAGCAGGTGGTGAGGTAGTGACAGGCATGGGTGGGGCCCCCTGAGGTTCCCTCCGTTGGCATACTCTCCTCTCGGCCGGGGCAGCTCCAGGAGAGGTGGCCCTCCTTTCCGCAGGAAAAGCACCGACGAGGATCACGGTCACTCCCTGGTCTTCGCCGCTCAGGTTGAAGCCGGGCCAGCCTGGGTTGTGTCAGTTCTCGTGGAGCTTCCCTCTCGTGCTCGCTTGGCCCCATGGCCCCTCGTGGGGAATCCCGTCGGGTAGACCGCATCATCTCACCCGTGACCTGATGATTCTCCAGTAGGGCTACCAAGACCTCCAGGCTCCCCGGGCCTTGTTGTGCCACATACCTCTTAGCCTCTTGGGGGAGGGCTCGCACACACCGGTCGAGTACTAGCCGCTCCATGAGGGTGGGGCCGTCTCCCTCTACTAGCCAACTCCGGGCTAGGCATTTCAGGCTGGCTACTTGAGCCCGTGCTGGCAGGCTTGCATCATACGACCACTGGTGAAACCGCTGGGGCCTTGCTGGAAGACTGTAGCCATACTGGGCCAGGATCGCCGTTTTGAGGAGTTTATAGTCTGCGGCCTCTGTCCCCGATAAGTCCCGGCAGGCCTTCTGCGCTTCCCCCGTCAGGAACGGGGCCAGGATTCCTCCCCAGTCTGGAAAGGGCCATTTCTCTCTCTGGGCCGTCCTCTCAAACACTTCCAAATATGCCTCGACATCATCATCTCCAGTTAATTTGGTGAGCAACCCCCTGGGGTTTACTGTTGATGGCGTAGCTTGAGTGGCTTTACAGAGCTCAGTTAGGGCTTCCTGAAGCGCCGCCTGCCCCTGCAGGAGGGCATTAACAGCTCCCTCCATATTTTTTTTTTCTTATTTCTAATTGTTTGTTTGAACTTCAATGGCGCTGGCTCAGGATGCCTGCATTCTCCACCATATGTGGGGCGCCTGGCCTAGCGAGAGCTAAGTTCAAGCAACAATTAGCAATAAGTAGAGCCACAGTCCAGTTTAAGTTCCAAAAAGAATCTTATATTTATTAACAGGGGAGTGGGGGTGGGGACATAAGGCAACATAGGTTCTTCCCGTCCGGGGTACTGGCTTCACTCGGCCTGAAGAGAGAGAGAGCAGAACAGAGATAGTGTGGGTTATATGGGGGTTTAGGCCAGGCACTGGCTGTGGGCCTTCAGCACATAGCTCTTTAAACAATCTTCAGCCTGTAGCTCTTTAAACAATCTTCAGCCTGTAGCTCTTTAAACAATCTTCAGCGTGTAGCTCTTTAAACAATCTTCAGCGTGTAGCTCTTTAAACGATCTTCAGCATGTAGCTCTTTAAACAATCTTCAACAATTAGTACATTAAACAATCTTCAGCATGTTGCTCTCTACTCACGACCTGGAGGGTTTAGCTCGCTGTTCATCCAGGGGGCAGGTGGAGAGCTCCTTCACCAGCACCGTCGTCCTGAGTCTCTCCTTTCCTCCCTGTTTCTCTGCTTAAAAGCCCAACAGTTAATTGCTGATGCAGCTCACCTGTTCCTGTTCCAGCAGGGAGCCCTCCATTACCTTCCCCAGTGGCCTGGTTCGGGGGAAGGGTCGCTGCTGTGGTCTATTTCCCTCTATCAGAGGCACTGGGGTGCCACAATATATATATATATATATATATATATATATATATATATATATATATATATATATATATATATATATATATATATATATATGAATGAAAAGTTTATTTCTATAGGGACAGATACATAAACATAGAGCATTCACAGGAAACAGTCTTTGTTATATATCCTGACATTTATAGCCTAAGCTAGTTTGCAATGTTTGTCCCTAGATGTTATAAGGCAAATATAAAAACAGGGTACAGAATACAGACTATAGAATACAGCTGTTAGGTTACACAAAATATAAAACATAAAACAAATATACATCTGTTATGTACAGTATACAAGATATGTAGTAAATATACATTAGTGTGTTAATGTAATACATTCATAACATCAAGGAAAGCAACATAAGATTAGCAACTTAAAATGGGGAGTTTTATCCACACTCACACCCATCCACTCTCACACTTCAGTCAATTACACTGGCAACATCTATCCTACATACATACACACACACACACACACACACGCACGCACGCACGCACGCACGCACACACACACACACACACACACACACACACACACACACACACACACACACACACACACACATTGTTAGGGTCACTGTGAGACTGGTGGATTTAGGTGCGGATACTTAATGCCCAAGACACACTTGGTAACTGAAGTCTCGATAACTAGGAACGCTGAAGCACTTGATAGCTGAGTCTGCAAGGTTCGATAGATGGGAACTGTTGCAGAAGGTTGTCGTGAGGTTAGTCTATGAACAACTGCAGAAGACCTGCAGGGCAAACCCTTATAGGTCCCTAATATGACATCACCTTGTGTTATGACATCATCAGTGAGTGATCTATGACATCACAGTAGGAATGATGACATCATCCTAACACACATCTAAACAAGACACCAGCACACACACTCACACACCCACCCATATATATATATATATATATATATAACCTGTCCATCTGAGTACTGAAAGCATAGTTGTTAAGCCTTCACAAAATAGATGGAGAGAAGAAACAGGTGTGCATGACTGCTCACTTTTCTTTGACTGCAGCGACTGTATATTAAAGTAATATTTATGAAAGGCTGAATGTCAACAAAACAGATTGAAGCTAAACATTTTGTTTGATAAGATCTTATGAATATAGGGGATTACACGTTTCTTCTTCTTACATGACTTTATTAGGTGAAGCAACTGCTAATTAACCAATAATCAATACGCAGATAGGTGTTGCTGCAACAGAAGCCTCTTAAAATGTTGAAATCTAAACTGAGTAGGCTATAGACCCCTTATACAGCTTGTCAACATTGAGCTGCGCGCGCATCGTGTAGGCAAAAGCCGTCAGCCCAGCATTGACAGACAGTGAGAACTGTGTAAAAGCCCCGCTGTCAGGACTGCTCTATGCCCATCTGCAACACACAGTTATATTTTAGTTTTAAAATGCAGTTCTCGGCTTACTACCACAGCTTATCGCCTAGTGATAAGCAATGTTATGCATCGAAATTAACGTTGTTTAATGGGATATGTCTTACAGACCCATACGCACTGCGCTGTCAACTGGCCAAGCCTAGTGGCCGGCAATACATATCGTGCATTCCTTTATAACTGGGGATAGCGTAGATAATTATTCTGTAACTTGCAAAGATATTGTTATGTTGATAATGCACACAACTCAATAATGACATTATGTAACGTTACTTGGTCGTTAACTAACCGAGCAATGTGGCTGAACAGCCTACAGCTTCAGGCAGCTTACCTGATTATGAAATGAGCACTACAAAGTCGGGCATTTTTAATGATGTCCTCGTTCCAATCAGTTCAACTCAATAATGACATTATGTAACGTTACTTGGTCGTTAACTAACCGAGCGATGTGGCTGATCAGCCTACAGTTTCAGGCAGCTTACCTGATTATGAAATGAGCACTACAAAGTCGGGCATTTTTAATGATGTCCTCGTTCCAATCAGTTCAACTCAATAATGACATTATTTAAGTTACTTGGTTGTTAACTAACCGAGCGATGTGGCTGTTAGCAGCCTAGTAGAGTTTACCTGATATGAAATGAGCGAGCACTGCAAAGTCGGGCATTTTAACGATTTCCTCTTTCGGCTTGCAACCAAAGACAGCTACGGTTAGCATTAAAAGCAGTATGAGTTGACGGGATTCGGTAAAACTTTAGTCCTTGCTTTGTTGATAGTGTAACAGACTGTTCAGTGTTGTGTTGTGTTCTATTGCGTGTGTGCGAGGCTGTGTATGTTCCCTCGAGTTGCGTAGAACAGGATATGTGGGGAGAAGCTTGTATAACGTTACAGCCTGGCTCTATCGTTTATTATTTTATTAACCAAGTGTGAATAGGCGGACCCGAATACTCTGCTACAATAGCTTTCCAATTCTGGCATCGCACTGCACAACACGAAGACATGTCTTGCTGGAATAGTTTCACAGGCACTGGAAAACTACTTGAAAGGGCAGCGCGGAGTCTGTCTTTCTGCCTCCGTCTTGCGCATCTGACGCAGTTTGTTGTCATTGTGACGTAGGCGTATAATTGGTCTATACAGTGAACATTCCTGAAAACAATGAGCATTAAAACATGTCAAAGGACTTCCACGGTTTTTTGAATGCAAACTTGAAGACGGGAAAAAAAAAGATAAATCCATGTAAGGATTCTCACTGCAGGAAACCGTCAGCTTATTTTAATAGATTTGAAATTGTGCTTAGAATTATACAAAAGACCATCTATCTGTGACATTTACAGAGGGTGCGTTGCACTCCTGTCTGATGCTAAAAAAAGGATTTGCAACCCTGGTAAACCTGAAGCAAAGTTTTAAATAAAATGTAACTGTCTGAAATATATCAAATCAAAAGTGTATTTGTTCCAATAATTATGTAAATACGGTTACTATAAACTGAATATAAACTAATCGAGTAGACTTTAAGACACTTTAAGACATTTTACATTTCACTTATGTAATTGAAATGCATGCAAAAACGACATGTAATTGAAATCGTTATTATAAAGTCTGGATTTGGTATACTGATTTCTTTGAGATGTATAATTATCATTTGTTACTTTTTTTTTCATGTGAGCTGACTATGCGTAATGGAATTGACACACAAGGAATTGCATTTTAGACACATGCTGGATTAAGAACAGTCATAATCATAAAAAAAATATGCAAGAAGGTATACACACGCCCCACAGCCCGAGGAGACTTTTCAATCATTTGTATAAAGAGAGGAGCCCACAAAACACACTGATGTAGACGTCTTTATTTGGATATAGAGCAGGGAATTGAGATCTCATACTCCTGACCCATGTGGGGACGCATTCTAATGCCAGGTGTGAACAGATACTTTACCGAGGTCAGATTGCCCAAAATCAGAACTCGGCTGTTTAAATACCAGTTCAGTCAGAATCACTTTAATCAAAAACACAAGACCACTTAGATCAAGTTAAAGCTTTTAATAGCACGAGTTATATTTGGCGGTATGGCTCTGCTCTGGAGAGCGGCAGCAGCGGATTCTGGGAGCTCCTTGCCCCTCCATGAGCAACATGGAATAGCCTTAAGGCAAGGAGAGCAACAAAAGACCCCCAGGTACAGAAGAGAGCAAGCAACAATGACAACAGTGTACATTTTATTGTTGACATTTATGGAGATGCATAAATCCAGGCTTTCTGTGCTCTCCCAGACCACTGAAAGCCAAGCCGATTTCAAATAAATATTAAAAATCAAAGGTCAATCGTTGCAAATCAAACTCACTTGATCGGGGCGGACTGGGATCATAATTCAGGCCGGGCATTTATACCAAGCAGGCCAGGCCAATACGGGGCCGACGCGCGCGCGCCTGGTCTGCTGTTCAGTGAGTGGCCTGACTGCGGGCACACACCAAAAAAATAATAATAATAATTTTGCAGGCCAGGCCAGGCCACCGGGCATTTGCGCGACATGCCCGATTATGCAGTCCGCGCCTGCACTTGATACATGTAGGGGGACACCTTATCTGCCATAGGAACCTGCACTTGTAGCTACACGTGTGTACATTTTATTGTAAATTTACACACATATAGCTGCAAGTGTAGGTTCCTATGACAAATGAAGTGTCCCCCTACATGTATCAAGTGAGTTTGATTTGCAACGATCGACCTTTGATTTTTATTATTTATTTGAAATCAGCTTCTTTCAATGGCCTCTGGGAGAGCAAAGAAAGCCTGGATTTTTGCATTTCCAGCAATGTCAATGTGAGCCGGGCGGTGAGGCAATGTTTTGTATTTCTTTATTCTTTCTTTTGCAGTGTTTAATTATTTTTTGGGTTGTTGTGTTTCCTTTTGAATTGATGCATGCTTTTATTTTCTAGACGTGGTTTTTTGTTAATTGTCTCGAGCTTGATCACAGCTGCACACCTGTTGTCCATTCGGCGTCTATTGGCACCAATCTGTGCTGGATGGAGCACACCTGCGACGAGAAAGACATGCAGTGCAGGGGGCCTATTAGAAAATAGATAGAGCTGAGCCAACCAATTGAACAGCACCAGAGGATGGACTTAACCTGTTTGGAGGAAGTATATAAACTGTTGATACAGAAAGACAGCTGGACACACACTGAGGGGAAGCGGCGGAGAGGGGAGCAGCTGACGGCCCTGCCTGTGGGCAAGGTAAGGTGTGGGCAACTGAGCCGTTGCGGCTTGGGCCCCTCTCTCTCCCAGCGTACGTATGGGCGCACCGTAGACGACTGACGGGGGATGGGAGAGAGGGGGGGATGCCCAAACGTTGTCCCACCAAGGTTGCTGAGACCCACAGGCTGCATGTTCCCCTGCGGTGGACATGCAGTGACCGCAGCAGAGCAGCAGAGGGAGAAGCAGTAGCAGACCGACGGCAGCAGCAGACCTGAAGCAGCAGACCTAACAGCAGCAGCAGCAGACCAGAAGTAGCAGACCAACAGCAGCGGACCAGCAGGAGCAGTGGGCAGGCCCGGACCGAAACTCAACCCAAACCCAGCCTTGGAGCACCGCTCGCTAGCGGCCAGCAGAGGGAGAGTGTAAAACCTCTCCCTTCCGCGTAAGTCTTTGACCATATCGGTGTTCCATGTGCCTGTGGTGTAAACGTGTAATAAGGACGTAACAATAAGGATGTAATAAGGATAAGCAAAGGACGGTTGACTCCCCTACAGTTTCTGTCTGTAGGTCTGACCGAAGAAGAGAGGAGGCCCCCCTGCATGGTGGACTCCGGATTCCCCCAGTCATCCAGCACGAGCACTTTATGGGCTTGGCCCAGAGTTTTAGCCGGACCATTTTAGTTGCTGTATTTTTAACCCCCTGTCTTTTATTTTTAGACTTGGGTGATCACTGTTGTTGCATTTTATATTTTAGACATTAAAACTGTTATTCCTTACACTGTGTCCTTGTTCACCTTTTTTTTATACACCACTGGTTTTAACTGCTCTCCACCCGATGGAACGAACCTGTTTTTAGATCCCCATTTGTGTTATTTAAAAGAGTCCTAGGCTCTCCAAACCTAGGTGGCGTTGTCGGGTTTTAAAGGTCCCAATTCGTGCAGCTGTAACCTCTTAAAAACGTGTGTCTCTGCTCCATAAAACATGATTCTGGATTAATTTGTCGAAAATATAGCAACCCCGTTTGTTGTGACGGAGTTCTCACTTCCTCATCTCGTCGCTTCCCAAGAATGGCCTGTTTCTATAATATATTCAGAACTAACAGTTCCCATTGGCCGCTGAGGAAGAGCCCGCCCCAGGCTCCCAGCGGCCAATCAGATTAGCGTCTGTGGACCAGCACGCTAGGTTGCGAGTTATCGTTAACTTAACGGTTACTAGCTAAAGAGGACATCTCAAAATGCCTAGACTTACCGAATGCACCTCGGCAGTTGCTGGATCACGTACAGTTGGCGTCGCTCCAGCTAGAAGTGTTAATTTTGTGGCTATAGACAAAATGGTGCAGGTAGCTTTTGTGAGAGTTACCCGCGCAGTATGCGTGAGGAAGTCGGTGACGTCCCAAATCCCCGTCTGAGCAAACGAAGCGTTTGGGGGTGTGGCTTGGAGGAGACTGCAGGGGGAAGCTGTATAGGGACAAATCCAACTCTGGCAGTTCTGAGCTTGTGACCACTCATTACAGGGAGGGCTGACAGCAGTATATATGCATTTACAAGTAAAAACAGCTTTTGCACGGAATGGGACCTTTAAAATGAGTGCACGCCTACAAGCCCACCACGGGCGTCACATCAACAGCTGTCAACAATGCAATAAAACATTTTCCAATGGTATGTGTATTCAATTACCGTGACATCAGTTCAATTTGTGTATTTTAGCGAGTTTGAATGACGTCTTTTATTTTGAAAAATCCTGACCGGAAATTGGGGAAAAAAAATTGCTAGGTTTATCATGCTGCGCAAAAGAATGACAGGCGATCCAGTCGACTAAAGGTGGGTATTTTATGGAAATAGGTGCTGCTTTTATGTTGAATGTGTGCTTGAACAGTCTCTTCTAACGATCCATAAATCATAATTAGCTGTTTATTGTTCTAGGCTTGTATCACTGCCGACAAGAAGGCAGCATTAAACTGTGACAGCAACATCTCTCTGCTGAATCAACTCAACAACTTCTATGCACGTTTTGATTCACAAAACAACACTCCTGCACAGAAGACACCGCCCTCTCTCGACGACCAGGTACTGTGCCTGTCCTCAGCCAGCGTGAAGAAAACACTCTGCATGATAAATGCCCGCAAGGCTGCTGGGCCGGACAACATATGCCTGGTCGTGTGTTGAAGGACTGTGCAGAAGAACTCAAGGATGTCTTCACTGACATTTTTAACATCTTGAGTCAAGCTGTGGTCCCCACATGTTTCAAGGTCAGCACCATCATACCTGTGCCAAAGAAGTCACAACCATCTGGCTTCAACGACTACCGCCCTGTTGCACTGACCTCCATCATCATGAAGTGCTTCGAGAGGCTAGTCATGCACCACATCAAATCCATCCTCCCTCCCGATCTGGACCCCTTTCAGTTTGCTTATCGGGCAAACAGATCCACCGATGATGCAATTTCCTCTGCCCTCCACCTAACCCTCACATACCTTGACAGGAAAGACTCATATGTGAGAATGCTGTTCATTGACTTCAGTTCAGCGTTCAACACCATCATCCCTCAGCAGCTGATAAAGAAGCTGGACCTGCTGGGCCTGAACACGTCACTCTGCAACTGGATATTGGACTTTCTCACCGAGAGATCACAGTCGGTACGGGTGGGAAATAACACATCCAGCACCATCACACTGAGCACGGGAGTCCACCAAGGAGGAGTGCTCAGTCCCTTGTTCTTCACCCTGCTGACCCATGACTGTGCACCCAACCACAGCGGAAACCACTTCATCAAATTTGCAGATGACACAACTGTGGTGGGTCTCATCAGTAACAACGATGAGACTAACTACAGGAAGAGAATAATCTCTTCCTAAATGTAGAAAAAACCAAGGAGATCATTATAGACTTCAGGAGAGCCCCTCCTCAACACTCCCCACTGACCATCAACGGTGCTGCAATGGAGCGGGTGAGCAGCACCACATTTCTGGGGGTGCACATCTACGAGGACCTCTCCTGGACCACCAACACTGTTGCAGTGATGAAGAAGGCCCAGCAGCGCCTCTACTTCCTCCGGAAGCTGAGGAGAGCCAGAGCCTCAGCTCCCATCATGTGCTCCTTCTACAGGGGGACCATAGAGAGCATCCTGACCGCCTGCATCACAGCCTGGTTTGGTAGCTGCACTGCCGCCAACCAGAAGACCCTGCAGCGCATCGTGAAAGCAGCCGGGAAGATCATTGGTGCCTCCCTCCCCTCCCTCCTGGAGATCTACAACACTCGCCGGGGGTCGCAAAGCCACTAACATTGTGTGCGACCCCACCCATCCCTCTCATGGACTTTTCTGCCTGCTTCCGTCTGGGAGAAGATATCAGAGCCTCCGGGCCCGCACCACCAGACTAGCTAACAACTTTGTCCTCCAGGCTGTCAGGCTGTTAAACTCTCTTCCCTCTCTTCCCTCTGCCCCCAGTCTGGACTTGAACCCATATCCTCACTCAGCACCAGTCACTTTATGCAAAATTACTATGTCGCTTTGTTCATTTTATTGCACTTTTCTGCCATCACTATTTGCACTATCTGACTTTTATTACAGTGATTACAGTGACCTTATTATGACCCCTACGGTAGTATTTTAGTATTTTATTGTATGTTTTTTTATCTATTTTATCTTCGTATTTTATGTCATGTGTTGTCTCCTATCTGTATATTGAGTGCACCGTGGATCGTGAGATACGGAATTTCGATGCTCTGTATGTCTTGTACATATGGTAGTGATTGACAATAAAGTTGACTTTGACTTTGACTGACAGATTTCTGAAGTTTGGTGTAAAATATGCGCTCCATGCAAGTGAGAACGGTAGCCTACTCTCTAAACGCTGGCAGCCTCGCATTCTTCGGCTTTGAGTTTGGATGGCACTAGGCACTAGCCTATATTGTAGTCATAAAATGTCTGATTTGGTAGTTTTGCGATTGATGAGTCCACCTCCAAAATGCTGTTTCAAATGGCAAAGAAAATAATGTTACCTCGATATTTAGGTCAGTGCAACAAACCCATTCATATAATAATAATAATAATAATAATAATAATAATAATAATAATAATCAATATATTGAATGTAGATTAATAGTTGCAGTTGGTTGTGGCAGTTCACTGCAACATAGTAGGCCTACATATACTGTATATTTATTTTAGTTTTTATTTTATTTCTAACTCTTTGCACTTTTATTATTTATTTTCACTTATTTATTTAATTATTTTAAATGATATCTAAAATCCAAAGACTTCCAATGTTAAAAAGAAAAGCCAGTGTCAATGTTCAATAAATGCATGATGTTCTCAATGTCAATGAGTAATCGTGTTAAATAATGGTGATCTCAATATCAATCAAAATAATCGTGATTATGATTTTTGCCATAATCGAGCAGCCCTAGTAAATTCACAGAAGCACATGGCCAGCAGTCATCAGCTCCACAGTTTTGATGCTGTCCTTTATTTTTCCTGTTTGTTCAAGCAATGTCTGTGAGTATGGTTCAGCTTGACATATTAATACGACTGTTGTATTGTTTTGCATCTGTATGGGTGTTGAGAATTATGTTTAGGGAGGTTGAGTTGTTAAGCTAACTACGCTCTATCTCTGTGCTAATGCTAATTGCCATTAGGCTGTGTTTGGCTAAAGATTGCATAGAATAATTACCTGTTAGGTACTCATTGCTTTGTGCTGTTCAGTGATGCAAATGCTTTGTTTGTATTGCAGTTTCACAATATTTCCAGTAAAAACATCAAAATCAACGCCTTGCCTTGGGGTTTTTTCTGGGACTGTTTAACTGGTTGGATAGCTAGCTTGCACAGCTAATGAGCCCAATACACACTCCATGCGTCTTTTTACGCATTGGTGAGGGCGGACTATGAGTTGTCTTCCACAGCCAGGTTCTTTAGGTCGCTGTATCGTTACAGTCTGTCAGTAACACAACCACAGTTTAAAGTCGAGCTGAACCCAAAAATGACTTTTCTTTTAGTTCAAATACATAAGTAACACAATGACAGAATGTATGACTATTTTGGTCATGGAGTTCTGTAATAAAACATCTAAATGCAAAAATGTATCAGATGGGGGACCCTGGGACAAAATCTTATCAAATGGGTGTCCGTGGTCTAATTTGTGTCAGTTAGGGGTCCTTGATGTGAAAAGGTTTGAGAACCACTGGTCTAGCTAGTTTGGCTTGCAGGACGTGGTGCTCTTGTCTTGCCCCAACCGGCCCCAACATCAGCAGCAGCCTCCGTGTTCTTATTCTACGAAGACTGCAAACTGCAAAGCCTAAATAGTCGGTCACAGTGGTGGCAGTGTCGGATGGATACCAATCGCAAGAGGAACGAGCGGGTTTGTTAGAGATTCAGGTAGCTAGCGTTAGCAACTTAGCTAGCTTGTGTTGATCTGTGGCGTTTGTTGTGTGTGCGTGGAGACCAGCTGTCGCTACAGTCACGTTGGTTCGGGCAGAGGCGGTTCTTGAACCAGGCCGAAGAGGCAGTCGCCTGGAGCCTCGTCCACTAGAGGGCCTCGCAGACCAGAGCATTTCTTTTTTAGTATCTCCCGAGTCCGTGCTAAAACTGCATCTGTGACGAAGGACTAGTCCAGACATGCCCATTCCCCCCCCTTCCTCTGATGCCGCAGGAGACCAGCAGCGAGCAGAGCAGAAACAAAACTTAACTGCATGAAAGTGAAAGTAGAAAGTGCGCTGCTGGTTAGAGAGTAGAAAGTGCCTGCTGGTCGAAGAGCTTTGCTAATGTTTACAGAGTGGACTCTATTGGTAGTTTTGCTGATCCAGTTGCTGGGGTGTTTTGTTGTTATATGTTGCTGTGGGTCCAAGGAACAAGTGAGTAATTATTATTTGTTGTTGTCTGTGTGGAATGACGTTTATACTGTGTTCTACATGCGGTGGATTCGTCCGCCATGTGGCTCCTTGTTCATGCTAAATTGCAGTGCCCGTTCGCTGTCCACTGATAGTGCCTTCATTTGAGTTATTGATGTTTCTTTGTATTGTGCGAGTGCCTTATTGTTCACTTATTATTTACACATTGATGTTTATTTGTAGATTGATGTTGAGTTGAATGAGTGATCTATATTTGGTTTACTGTATAAAGATGACAAGTGACAAAGATAAAGATATGATTATGAAGATTACAAGTAGGGGTGTCACGATACACTCAGTTCACGATACGATACGTATCACGATACTGGGTTCACGATAACGATACGATACGATACGATTTTAACAATATTTTTTTTAACTTGAATAATGACAATATATGACTGGAAAAGTAGTATTTTATTTGAAATGCACAAATACAAAACGTGCTGTTGTGGGAAATTGTTATTACAATAACAACTAGAAAAAACATGAGATTGGAGATAAGGCTTATCTTGAAATAGAATGAGTTACACCGTCACTTAGATTTACTTTGAACTAAAAGGTTTCTCAGCAGTATAAATTCTCATTATGCATCTTCAGTTTTTCTTCAAACTCAAACAACAAGACTTTTCTTAGTCTATTTTTTATGCATCTTCAGTTTTTCCTGTCAAGTAAACAGTTTTGCCAGAAACTCAATTGAATGGTTTCTCTCCTGTATAACTTCTCGTGTGTCTCTTCAGAGACTTGTTCAACTGAACTACTTTCCACACATTGAACTTCAACAAACAAAGACGTTTCTTTGTCTACTTTTGAAAAAAAAAAAAAAAAAAAAAAAAAAAAAAAAAAAAAAAATTCACGATATGAGATTTCATCTCAACGATACATATCGTGACGTTTTACTATCGCGAAATTTCGTGGGACGATATATTGTGACACCCCTAATTACAAGTGATAAAGATATAAAGATGACAAAGATAAAGATATGATTATGAAGATTACAAGTGACAAAGATAAAGATATAAAGATGACAAGTGACAAAGATATAAAGATTACAAGATTCACAAAGAGAATGAGAGAGGATGCAGAGGGTCATGCCCATTGAATCTGAGGGGGGATGTAACTTCAAACAGCCTCTAAATATGGCAAAAATACGTCGAAAAAAGGTCAAATTTTTTACCGCCGCCAGTGGCGCCCCGAAGCGTGGCTTGGCCTGGAGCCTCCAGATGCCTAGGACCCCCTCTGGGTTCGGGAAGTGAAGAGCAACACAAGTGAAAAAGAAGAAGGACGAGAGCTGGAAGTTGGAGGAGGACCCGCTGGAGAGAGCAACGCGGCCGCGGGCCATGGGGAGGAGAGGGGAGAGGCCCTGCGTGCACTTCACCTGAGAGCTGGTACAGACAAAACTCAGGCGGGGCACCAGAGAGCGAGTCCTTGCTCCAGGGCCAGGGGAGAGTTTGGGGACATGTTCACAAACTTGATAAATAAACGTGCTTTTATAACTCCAATGATGGTCTTCACTGATAAATATATATTTTGAATTGGTTCTCAAGTCATGACTGGAATGCATGCATTTTTGTTGCTATACTGTCTAAAAGTGATTTCATGATCAGCATCTGCATTAGCTAATGATTTGTGAGGATATCATTATGCTGTGACTTTACTTTCTGAGGCACACAACTATTACTTAATCCTATTGATAGTATTCTGTTACATCACCACCGGGCCATCTTGGTAGGAAAATAACAGGTGATTGTAATCGATGAACAGGTGATACCAATCAAGTGACACAAACAGCCAATGAGCTGTGTGTATTGTAGCGCCATATTGGTAGGAAAATGCTTGTGACATCATGGGAATACTATGAATAGTACATACATAAGTATGTATCACTTTACTTTCTGAGGCACATAACTATTAACTCATACATATGTGGTTCTTGGCATATAGGGCCCTATTCTCCTGCAGGCCTTAGGTGCAAAACCTGGCGTTAAACGCAAAAAAACGTGCCTTGCGCCTGCCTCGGGAGGATAGCAACATTAGGGCCCCGAAATGCGCTTTACGCCAAAGAGGCGTGGCGCAGTGTCAGAATAGGCCAGAATGGGCGTTTCGGCCTTAAATACCGGCCTAACGATATCTTCCGCCCTGGCGTTAATTTAGCGCTTAGCGCTTTTCAAAACCAGGCCTATTTAGTGCGCCGGTTGATGACTGATGGAAAAAAAGTTTGCCGGTTCTATTATTGTGCGTAATTGCGCGGACTCTCCTCTGCTATCTCACTCTCTGTCCCCCCTCTCTCTCTGTCAGCAGCATCAGACAGCAGACAGGCACAAAGCCACACATGTGAAATCTCCCAGCATGCATTGGGCTAATACATTTCGATAATAAATAGCAACCAAATGAGCCTAAATAGATAGAAAGGTAGATAGAAATAATGTGTAATGTTAACACAACATGCAATTGTAGAACATTTCAATATTGGACAAAATGAAATCTCGAAATCAAAACACAACACTATGTGAAACATATATGTCATCCTGGTGGTATATATATCCCTCGCAGATTTAACGTAATTTACGAGATGAGTGATAGCCGTAACTCGGTTCTACTGTGACTTCCTACTGTGATGTCGCTCCAATAAGACGACTTACTTCACATTTTCTTTTACAATAAAAACACATTTATGCAATGACTTTACATAATGTAGCCTATATTTATGTGCATCATCCTACCTGTGCAGCAGGGGAGAGAAAACGATATCATTCTGGACAAACTTTCACCAATCTAATCTCATCACGACATAGGGATAGGCTATATTTTTCTAGCCAATGCGTTTAGAACATTCTTTTCACTTTGATCTTGCTATAGTGTAGCGTATTTACATGCTTGCAGTATTTAAACTGCAGTTAGATTCGTTTGAGAAGCATAATAATATGGAATAATAGCCTATATATGGAGACAGACAGACGGGGATGAAAGGGAGGGGGGAGCAGAGCGCTTGGCTTTTCTGGCTTTACTGGATCGCTCCGTGGAATTGGAGCTTAAAAGGCAAGCTTGTGATTCGTTTACTGCACTTCCCCAATGAGCAGATTGTGCATACTTTTACGCTTAAAAGGCATGGTTATAATGCTTAAGGCCACCTGTAGCGCCGACACCAAATTATCGAGTGCGCTGGTCCACACCCACTAATCTGCGCTGCGCCTGGCACAAAGCACAGTTTTTAGGCCGCTGCAACGATAGAGCCTACAAGCCATACATCCAGTGTTTGAGGTCTGTCGAGAGAGGCACAGTGAATACAACGTCAGATAATGGGTTTGATCTGGTCTGGTTCGGTGCTATAGGAGCTACCAAGGTGGGCTATATAGCCTATATCAGAGGAGCAACATCGGAATGATACCTACCGCTGCTGAAATAGCCGTACCCGGCTAAGACACCCGGTAAGATAGGCACACAACACCGGCCACATGTTCTGTGTCCCTGCACTGGACCAAGCCTCGAGGAGGAAGCAATGCCCATGATGAACGAGGTAATGGCGGCTATAAGCAGATGCGGCTGGTAACGCTAAAGTTCCGCTTGCAGGGAGCTGGATGTCGATAGTGGTAATTAACACATGAATTGCGATATTAATTAACCCTTGTACCCTGTTAGTCCAACGGTTGGATCGTTTTAACATTCGCGCGGATGGGGTTTTGACATTTTTGGTGGTCTGAGGTCAAAAGTATGCTCAGGTCTTTTTTTCTGTGTGTTTTACAAAAGTCTCCCTCTCACCATGTTAGAACACTTCGTGGCCTCCTGTAGAGAAAATACTCACACGTTTACTGTTAGGGGTTGTTGCATGACCCGCAAATTCTTATTGACCTCCATTATAACATACTTTTTTGGGACCTCCAGCCATTGAAAAAAAAATGCACTCACATTATGTTTTTATTCTATTATCCTGGACCAAACACCTTGGAATTTGACCTTGAAATGGAATTTTGTGGTTGGCTGAAAATTTTGGGGAATTACATGGCCTCAAAGTCCATTGCATAGTTTTCCCATTGTTTTCAATGTTAATTTTGAACAAAAATTACACTTTTTTTAGGACCTTCAGCTTTTCCCCGAAAAAAAGATTATTTCCCTGATGTTACACATCTCACCTCGAGTCAAGGCTTGTAATTACTAGTTTCTATTGTGTTTGGCTATTTCCCCCTATTCCCCCAGTTTTGGCACAACAACCAATTACATGCAGTTTACATGAAATGTACAGGAAATTGATCTGTATGCCGAACATGGGAAAATATTCAAAAACAGAATTTTACAGTGCACACTACTAATTTGAAGCCTTTAGACCAGGATAGATGCTGGACTAAAGCTCATTTGTGTTTTTTTGGGGAAAAGTCTGTTGCATCGGCCTAGTTTCTACGCCGAGCGCCTGGCGCAGTGGGCGTGGACCAGCGCACTTGATATCTTGGTCTTGGCGCTAGACGCAGCCTAAAGCATTACAACCACGCCTTTTAAGCGTAAAATTATGCACCGTCATGCTCATTGGATAAGTGCAATAAACGAATCGCACGCTTGCCTTTTAAGCTCCAATTCCAGTGGTCCAGCAAAACCAGACAGAAGCCAAGCGCTCTGCCCCCCCCCCTCCCTTCATCCAGTCTGTCTGTCTCCATATAGGCGATTATTCCATATTATTATGCTTCTCAAACCAATCTAACTGCAGTTTAAATACTGCAAGCATGTAAATACGCTACACTATAGCAAGATCAAAGTGAAAAGAATGTTCTAAAGGCATCAGCTAGAAAAATATAGCCTATCCCTATATGATGAGATTAATTTTATATTGGTGAAAGTTTGTCCAGAACGATATCGTTTTCTCTCCCCTGCTGCAGGTAGAATGATGCACATAAATATACCCTACATTATGTAAAGTCATTGCATAAATGTGTTTTTATTGTAAAACTAAATGTGAAGTAGGGCCAAGTTATTGGAGCGGACATCACAGTATAGCACATAACAGTAGAAGCGCGTTCCGAAGCGCGTTCCGCTAACACTTATCTAAATCACGTTAAATCTACAAGAGATATGTATAGGCCCAGGAGGACATATATGTTTCACTTAGGGTGGTGTTTTAATTTCGATGTTTTATTTGGTCCAATATTGAAATGTTCTACAATTGCAGGCTGTGTTACCATTACACATTATTTTAGATCAACCTTTTATATCTATTTCGCCTCATTTGGTTGCTATTTAGTAGCGAAATGGAGTACCCAATTGCATGCTGGGACATTCACAGGCAGTGAACTTACAACTGCTATTTCCTATAGGACGTGTGTTGTGTCTGTCTGAGCGAGGGAGTCAGAGAGAGACAGTGGTATTGTGCCTGTCAGACTGAGGAGAGAGGGAGAGAGTGACACAGAGAAGGGTGACAGAGGCGAGAGCCAGAGGGGAGGGAGAGAGCCAGAGGGGAGCGCTCCGCGCAACTGGCGAACTGAATAGGCCTGCTTTTCAAAAGCGCAAAGCGCTAAATTTACGCCAGGTGGGAAGATAGCAGTACGCCGAGATTTAAGGCCGACACGCCCACTCTGGCCCATTCTGGGACTGCGCCATGCCCATTCGGCCTAAAGCGCATTTGGCAGCGTAAAGCCATATTGATATCTTCCCGAAACAGGCGCAAGGCACGTTTTTTTGCGTTTAAGGCCCGTTTTAGCGCCGAAGGCCTGTGGGAGAATAGGGCCCCCAGGGATACAAATAATTCACTTTTTGTGTTTTATACTCGTACTGTACTCTACTGTACTGTACACTGGCATTTGAGGGGTTCAAATTCTGAGTAAGAATGAAATGTCAGTACACATAACGAGCGATGAAGTTATCAATGAAATAAGAAACAATAACAAAATAAAAAATAAAAGAAATTCACCATTCTCAACTGCGGTCCATGCCATCGACCTTAACAGTAAATTGAGGGTAAAAAAAGATAAAGTGCATTTCCAAAAAAAATAAAGATGGATCAAAATGAATGTTGCTGCCAATCTTTGACCTATCCCAGGCTATGAAATCCCCCCCTTGAAAAATCCACTTTGCATTTATGGGAACGAAAATTTATGGGAAATTGTGTTTTTACTGTACTTTTACTATACTTACAGTACTACTGGACACTGGCATTTGAGAGGTTAAAGTTCTGACTAAGTATGACATGTTGGTACACATAATGAGGGATGAAGTTACCAATGAATAAAAAAATATATATAAAAAATCTTTGGAAAAAAATGAATAATAATCTTATTAATTATTCATATTTTGGGTAGTCGGTGGCCCAACAGTAAGATGAGTTGGACAAAACAGCAGGGTACAAGGGTGTAATGCTAGGTGCTGATGATGAATTAATCCATGATGATATAGGCATAGCCTACTTAATTAATAGTAATTCATATATGACTCAGTCTGTTCATCAAACATACCTTTCATTAGTTGTTAGTAAGCAACAATTAATGGCTTAATTCATCATGAGTTAAGCATCAATTCATGTACATGTGTGCACCAGTACCAGACTTTTCTTGAGGGGTGTAGGGTGAAATGGCACCGTGATGTAAAGCTTAGCGAGCTTTGCATGTAGACTCAGCTCTCAGTCTTAATCCGTTTCACTACTGTAAGACTGAGAATATGACTATTTAAATATTTTCATAACGTTAGGTGGTGCTGTTGGAAGCCTTGCATCGGAGAACCAATCATGAGCGTTGTGGGCGGGCCTGCTTTCTGGGAGCAGTGACGCTCATGCAGAACCGGTGCTGTCGCGTTTGCGGAGAAACATATTAATCACTTGGAAACAAACATAACCTGTTAATAGGACGTGTTTCATCCGGCCCCGGCGGCTAGAGGTCTTTCCCCCATCAATAAGCCCGACTCCCGAGGCTACGTTACAGAGCCTGCTGATGACTCAAAGTAGCAAGCGGACCACTTCCGGGTAGGAAAAATGATTGTAAAATAAACAACAGGTATAAACTCTCTTTGCAGCACATTAGTGTCTTGCTCTATATTGGAACTATGAAACATTGCATTGCCGTTACCAAATAAAATTCTAATAATAAATGTAGGCGTGTCTGCTGCCGGCCGTTCTCGCCGGGCTCTGAACCAGATTTGGAACAGTAAATTCCCATACGTTTGGTGGTTAGGTGGCGCTGTTGGCGCCGCTCACCAAACGTCTGGAAACCGAGACTACTTCGCATGAAACTCAGCCACATGCTCAATGCTTAACAATTATCTTTAATGTAGGCTTGGATGAAGCCGGGAGATTGAGCTCAATAAACCCCCCACAAATAGCTTCTCACTATGGGGTTCATACACCCTTTAAATAATAAATTCAAGCACTTTCAAGGCACCAAACCAATTTTACAGACCCTCAAAGCCTTGTCATCACATCTAAATTGTTACTGTATGCAAGCAAATTTGAATATTATAATTTCCCTTTATACACGCTGCAACGATACGTCCTCACTGTTTATTTTACCAGCTGTTCGTATTAACTCGATTGAATGTTTTGATCAAGAATAATTCATGCTTGCTAATTTCCAGAGTACAGATCAGGGACTTTATCTTATCTAGCTTTTTTTCTTTTCTTTTTAATTATAAAGTTAAATTATTTTCAAAGTTTAATTTGAAGACCAGATTATTATGTTTTTAGAATACGGAGATTATGGTGCGCTCCAGCGCAGCAGGGTAATTAGCGCGTAAGAGGTGTTTTTAAACACCTATGTCCAGTACAATTATAACAGGCATGCGCTTGTGCGCCCCCAATTTGCATTGCCGGCGTTAAACGAGCGCAAACGCTAAATTAGCGCTTTTGCGACGATAGGGCCCTCTGTCTTTTGTGTAATTCATACGAAAACTATTTTAAATGACAATACAGACTATTTTAGGAAAAGTCAGGTACCAGCAGCATTGTATTTTTTAATTCAACAAAGTTATAAGTTTCAAAAAGGTCAAAATGACCACTGTGGGCATTCTAGTGTTACATTTCAACACCTGGAAAAATGGTGGCATTATAAAACCTGTGGACCGTTACATGTAATTATATAGATTATTTAACAAAAGTATTTATACATAATAAATGCAGTGATTGACTATTCAGAAACTCTTCAAGCTTTATTATTTCGATGTTAAACAGTGAAAATGTAAATTAGATAAAAGATTATACAGCAGGCTGGATAGAAGCTTTGTTTGTTTACTTGATTTGTTTGTGTGAAAGCTAACGTGCTTGCTGTTTCCTCCAGCTGAATCAAACAGGTCCACACAGCAGAGAGAAGCTGTTTAAAAGCAGTAGAATAGAAAGCAGAAACGTTATTCTGCTTCCAGTATGTTCACTCTGCCTCACATCATCAATAGATCAGTTGCATTCATTTCCTTTGATGAGGAAGAAGGTTCCTGTGGCCACGCCCAGCAGAGCAACGGTCAGACCCAGTCCACAAAACACCGCAGGTCCGATGCCCGGCTGCTCCTGCTCCACATCTGAGGAGGAACCACACACATCAACACATCAACACATGGGAACACACAGGAATACCAAGCGGCAACGTCTGTCTTAGAAAAATTAGGCCAACAGAGTGCCAAAAACTGGAGGCTTGCTCCAAAAGCAAGTCAAATGCTCAAATTCGGAAAAAATATATATATATATACAATTTAAAAAAAAACGGTTCTGGTCTCTATATAGTGACCAATTTCATCCAGTCATGATAAGTAGGTATACAGGGGTGAAAATAACTCACCCATTTATACAGACTATGGGCCCGTTTTGCGCTGGAATAGCGCCGCGCAAAGCCCTAATTGTGGCCGTGTCGGCCCGCTGTGCTTCACGTCATCTTGGCGCACATCTCCATATAGGCGTGTTTATGCCCAAAAGCATAGTGGAGGTGTGGTCATGCCCATAAAACCACAGCATCACGTCAGCAGCTTCCTCCTTCACTGAGAGGGAGTGAGAGAGAGAAAGAGGGAGAGAGAAGACATCTGTATGCTCATCCCTTTTCTCTCTTCTATCTCCGCTGCGGTAATATACTGCATGCGTAATTACGCAGCATACTGAGAGCCGCGATGAGTGATGCTGCTCTATTTGAAGAAGTTGAATTTCGTTCCACCAGCACACATTTTATTAATCAGCTATTTTCGATTCGTTTCTATTAATATATATACATCGAATGCCACCAATTTGGTATGTCATTTTCTCCTTGGCGCACATAAAGACAAGACACATGCTTCCGTCACTTTCTGCTTGATGGCGAGAGGGACTTCAGCTGCCACCGCGGTGTGGAGAAGCTGGTCTTATATGCGTGCAATTGCACGCATATAAGACCGTGGAGGCTGTAAGGCTATGGAGGTTATAAGGTATAAGGTGTATATATATAAGGTGCTATAAGGCTGTGGAGGGCTTTGAAGGTGAGGAGTAGTAGTTTGAAGTCAATACGTTGCTTGACAGGGAGCCAGTGGAGAGAGTGGAGGACAGGGGTGATGTGATCGTGGGACCGGGTGTGAGTGAGCAGGCGGGCGGCTGAGTTTTGAACCATCTGGAGTCAGAGGGAACGGGAGGTGATGCCGGTGAAGAGGGAGTTGCAGTAGTCGAGGCGGGAGGAGATGAAGGCATGGATGAGGGATTGAGCAGCAGGGGGGGAGAGGCAGTGTCTGACTTTAGCGATATTGCGGAGATGGAAATATGAGGTTTTGACAACAGAGCTGACGTGGGGATCGAAAGAGAGGGTGCGGTCCAGGATGAAACCAAGGTTGCGAGCCAGGGGGGAGGGGGTGATGGTGGAGTCGTCAATGGTGAGGGTGATGGGTCAGGTGAGGGAGCAGGTGGGAGACTTGGAGGCGGTGATAATGTCGGTGATGAGAGAGGAGTCAACAGGGGAGAAGGCAGTGAGGGAGGGGGGAGGGGGAGGTCAGGGGGAGGGAAGATGATAGTGGGGAGGGGGGGCGGAGGGGTTGGCGATGGAGGCAGTCAGGGAGGAGTGGATTTTGTAGATTTTGCTGTTGAAGGCGTGGAGAAATGAGTTGCAGAGTTCAGGGGAGGAGAGTGTGTTATTGTCCGGGCGTTGGAGGAGCTTTTTAACAATGGAGAAGAGAGTGCGGGGGTTCCTGTTGGTGCTGTTGATAGGGTGGAGAAGTAGGCAGATTTGGCAGCTAGGAGTGCATCACGGTAGGAGGAGAGGTGCTGTTTATAGAGTTTGGCGTGGACAGTGAGGTGGGTTTTCTTGAAAAGTCTTTCCAGTTGCCGGCCGGTCTGTTTCATCGTGCAGAGTTGGGGAGTGAACCAGGGGGAGGAGGAGGTGAATGAGACTGTGGAGGTTTTCAGGGGGGCCAGGGAGTCAAGGGAGTCAGTTGAGTGCAGAATTGAGGAGGGTGGCATAGTCATCAGGGGAGGAGGGGGCGGAGTCAGGGCGGGGAGGGCAGAGGATATAGTCTGGGAGAGAGTGGGTGTTAACTGTTTTGCAGACATTCATTTAGTTTGACAGTTATTGAGAGTTGAGTTGATTTGAGTAAAGTTGTGGACCAGTGATGTCATTCATGCACAAATGGTCACTGGTCCACAATTTATCAAATCAACTCTCAGTAACTGTCAAACTAACTGTAGTATAGGTTAGTGTTAGCTAACTGTATGTAGGTTTGTTTGGTTTTAGCGAACTGTAATTTGGGTGGTGTTAGCAAACTGTGGTTTTGGTTGGTGTTAGCTAACTGTAGGTTTGTTTGGTGTTAGCTAACTGTAGGTTTGGTTGGTGTTAGCTAACTGTAGGTTTGGTTGGTGTTAGTTAACTGTAGGTTTGGTTGGGGTTATCTAACAGATAAAGGTGTATCACCCCAGATTCGGGTCAGCGGCTGGCTCAAGGCTCGGTGCTCCACAGAACAGCTGTAGACATCTCCAAGCTGTGGGGTGAAGCTCAGCCTGGAGAACTGGTAGAAGGTGCCGTCTTTGTCCGGGTAGGGGATGGTGAGGCTGGTTCCTTTGGTCAGGTTCTGGTCATTCCTGGTCCAGTAGACCTTGACGGGAGCGGGGTAGAACCCGCTCACATGGCAGATGAGGTGGTTCTCCACTCCAAGCTCCACATCGTCTCTGGGGTAGATGGAGCTGTGAGGAGCATCTGCACAACAACACAATGTAAACATCATGTAAACATTCAATTCAATATCAATACTTTCAGCATGAAACATTAGCATTAAATATATTTTATTTCTCAGTTCTGTTCAAAAGGTTTTATTTTTATTTTTCACTAGCACAAAATAGAATGTAATATAATATAATATAATTTCCCTAGTAATATTAAACACTATCAGAACAATGATTTCATAAACGTTCTAATCACCTCAAATATTAAATATTTTATTACATTACAGTAAGGTTAAAGTATTGTATATTTATGACAGTAAGGTAAAACACCTGCAGTCATTCCTTATCTGTAGTTTAAATAGTTAATAATAAATTAAACTTTGTCATCTGTCCTTACCGAGCTCTAGAGGAGGGTTCTTCAAGACATGCCGATCTACTTTCAGGTTTTGTTGGCAGATGGCCAGATTATCCATAGCTGCTTGATAAGCTCCTTGCTCCCAGCTCATATGATCTACAAACTTGGGCTGAGGCTCGACTGCTTTCTTGTTGATGAAGTCTGCGTACCACAGCTCTTCACCATCCAGTCCAAACATAAACTCTCCATCAGTGTCTGAACAGCCCATGATTTTAATATCCTCATGTACAGCTGAGAGGAAACAAGATGAAAAACATGTCTAACTTCTTCACATCCACAATCACAGACTGAATTCATTTTCCACATCCTGCTGCCAAATGTTATCCAGTCATGTTTGTAAAGAGTTTGTCTGTTTATCATTTATATGAAAACAACAACAACAACAACAACAACAACAACAACAACAACAACAACAACAACAACAACAACAACAAATATCTTATTGACACTAAATCTCTCTCTGGTTCAGAAGTTTCTGGAGCTCAATTCAAATGATTTTCAGATCAACATGAAACATATGTGACAGACTGGTGTTTTGGGTAACAAGTAGGCTAAGGTCATGTTTCAGTTTTCAGATGATGAAAGTGCAGAAAGATAAGCTTTCAAATGATGATGTCATACATTGAAATATGATCATAGAAGTTATTAGTAAAATGCTTATTTGAATGTTGGTACTCCTAGAAGCAACATTCAGAGAAAATCGTCCTGAAAGTTGGTGAACAAGCTTGGTTTGCTAACAGATGAGAAGTATTTAGTGATCCTAAAACTGTTGTTTGTTATATTGAGTGTGTTCTGCAACATCTACACTTGTGTAATAGGAAGATTTGTTCCAAACAACCTTTTATCTTGATTTGTGTGATTTCTCGGTTGCTTGATACCTCGTTCACCAGACCAGACTGTGCTACATACTGAGGTGAAAAATGAGTGAGACTAAATGAAGTCTGATGTACTCAGAGATAAGTACACACATTCTTTACTTGAGTAGAAGTACAGTTACTTATGTAAAAAAAAGACTCTGGTAAAGGTAGAAGTACTGATTCAACTTGTCTGCTCAAGTAAAAGTAAAAAAGTATAGAGGATCTGAAATGTAACAAGGTATAAAAGTATGTCTACCTGCTGTTTCTGTGCAAAGCTAACTGAAACTCATGTCATATTAATATAATTCAAAGACCATTAAACTTATAAGATCCCCTCCAAACATGTGTTAAGATGTATAAAGAACATACTTTCATTAATGATTTGTGTGATAATGATGTGTGCAAGCTGAGAGTGTGAGACGAGAGAGACAAACAAACAACGGTTACATCATTGTTGTCTGTCGTGCATTAAAACTAAAGTAACTAGCATGTTTTGAAAATGTAAGGAGTAGAAAGTACAGATATTTGTATTAAAATGTACTGTAGGGAGTAAAAGTAAAAAGTTGTCAGAAATGTGTTTAAATAGTAAAGTACAGATACCTGAAAATCCTATACGTAAGTACAGTAACAAATATCTTTGTTCTTCCCATTTCTGGATGTACTTACTGTCTTTGCGTGCTGTGACACCAAGGAGACATGAGAGGAAGAGGAGGGTCTGGGAGCTCTTCATCTTCACAACACAACAGCACAGTGTTGACTTCACACTGACTGCTGCAGTGCAAACTAAAGTCAACACAAGGAACAGCCTTATCTGACACACAGCTCCACCAATCACATTACAGCTTTGACTTGCATCATCAGTCTCCAGGTAAGCACAGTGGGCAACTGCTGAGAAATGAAGTGATGATGGAGAAGAGTTTATACCCTGCACTTTATTACACTCACATAATGATGTATTGATTGAGTCAATCAATAATAATAAATACATAAGTGATCAAGTGTTTTACAGAGACCAGGAAGTAAAACAGACGGGGTAGAAACCAGACAGAAACAAGAGAAAGAAAAGGCAGAAAAAACAATTGAAAAAATTATCAATCATAAATGTCAAAACAATAGAACTATCTCTCTCTCTCGCTCTCTCTCTCTCTCTCTCTCTCTGCCTCTCTCTGCCTCTCTCTCTCTCTCTCTCTCTCTCTCTCTCTCTCTGCATCTCTCTCTCTCTCTCTGCCTCTCCTGTCTCCACTGCAAAAAAAAACTTTTCCCATGTTACTATTTACACAGATTCCTCTTTTATTTTAGGGTCAAAAGTATCTAAATTTCTGTATAGGAATAATGATTCCTCAATTCCAAGTCTCAGGACAATATGATCAAACTAAACCGTTTCAGGATTGCTGGTTGCAGCCTGCACAACACATCACAATTGATCTTATCAACATTGCCCTTATGACATCACTGATTACGTCACAATGCCTATGACATCATCAGTAGGACAAAAAACAAACAGACAGACAAACATTGCCCACTTGCTCTCTTTTAATGATGATGATGATGATGATGATGATGATGATGATGATGGTCCACGGACCCCCAGGGTTCCTTGAAGGATTTGGGGTCTCCAGCTGAAAGGGGGATCATTTATTTTCAGTATAATATCATCCATAAGTAACACAATGACAGACTCAGTGTCAGACTGTATGACTATTTTGGTCAGTTTCATACACTTCCTTTAATAAAACATCTAAAAGCTAAAATCTTATCAGATGGGGACTCTGGGACAAATCTTATCAAATGGGGTCTGTGGTGTAATTTGTCTCAGTTTAGGTCAGATCCTGCATGAAAAAGTTTGAGAACCACTGAATAGATGATAGAAAAGATGATTGACAGGTGATCACAGTTCTCTCTGTTGACTCTTTCTAAAAGCAGCTGAAGACTCTTGTGTTCAGACCAGCCTTTGCCTCACCCTCTGTGTGTTTTTATGTTTTATTGTTTTTTACTGTTTTCTGGACTTATTTGTAGCATGTGACTCTTGTGAAGTACTTTATAGCTGCTCTGTGAAAGCTGCTGTATGAATACACTTTACTTTAATACAGTAGTGAGTACTAATAAGTGTTGTGACAGTAGACTTGGTCTGTTCAACTTCAGAGTTTCTCTTCCAGGTTTCTCTTCTCTGTTTCCCACCAAACCAGTGGAGCCTCATGGTGCCTTCAGGTACCTTCAGATAAACCAGGACTTTACCACATACCACACAGAGCCAGGGGCAGTCAGCCAAGTCCTGCATATGAGTCAATCTGTCATAGAAACAAGTTAGTCAGATCTCATGACTTTTCTGCTTATTACCCAGTCAGCAGCTGGGTGTGTTCTAATATGTTGGAACATAAAACACATGAACATGTCCACCTACAGCACCTGAACTCATCTGTGACTCTCACACCAGCTGAACTATAGTGTTGTAGTAGCCTCTACAGCACCTGAACTCATCTGTGACTCTCACACCAGCTGAACTATAGTGTTGTAGTAGCCTCTACAGCACCTGAACTCATCTGTGACTCTCACATCAGCTGAACTATAGTGTTGTAGTAGTCTCTACAGCACCTGAACTCATCTGTGACTCTAACACCAGCTGAACTATAGTGTTGTAGTAGCCTCTACAGCACCTGAACTCATCTGTGACTCTCACACCAGCTGAACTATAGTGTTGTAGTAGCCTCTACAGCACCTGAACTCATCTGTGACTCTCACACCAGCTGAACTATAGTGTTGTAGTAGCCTCTACAGCACCTGAACTCATCTGTGACTCTCACACCAGCTGAACTATAGTGTTGTAGTAGTCTCTACAGCACCTGAACTCATCTGTGACTCTCACACCAGCTGAACTATAGTGTTGTAGTAGCCTCTACAGCACCTGAACTCATCTGTGTCTCTCACACCAGCTGAACTATAGTGTTGTAGTAGCCTCTACAGCACCTGAACTCATCTGTGACTCTCACACCAGCTGAACTATAGTGTTGTAGTAGCCTCTACAGCACCTGAACTCATCTGTGTCTCTCACACCAGCTGAACTATAGTGTTGTAGTAGCCACTCCAGACCTCTGAGACCACATGTT